>NC_056728.1:1809742371-1809937371 GCF_019279795.1 Protopterus annectens | reverse complement strand
CTCTTGAGCCCAGTGGACCTCCCCGGTCACCAAACTGGAATAAATTAAATATATTTTTAAACCAAAGTGTAAAAAGTTTACACTGATAATCCATTCAGTAAAACTGCAAGAAAAACTCAGCCTTGTTAGAGTATTCACTGTGTAATACCTTAAACCTCCTGTAATGGAGGCCCATAGGATATATGCATATCACCCCTTAAGGACATATAAGTGTTTCAGCTACATGGCATCTGAAGGTCCATGACTTTTTTACTGTTTAAGTCTTTATGTTTACATTTAGGCCAATAAAGCCAAACCCCACAAGCTAAGAACATGTATATTTCGGCCTTTTTATTGACCACGGCAGCATAGGATAAGTGGATAGTTTGGCTAATCTTCAGAAACATACAGTTTTTAAACCCAGCTGATGCCCATAAACGTTAAGGTGTCTACAAAATAACCCAACTACCAACCTAGCATGTCCACAGTAGTGCATATTATTGTACTGAAAATGAACAGAATTTTTCGCATTAGTATTCATCTCATAATAACTGCACTTTTGGTTCTAAATCCTGATATGTATGGATTTTTGTACACTAATCCATCTCATAATTTAAATAAAGCTTCATAACATTTCCCTTGTACAATTTGAAACAAATTATAATAAGGTGATAAGCATCTTTTCTCTTAATAGATGTTGAACTACAGGTAGTAAGAAAAGTAAAGGGATCTTGTTTTATCCAGTTTCATTTTAGTTCAGTAACACTAGTGTACTGAATTGCTGAACTGGTGGCTGTATTTTCAGCATACAAAATATTCCATTCCATTTTATTAAGAAACAGTATGTTAATTTCAATCATCTGGAAATGATTAGGCAAATGTGAAATAGTTGTTACCTAGGGAAAAGATATGTAAACAGAAATACAAAAGCATTAACTATAATAACATTCAAATTGTAAAGTAAAATTCTGCACTAATTTTCATTCCTTTTGACGTTTTTGTTTTTTATTTTCAGATACCATAGCAGGGTGCTGAGAACCCCATCTGCGGCAGTTTGCAGACAGTCCAAAACAGTATGGCACATTTCAATGTTTCTATTTCTTTACTTAAAGTTTATTTCTAATCCAGGTAAAATTTCTGTTTTGCAACAGAAAATTAGCTTTAACAATAAGGCCATGGAATTTTTAACTCGAGTTCTTAACAATGAAAGGCAAATTAATGTATACAGATAAATGAATGAAGCTAATAGGCACTAAAACTGTTTTATAAATTCTGACTGATAATATAATGTCTGTTTTACATTCATTCATTAATATTTAAATCTGTACTTAACTGTGATTGAAACTAGATCAGTGCATCATTCAGTCCACATGCCCTGTTTTATATCAAAAAGTCAATGCTACCTTTAATTTTGTGGATTATTTTATATTTTGAACCCCCTGTAAGTTTTTATTAAACTGTATACAGCCCCTCAGTGTGTAACAAACTTGTAAGCATTCTAAGTAACAGCATTTGTCTTAGCAAAACATGATATAGATCTTCTCTGTTGTTGAAGCAGAGAAAATAGGTTGCTTGTTCAATGGCATTTCTAATAAATTAATTATTTGCTCTCCCTATTAAATTGTATGAAATTTCCAATGAGAAGATTATTTTTAATGATTTATCTGGAAGCTGTCATTCTGTGTAAACGACACTGCAATTTTCTTGTTGTCTGTGTTTAAATTGTTTTGGACTTATTAGAGCTTGGTTTGTGAAGCTGTTTTTCCTATAGTGTTTTTGTTGTTTTTATGAATTTGAGTTAGAATTACTTGAAGTGGTACCAGGCAGAGTTATAATGAAAAAAGTGCAGTTGTGCAATAATAGCTTTTATCTAATTAGTGTGGGATGGAGTAAAGGAGGGGTACAGCAGATGTCTCGCCCCCTGCAAAAAAAAAAAAAAAAAATCCCCTGTGATTCAGAAACATTAACCATATTACACTAAGTAATTCTGCAAGATAAGTGGATACACGCAGGGTGTAAGCAATTCAGAGATGTCTGCTGCAAATGTGGGGAATGCTAAGAGTCAGAGCTATTTGCATTATATAGTGATGACTGAATAAGCAGGTAGTAATGAGCAATAATGTGAAAATGAGTGATAACGTATGCAAATGAGTTAAAACAAGATGGCTCAGTGATTCAGAAATGTATAAAGAGTGTGAAATGGTGCACAAACACTTCTAGTGTTGACTGCTGCTAAATCCTCAAGTTCATTCTGGGGAATCTTGCAATTTGGTTAGGGGTCTACAACACATCATTAATTAATACGTACGTGTAAGAGGTTATCATTGCTGCTATCAGCTATGGTGGAATATGTCTCCCTCAGAGGTGCTGTGTCATCTGTTTGTACTTAAGACTTCATAGACTTTATGACATTGACATTGTAGACTGGTGCCATGTGGACTAGGACACCATACAGGATCAGATAGATATTTGCCAGCCTTGTCTGCATTTCCATGGAAGTCATGGATTATTTTTTCAGTGGCTACCATGGTATGAATGGCCTTGCATCTACTAGCTATAGGAACCAATAAGCAACACAGGGACACAGTGAGGGTAGCTCAGGAATTTGCACAAAGAATCCTCCATCAGTTTCTCAATGTCATGTTGCAACATATTGTGGGAGCATATATGATTTCCACATCTCAAAGTAGAAAGAGAACCTACACCATATAACGCATTTCTGTAAGGTACAGGGACCATTGTCTGCAAAACCATAAGGAGTTTCACTCTGTCAACTGTTAAATGATCTGAAATGCATGGGGTATCATCTACGATGTGTCTTTAGGACATCCAGTCAATTACCATGACTTCTTCATATGGCAGACATGTGGCCCTTACTAATGGCATGTTTGGTGCAACTTCTCCCAAGGACATTTTATTGATGATGCTGTATATGTTTTGGATGCTGAGTGATGAACCCTATCAGAAACCCACAGAATGAAGCAGACCAAGCTACAGCTATGCCTTACCTCAAACCAGGGTCATTGTGGAGTATGTGGTTGGACTGTTAAAGGTACACTTTTGCTGTTTGGCTGCATCAGGCAGCATCCAGCGATATGACCCTCACACGTGTGCTAAAATCTGTTTAGTATGTGCAGTGCTACCTAACGTGATACTTAGCAGTCAGTTACAACAGGCAGTTCAAATGCAGAAGAGCATCTCCCACCACACCAGTCAGTGGAAGCTGAGTCAGATAAGGAGTCACTGAAGTACCAAGAAGCAGGAGATGAAAATGCATGACAGAGGTGGGAACAGTATGGCATGCAAAGAGGCAATGACCTGCACACAGCTTAGGGCA
The DNA here is from genome assembly GCF_019279795.1 of Protopterus annectens. NCBI lineage: Eukaryota > Metazoa > Chordata > Ceratodontiformes > Protopteridae > Protopterus > Protopterus annectens. The sequence continues at coordinate 1,809,934,055 of NC_056728.1, read as the reverse complement.
ATAACACTGCATTTCCGCTACAGTAAAAGTGATGCATTACATCCCAACAGCAGACTGTGCTGACTCAAGCAGAGGCGGGCCACAAGTAACACAGTACTAAGGACAGCATACAGTTATCATCATCTGCACAGGTGGGTGAGGATGCTGGGTCTATATTATAAGCACAAAAGACCTTTTCAGCGAATACGAAAACAGCCACACATATTGCACAAACCGTGAAAACATCGAACGCCCTAAACCACAAAATTAAAAATCTCAAATCGTCATAGTTGGCCAACCCCACCACCCGCTACATGCTACCTACCCAAACAAAATAAATAAACCACATACATACACTAAACAAAACCCTACTTCTAACCCTACACTAAATTTGCATACATTACTATCTATGCACTTACCTTAACCCACACACTAACCGTAAGGTCCATAACTATCGCACACTTACCTTAAAGAGCTATGCTGCAGAAGGGTCAACTATGACTATTCAACATTTCAAATTTCGCACTTCAGGAAGATCAGTGTTTTCCCGGTTCACTGAATACGTGTCAACGTTTCCGTATTCACGTAAGTGGACCTTTGCAGTTCTAATATGGAACCGAGGATGCCACAGCTTGTGTAAGATGGGGGTCTACAGGGTATTATTAAGAAGTGTCACGTGGTGTAACACTGGCAATGGTGGTTTGAGTGTGTGCGTCTATGGAAGTTGTAGTGGTGTGTGTGTGTGTGTGTGTGTGTGTGTGTGTGTGTGTGTGTGTGTGTGTGTGTGTGTGTGTGTGTGTCTGTGTGTGTGCGTGTGTGTGTGTGTGTGTGTGTGTGTGTGTGTGTGTGTGTGTGTGTGTGTTTGTGTGTGTGTGCTGGTACCTAGTACCAACAGGAGTTGCAGCACTGTATCTCAGTCTACTAGATAGGTTCAAAACATGCACAGCAGACATCTTATGTCTTCCCCTATCCATGAGATCTGCCCCCACCTGACTTGCATGGATAGCAGCACAGCCCTGGTTGAGTATCGGTTTGTTGCTTGACCATGACCATCATCCATTAGCAGATGCGCCACTACCACAACAGACATATTTCAGTGAATGCCATCTCCTGCCCATAGGCATCTCCACAGCAGATTTTGCTGTGGATGTGCTGACATGCTAAGGTTTTGACCATGGGTTTCCATATCCATGATTGCAACCAATGGTAGATGTAGTGCTGGACTGCCTGTGTTGATTATGTCTGCTATGTGGCGTGCAACAGACGGACATGGCTTTTGCCAATATATTATTGAGCCTATCAGAAAGGACTCCTATGGAGCATGCACTCATCCTACACACCCTGCCTTATCTATATTGTAGATCAATATGTAAGTATATACCTTTAACAAGCTGTGTTTATTAGTTAGTTTGTTCATGTTTAAAGATGCTGCTATCCATCCTGATGTGTTTGTATATATTAATGCATCTAAACAAAACCCCAAGCCTTCTTAATATTTATATTAGAGATGAATGAGCAACATGATGTCAAAAGAGGCATATCTAAAGGACATAAAGTCAGAACCTGCATATATAAAAGGGCCTGAAATCAGAACCGGCACATCCAAGGGGCATGAAGTTTGAAACAGCTTGGCTGGAACGATTAGAGGCGTTTGGCTATAGATGGGGGAATATAGACTAATGGATCATCATAAAAAGGGGCAAGACTTCACAAAACAGGTCAAAAACTAATTTAAACATTAAATCTTGCTCAGCACTATTTCTTATTCATAAAATATGAAAAGGGGCATACAGAACATTCTAAACGATATTTGAATAAACTGGTTGTACGATAATGATAAGAATATTTGCATTACTACTGAAAATGTTTGAAATAAACTCCAAATTGTATAAAACAAATAAAATGAGGGGAAACAACCACATTTTTGAAAAGCATATCTATTTCTGTATTAAGCAAAGATATCAGAGTTATCAGAAGTGTATAAAGTGTTTATATGTTTCTGTGGTGGTACAGTAAAGCTATTTTGCAAAGTACAGTCATTACAAGGCATATTTCACAAAGTACAACAACCATTACAGAGCATATTTCGTAACATAAAGTATTTTGAAGCATTTATTGTACATTTGAATGTCGTTACAAGCTCACAGCACTGGTTGTTTGTACATAATTACAGGGGCCATATTTTCAGAGTATTTTTGTATAATTTGTGGGCATGGCAAAAAGATTTCGAAAACCCAGTACACTTGTCTTTGACAGTAATATTGCTGAGAACAGGAGACTATTTGATCAAGAGTATGACATTTTCATCCAGGATGGATTTTCTGATAAAAATGATCATGCAAAGGCATTTATTCTACTTAATTTAGCTGGATCAGAAGCCATAGGAAGGGAACATTCATTTGTGTATGCACATGCTATTTATGCTGGAGAGGGGGAAACCATCCTATTGTCACACAGGCTGAGTCAAGAGACGACCCCCCAGAGTGCTTAAAACATAAATTTAGACAAATTTGTAACCCACAGACAAATGTTACAATGGAGAGGCACTTATTTTACACAAGGGATCAAAAGCCTGGTTAAACTTTTGTAACATGTATAACTAACCTGAGGAATAAAGCTAAAATGTGCAGATTTGGTGACTTAAGGGATAAGTTGATAAAGGACAGACTTGTGTTTGGCATAAAAGATGATGCTGTGAAGAAAAAGTTTGCTTTGTGACAGTGATTTAACTTTGAATATGACCATTGAGATTTGTCAAATATACAAGCTTACAGAAAAGCACACAAATACGCTTACAAATGACAGCAGCTCTAGATGGCACAGTGATAAAGCTCATGTTGATAGTATGCAGCACATGGTTAAAAGAAACAGGTCCAAGCACATGGCAGCTGTAACCCCTGTTGCACCTACTGGTAAACCCTAGAGCTTTCTATTAAATTCCAGAAGCCGCACAGCCTCAGTGAAGCATAAGAGTGAGTTGTCCAATTTTCCAATTCCAGAGGAAGTTCCAGAGGCCATTCCTGTTCCTATAACAAATCCAGAAGTTCCTGATATGAGTTGTGCACTGCAGACAGTCTGTGTTGCTAATTTTTGTCCTGACTGTTATGTTATGAGATATGGTCAAATCGCTAAACCTTGCAATAGATATGAAGCAACCTGGGCATGAACTTTGTATTTTGTTTCTGATGTAGATAGTAATGCATGCCTATCTCTGCTATTGTCTTGCTTAACGGGCAATATTTTTAAGAGGGAGGATGTAGATCAATATGTGTGTATATACTAGTGAAATAAATGCTACAAAGTACTGGATTCCTTAGAAGAACACAGGCACCAACAAGATGAAATTCCACTGGTTTAATAAAAAACTAGAACACATTGCTCTCTAGTTTTTTATTAAACCAATGAAATTTCATCTTGTTGGTGCCTGTGTTCTTCTACGGAATCCAGTACTTTGTAGCGTTTATTTCACTACTTTATTATTTGGTAGCTGAACGCTATTGTGGGGTTTATGTGTGTATATACATTTAAGAAGCTATCCAGGGGCTTGCACTAGAGTATAAATACTGATCATGTGCAAGTCTGACTGCCATGTTGTAGTTAGCTGTTGAGATGTGAACATGCATATACTGTATGTAAGTTCTGTTTGTTAGTTAGTTCGTGTTTAAAGATGCTGCTATCCATCCTGATGTGTTTCTATATATTAAAGTATCTGAATGAAACCCCAAGCCTTTTTATTATTTGTATTAGAGATGAACCAAATGAGTGACATATACCAACTTGGAAAATACTGTGGTGGTAGGAGCATGTACCTCCCCAATGGTCCTGCACATATGATGGGCTAGGCCCATTGACAATTCTAGCTTAGACCAATGGCAGTACCCATGCCGTCTACATGCAAGAGTGCACATTCATGTGTGTGCACTATCTAAACCTATGAGACTTGTAACAGGCATTGATGACTGTCCCATGGAAGATATCACAGTACCCTGATTAAGAATGTCTGCAGTGACCTGTCCTTCCTTTGTGGTTTATGTTTCTTGGGTGTCTGCATACACAGATACTGTCTCCATGGCCTCAAGTGGGGATCCAGTGGACACACTGATGGTGTACTACTTGATCTTGACAGCTGATCACTACCAGAGTCAGATGACCTCTAATGTCAGGAGGTAGTAGTTATACTTGGTGGGGACAGATGGAGAGCCATCTCCAAACAGAGCAAAACACAAAGACCAGTATAAGTACACCGCACTAGTCCCAGTGCACATGTAATACTACAATGAATACCCAGTGTTCTCTATACCTTACCTCATGCAGGTGCATTGAGAGGTTGTACTACTTATGTTCCTATAATACTCCAAAATACACATTTGGGGCACTATAGGGCACCCTGCCTTCCTGTGCAAGGTGAAGTTTGTGTTTCAGCAGCTAGATAAATGTTGGCGGGCCTACACCTGATTTGCTAATAATTGCAGTGCTAGCCATCAACAATATTGATGTCAATCATAACATCCTGCCAAGCACAATCATAGTAGGGCCAGTTGTCAGCATTATGCCAAAAAAGCCATTGGAATTGGGGGCCTGCAGTCTCCACTCCAGAGAACTTGCTTTTTCTAGTCTTTTTCTCTGTGAACACCCTGATCTTCCTATGTTTCTCCTTACCAGATATATTGTTGTGTGTATGAAAAAGCAATTTGTTGCTATATCAATGCCAGCTTAAAGCTTGCTCACTAACTTACTGTATAAATCCTTTCATGTGTACCACACTGAGATTGTTAATCCTATGCATTGGAGTAGAACCATAACTTTCTAACATTGACAGTCATGCCATCAACAGTGCAAATAGTGTCCCCCCTCCACCCCATACCCCCTTTTACATAATTGTGTGCAGTTTGCCATATGGTCTTCTGCAGGGAGATGACAATTTACATCCTGCCTCGATCAATTTCCCACATGCACATTAGAATTTGTGTAGCCTCAGTACTTCTATATGGTCACTGTGAGATTTTCATATTTCTATTATTTCCATTCATACCTCATACCATCTCCTGCCTCCGTAATAGCTACACTGCACCACTGGCATTAGGTATGTCTCCTATTAACATTGATTTCCCTCGGGAACAAATACTCACTTTGCATCTCTCAGTACTCTCCTCCCTGATCAAAGATCTAACAGCTTCTGCTATAATTCTTCCTGGTATGCATTTACAGTTTAAAACATTGATATACCTATATTTGCTAGTACTATTATGATATAAAGTGCACTTACCTTAAGAAAAGTGGAATTCAGAGTTCCACAGTATTCTTTACTGAAAGAATCTGTAGTTTTTTTTCTTCGTAGAGCTCTGTGCTTCTTCTATAGTGCAGTGAGGCCCTCTGCAACTGGTTAGGCTTATGTCATGTTTATTTGGTCTTCTAGGCACTAAAGGTAGAGTCTCTACATTCTTAAAAATATCTCACCTATTGCCTCATTAGAAAAGATAATGACCTGGAACTCCTCTACAACCAATTTACTGTGAACAAATTACCTTATCATTTCGTAGCAAACTGCAGTACATCATCTATGTCCCCTGTGGTCCATACTTCCTATCTAACCTGTATGGAGTCCCTATGCATTAAACCAAAATCATTCTCCTAGGAAACTTTAACTAAGCCCCCATAAATTGGGAGACTTATACATCTTCAGACATGTATGCACACAAGTTTCTGGACTTCATCAGTACTAACTCTCTGGACCAGTTAGTCTGTACCCTGACCACGGGCAATAAAATCCTGGACTCTGGCTATACCAGTATGAGGCAGCTATACTCCCCATCAATTGTAACTCCCTCCCTGGTCAAATTGAACAACAAGTAAGTCACATTCACCTTAAGACTGAAGCCTGAAGCATTCTCCAATACCTCAGTATTCAGAACGTACGTGCAAACCAATTTACAAAATTTAGTGATGACCTGGCTAAATTTGAAAACCCCTAGCACCTCAACAACCTCATTGCTTATGCAGAATAATTTATTGCCAAATCATATACATATGTACATAAATATATGCATAGCTGCATCTCTCACCCTCAGAAAATAATACAAAGCAAAATTCAATAATAAGCCCCTGTGTTGGAACCCTAATAAACAGGCTGTAGAATAAAAGAAAAAGAAAACTTATCGCATGTACAAAATAGCCAAAACACTCAGTTAAACTAAACAAGGATCTTCAGCTTTCTTTAACTGTTAGAAACCTCAGAAACAGTGCCCAGCACTGTGCAAACATAATAGTAAATTATACCACCTACTCAGAAACAGGACATTGCCAACCTATGAAAAACTTACTTCAAATTTTACTTTCCTCTTCCACCCCAACATTCCCTGATCCCATACCTGCATCTGTACCCCCTCTAAATATCCCTAGAGCAAGTCTTCAAGGCATATTCCAAGGCCAAGAACACTGTTTCTTTGTGGCCAGGTAACATACCAGGGTGTCTACTAGCTATCCTGAAGCAAGACATGTCAAACCACCTAAAGAAAATGTTCAATATCAGCATCCATACAGGATCTGTGTGAGATGAAGTGATGATAGCAACAGTCATCTCCTTGCACATAAATGGAGCATCAACTGGCCCAAGGGATTATAGACCCATAAGTCAAGATCCTCATCTGTAAGACTATGGAAAGGATCATTATGGAATTAAAAATGGTTTATAGGAGATGCACCCAGCACCAAAGGTTCAGTGCAGCTATTAGTAGGTAGCCTAAAAACTCATGACCCAAGCCAAGTAAACCTGTCAAGGGCAGATCCTGCCTACTCAACCTGGTCTACTTCATTGAGAAGGTTACTGAATCAATGAGTGAGGGAAAATTAGCACACGCTATGTAGCTAGAGCTTGCTAAGGCATTTGCTACCATTCCACACTCAGGTGTTGTTAATAAATTCTTCCATCTAAATGTCAATCTCCATGTATCTCAGTGGATAGCAAACTGGCTCCATCTCCTCCAAAAGACCTGCCATCATTGGGTATCACAATGCTCTGCTCTTGCAGCAATCCTTTTTGATATTTACTTCTCAGAGGTCAAAGTCAATCTTGAGTGTTTATGTCTGATCAAGTTTGCTGATGATTGTAAGTTAAGTACCATTATTAATTTTCCAGAGAATACCAACGTCCTTCAAGAGAGCCTTTCCCAAACAAACAGTTGGTGTCAAAACCACAGAGTAAAAACTAAATGCCAAAAAATATGTAATAGCATCCTTTGGCAAATGTGATGACCCCTGCAACTATCACATTTATAGATTTCTCCTGAAAATCAATCTAGTAGTTGGGGACTTGAGAACCTATGTAGATAGTGAACTGTCCTCCAATTGCCATCTATCCAGTATTGTAAGTACACTGCTCCCTTTAGCATGTATTTGTCCAAATACTTGACACAACTTGAACACCCACAGCATTTTATCATAATAACTACACTGATTATCTGAAAACCTTGTCCACATTCTCAATATCATTCAGGTAGTTGAGGGATGACCTGTGCTTTGCATGCAGACTCTCAACACATCCTTTCATCACAGACCTACTGCACATCCACACAAACAATGGTGGTGCAAATACCTGCTCAGCAGATCTTAATCTCTTCTCTAGCACAACAGAACATGCTGGAAGGATGCATATGTACCACAGATAATTTTACTTCTTGTTGACAGTAAAAGAGATTTTTTTTATGTCTACATTACACCAACTGGGGAGGGTGGGGCCAGAGAAAATGTTGTCTTGAGGTATAGATAGATGTCTGTGTACCCTTTTCTATTACTGCATATCATAGGAAGAGTAACTTTTATTGTGCATAGGGAACTACCTATGCTAATGTATACTCTCATGTACACATCTGTCTATGTGAGTATGGCCTTTCATCATGTATAGGCTGGGCATTAACAGCGGTCTACACATCTCTGATGTTTCAACAGGTAGCACAATTGCCTTTCAAGGCGCAAAATCTTTAGTTTCTGGATTTAAAGCAAGTGCTTCCCTCCCATTTACATTCTGCACACATATTACACCACAGAAGGACAAAGAAGTTGCCATGGTCAAGTTATACATGATTGTGCAGGTAGAATATGTCTTTTAGAGTTAATGATATATTTTTCAGGAGGACTGCAGTTAATTTTGAGGTAATATATTTTACTGGTTAGATAGTACTGTATGTAACTGCATGTTTGCATTTCTTTCCACCACATTCTTTTTCTCTCTCCTTTCCAATTATTCCATTTCTCTGTGGTTTGTTTTGTTATTTCTCTCCATGTACCTTCATTTATATGCAGCTACAAACACAGCACTACCTGTATCCCTGTCATGGCCACCAGCAACCAAAATTCAAGACTACCTTGCCCACCACAACAACAGGCTGCCAGAGCTTCTTCTGAAAACATAGCTGAGGAGGAAAAGGAGGAGACAGAGAAGCAGGAGGCAGATAGGCACTTGAGCCTTGCCACTAGGTGGCTTTCACTGGTGGGGTCTGCTGCAGTTCCTACTGGTAGCTGTGAAAGTGGTGTAGTTCATTTTGTAAGAAGGAGTGAGCTTGCTGATGTGGTAGTCCAGTATCTGCCCATGTTGTCCACCTAGAATGACTCCTTATGCAGCTTTTAGAGTCACTTTTCCTACCCTATAGTGGCATTGCCACCAGACCCAGAGCTCAATGGTGAAGATGCACAAAGTGGGGATTTAATTTTACACTGGGTCTCTCACACACAGAGGGTAATATTGCTCCCTTTACCCACCCTATCCTCTATCATGGTGTTTCCCTACCTTTTCTGTCTGTTGCCACCCTTATTTGTTGTCTAAGCCTCCCTTTCATCGTCTCCCCCTGTTTGTCTGCTGTCTCCTACTCCATTGTGCCTCCACCTTCACTGTGTTGACATCTTCCCTGTCAGTCATCTGTGTTTTTTGTAAACTGCTGCTACCCAACTAACCCTCTTTCATTTTTTTCCTTCTCCTTTTATAATTTCCTCCCCAAATTGCCTTCTGTTTATCTATTTAATATGGGCACCTATCTCACAAAAAAAGTTACTTTCCTTCCTCATCACCATCTTGTTCATTCCTTAGCATTTTCCCTTATGTGCTTTGCACTGCTTGCACCCCCATTTTTCATAACATTACTATTCACCCTTTTCTACCCTTTAATTTAATCAAAAATAGATGTAACTGTCCTGTACTAACACTTTAAAGCTGATCAATGTCTTTTCATCTTGTTGCTTCTGTGTATGTATGAGGGGGTAGAGCCACAGTGAGGGGAGTACAAGAACCATGTTCACAAAAGTTTCTCATTGCATACCATGGCCATTACTAAGCGATACATGCTGTCATCGTGGTACCTTTTCTTGTTGTAAGTGAGGTATTTAATGAGTTGCTTTCTTTTCATTGCTTTTCCACAATGTTAATTCTTAATGAGCTCTAAGGCTCAGTATACATGATAGATAAACATCAGCTGCCCTGGTGCGACTGCACCTGCAATGTTTTTGAATCCCAGGGATTGCATTTATGTATTTTGTGGTATTTTCAGTGAACGTGCATTTTGTCATACTATAATGAATTTTTAGTTGTACTGCTTCATTCTCAGTATATTCCCTAGTTTTAGATTTGATGCCATGGCATGAATTCTGCTAGGACCATGCACACATGTTTATTCTTCCCATTATTCGTCAGTGTGCAGAGGCACCAAGGGCATTTGCACTACATGCAGAAAACTCTTTTAACAAGGTTCATATTTCCACATACCTCCAGTTTTGTGCCTTTATGTATGTGGTTATTGCCACCATATTCATGAGCAACAAGTATACAGCCCATTTCAAAACAATGAACCAAAAATGAATTGCTATGAATTGTAGAAAGAAAGCAACGTTGGGTGCAATCATAAAGAACTTTAGCATAAGATGAATGTGGGTGAGTCTCTTATGATAATTTGTGCCATGCTATACTTTTACCGGACCCACAGTGTGACTCATAACTTTCACGCTTCCATCTTTAGTAAAGTGTATGCATCCATAAAAGGGATTTACACCACTTTGCATTATGCCATCTTGTACAGCATAACAGAATCCTAATATTCTAGCATTACACTAATTCCTTTTCTTAAATGATTATAGCCTTATGGGGCCAGGGCTTTTAGAGTATCATATTATGAAGTACAGCTAAGAACTTTGTCCCAATGCACGATATGTAATAGTATCATTCAGTTATGTATACTGCTGCAGGACAGGAACTAATCCATGCATCTTTCTACTTTCTCTGCAACTACACTTTCCCTGCTCATTCATTAACAGAGTATCCCACTATGCTCTGCATGTTGCTGTGGCTACTGGGATGTGTTGTGCATATTAATACGTAAGCAATACATATATAAACTGTCCTGCACCTCTCTTGTAGTGTGGCCAACAAACAGATTACAGACTACTGACATTAGCAGTTATAAAAAGGAAAAAAATAAGTAGGAGTGATTCTAGGCAAAAGTTAAAAATTTACAGATTAGGAAATAATAGATATAATGCTTTTGTGCAATGTCTATACATTTTAACATAACATGAGGTTGGCAGACTTTTAAATAATGAACTTTTATGCTTTCACGCTAACAGCACATGGCAAAATAACCTACAGGGCAAGTGGCTCTACATATCAGTTTCAATTAAAACATTACTTTACAAACATTGCAGGTTTAACTAACTACTACAAAATAATCCTAGCGGTAGTACAAAGGGTTACAAGTGGAGATGTGGTATAAAACAACACTGCAGATATTTAACAGTTACATTCTCTGGATATGACTGAAGAGAGTGATGTGATTAGACAATGATGTGGAATACAGGCATTTTTTAATTAAAACGTGTTTGTAAATATTCTGGAGTTTGACAAAGGCTTATTGAGGGTTCTGCCCTGGACTCGCCTGTTCTACAACTGACCCTGCTTAGAGATGTGCACAGAAGGTTGCTATAGATTGTGTTTGTGGGTGGTGGGGGTGAGAAACAGTGAGATTATTTTTTCTTAAATTCTCCTCACAATCAAACCTTAGTCATATGCAGAAGGTTACTATAACTTGTTTGGGACTGGGTGAAGTGTGGTCATTATTTCTTGAACTTTCCTCACAATTAAACCTCAGACAGAGGTATGCATAGAAGGTAATTCTGGCTTTAGTGGGGCTGTGTAGCCATTAATTCTTTAACTTTTCAAACAATCACTGGGGGGGTAAAGGGATGTGTAGGTGCATTGTGCTATATGATGCTTGACAGCAGCAACTTGAAATATATGACTGAGCCATTTATTCATTCACTTTCATCCCAATCCAAGATCGAGGGATACATAAAAGGTGACTACAGTTATTTTTGACAGGGAGATAGACACTATTCTAAGATAAGATTCATGTATCTTTGCAAGTATTTATCTTCTCAGTTTATTGGGAATTACTGTTTTGTCAGCTTTCTTCATTAAGCCTTGGGCACAAGTCATTTCTTCCTTAAAAGAAAAATAAGACTAAATGTCTTTTAGCTATGATTTTTGTCCATGCCATAATTGTTACAAAAGGCTGGGGGGGGGGGTGGCTATAAAATGTACCTTACAGCATCTAGAATCTCATGGCTTCTAAGAACCAAGCAGCAGCCTCTAGACTATCATCTTAAATCTTTAATCTAAATGATGTGGCAAGGCCAGGATGAAGGGAATATGTGTGTGTGTGTGTGTGTGTGTGTGGGGGGGGGTGTAGACAGAATGGGACCCATGGAGTTCTTTTCCAAGGGTATAATTTTACCAAAAGCCAAAGTCAAAATATTCAGTACTGCCAGGGGCTGCCCCATTTAAGTACATCACACAGCTTATCAATAAGTCTGTTACTCTCTCTCCATAAAACATTTCATAATACTGTAACAACTGGATAAGAAAAAAAAGTATGCAAGATGCTTGGTTTTGTTAGATTTCTGGTATACAAGAATCATTCTGATTGCCTCTTTACTAAGACATATCATATACATGATTGCATAATGGTGCTAAATATGCTTTTGCAGAGAGTACTCAACCTATTTCACTTAAGTTTAGCTACTAGATTTGTCTCTGAGTAGTACACTACAGTGCAGTTGCTGCTTGATAAAGGTGGCCTTACAACTGACCTGAGTAGTTAAAGTCCTATCAGGCTTAGAAAGCATCAACTGCAAAACCACTGGGTGTATCATAACTGACTTCATAAACTTGTGATATCAAGACTCTTGTTTGACTTGACTCCCAACAGTTTTGCTTTGTGACAGGTAGATCCCGTCTAGTTAACTTTGCAAACATCTTCAGAAGAGTTATAGAGGCCATAGATGGTGGCCCTGATAGTGTACTTTAACCTGGTGAACATCTTCAGCACCATTCCCCATGCTGGCATCATACCAATGCTAATTGCTTTAAAAAAACAACCCATGCCTGGTAAGCTGGATGACAAACTGGCTGAAGGACAGAGCCCACACAGGGCGAACTGCAGATGCCTTATCAGTAAGTATGAAAGTGACCAGTAGTATCTCTTAAGGCTCAGTGCTGGGATCTCTTGTTTTTGGTATTTACTTCTTAGATCTCCAAATGGAAAGTCAAGACCTCTGGCTCTAAAATTTTGCAGATGACTGCAAACTGAATGTCATTATTAAGTCACCATATGATATCCAAACTCCTCTGAATGAACTCTCCCAAGTAAACCCTCAGTATACTGAAAGTGAACTCAAACTAAATACTAAAACATGCAGTTTCACTTTTGGTAGGCCATCAGGTGACAATAGTTGTCATGAAAGCCTTTTTTTGTAGCCCACCTACTTGCCAAGGGAATATCTTCACTTGCTAAAGTGGTAATTACTCCTTAATAATCAGCATTCATCAGGCTAATTATCAAGTACAACATCCCCACCTTTGGGATGTATCTCACTATACATATTTACAATTAAAAAGACCTTAAAAGTTCTTAAGCAATAAAATCACAGGCCTAAAGTTCCTGAGCTAACAAGAGAAGCAGGAAGCTCTGTCCCTTTATTCAGTGTCTTACAAACTTTTGAAGGAAGATCTGTCTTGACCCAGGGGCCTAGATCTTCAAGAGATAAATACAGCACAGTGGAGAGACATGTTTAGAAGTCAGCACCTCCCAATTGTTTGGAATAAATTTCCACTATGTGTGCAATTTACAATCTCACATTAAATATAAACTAATGGGTAAATTTACTCTGCGTTGTTTTGGTATGGCCCTCCTGGGAAAAGGAAGTACTGCCTGAGGGAAAGTAATGGCAAGGCATGAATGGTCATAAGATTTTGGCCTTGGAATATCTATGAATCTAAACTGTTTTAATGGCTTACTCTCATAGCTTTTCAGGTAATCTGTGTCTACACTCATAATGATCCTGAGCAGCATTAAGTGAGTGTAAGGAATGAATGAAAAAATAATTAAATACAACAAAATGATTACTACATTATAAGTCAGTCTAGCTCCAGTGAAATTTACATCTGTGGAAAACTCTTCATAAAACAGGCCATTAGATAGGAGAGTAAAAGCCTATCCTGTTACAGTGGTTGAAAGGCAAAAACACTGAAACATGCACAAACTTATGGAAATTAAACTTTACTTGTAGAACATATAGCTAAACTGTACAGAGTATGTATATGAATTCAATGTCTTATTTTACATTTATAAAGTGTTGTTTTTAATGCTGTTGATCCTGGGTTGTGTCTGAAAGGAATCAATAGAACAGCTCACTTATCTGGTAAACACAAATATCTCAAGAAACTTTTCGTAGGTAGCCAAGTAGACTCAATGGCAAAATCAATTATAAAACAAATAAAATAAAAAGCCAAGAGTCCAACCATCAAAATGGAAACTTTTTATTAAAACACTACTAAACCCAAAGCTTTCAAACCTTCTCAGTTCTTTATTAAAGCACATTAAATCCAATTAAAACCAATCATTTATATTCATCACCAGTCTATAAAACACCATCCTTGCATCACATGACCATACCTAAACATAAATCCAACAATAATAGTAACACATAGAAATAATTATAATCATAAATAGAATTGTAATAGCAACCAGGGCTGAATAAAACACATAAGAAATATAAAATGTACATAAATAAACAGGGTCATATATAACGTTGCCTTTTCTTTAAAACTGGTTTAAGGCTATTAACATTGTTTAAACCAGGTGCAGTGTCAGCCCTAATGTAATTAATCCAGTTATACTCTGCCAATTCTGTTAAATTAAGTATATCTCCCACACTTTTTGGCTTCTGCACCTTCTGTAGGACTCTGAATTTAAAAGTATGTTCAATACCAAAACTTATAACATGTTTACTCAGTGCATTTGAATCAACCCTCCTACGTATTTCAGAAAGATGAGAGCCAATTCTTTCCTTTAGTTTCTGGTTGGTCTTACCTATATAGAAGCAAGTACATGCTTCACAGTTAGCCAAATAAACAAAATTATCTGTGAAGCTAGTGGCAAACATTGTAAATCTAAATGCATTATCAGTAATGGGATGAACAAACTCATTTTTGATATTGATATAACCACAGTTCACACAATTATAATGCGAAAAAGTAGCTTTCTTATTAGATCTAAAAGTACTTTTTTATAACAAAATGCATCATTTTTATAGTACAAATACTGCTTCAAGTTTCTCTCGTCTTATAAACAAATATTGCCCAGTTTCTTTGAATAACTTGTAGTGTGTCTATTATGCTTTGTAATATAGCCCACTTGATAATTCTTCTTAATATCACTATTACTATCACACTCAGCATTCAAGGTAATGGCATCTTTAGGGCCATTTGTCCCGTGTGCCGCATTTTTTCCACATTGCTTGAATTAGTTCCATGCAACCTCTTCAGCTCTTCATTCTGAAGAAATAATCTTAGTTCAGTCAGAGCCTCAGTAATATTGCCCTCAGCTGAGGGAACAAGTGACAGCCCTTTATTCAACAGTGAAATTTCAATTTCATCAAATGTATGACTAGACAGGTTAAGCAAAGTATTGCTAATATTTATTTTACAGAGGTCTTGCTCCGAGTTATGGGCCCTACCTGTGATACATTGTTCAGTCCCATTTACGGTCTCATGGTTGTTCTTTCATTAATTCCAATATTGACCTGCTGTTGATTCTTCTCATCCTGTTGAGACCTAGTGGAGAACGTACTATCGGTAATGGAAGATGCAGCTGAAACTTGTTGTCTAAAAAAACATTGCACTCTTGAGACTGGCTGTTTCTATTCAAGTCATCATTTTCCAAGTTAACAACTCAGTTAGAGTCCACAAAACAGTCTAAATCGGCAACACATTCTCCTACATTAGTAGATTTAACACTAGAGCTACTCATTTTATTAGAATTTTCAGTTGGACACTCATGCAAAACAAGAACAGGAACTGAAGAGGAAGCTGAAGAGGAGGGCAGTTCTAAGGAGGAGTGGTCCACCAATTGTTTAGTCCCATCACTGGCTTGTATCCACAAGGTGGAGGACATTGTTGAATTATTGGCCAATGAAACACATTATCAAGTTTAAAGTCATTCAAATCTCTTAGGAGTTTCTTCTTCTTCATAGCTATCAAACTATTTTTAAAAGTTCTAAGTTTTTCAAGCATAATATTGCATTCAAAAGACACCAAACTGAAGTTGGGATAGTAAACAATGTGATCTTCTATCGCTTCTATCTCACTTGAAAGCTCCACTTCAATGGTACCAAAAAATTCAGTCGAGAGCCTCATATAATCAAAACTCAATTTTAGGTTAAGCTCCTGCCAGGTCTTTAATAACTCGGGATATTTATTCCTGTAAGTGGGCATTTTTGTAAGTCTCAAACCCCTTGGAATAACACCAATATTCAAGTATGTTGAAAAACTTAACCTCTGCCATTGCAGGCATTTAAAATACTGAGTCTTAGATTCCAGTAGATGTTGGTAATCTATATCAAGGTGAGTAAAAGGCTTGTCATTAATGACTAGAAATTACTGTAATGTCTTTATAGAAAACCCAGGCTGTGATGTCATGATGCTGGCTGGAGATACAGCTGAAATGGAGACGTGCCAACAACAAAAGGAAAAACTAAACACAAAAGGAAAAACTAAACATAAATATCTCAAGAAACCTTTTGTAGGTGGCCAAGTGGACTTGGAATAAATCAATTAATATATATAACCTGCAACTAAGCTTCTATCCATTCTATAACTCATGTAACCTCCTTCTCCCTTATCTATATCCCCTTGTCTTCCTCACTCAGATATAACCTCTAACTACACTTCTATCCACTCTATAACTCCTGACGTGCATGCATTTCTGTACATGTGTGTGTGTGTGTGTGTGTGTGTGTGTGTGTGTGTGTGTGTGTGTGTGTGTGTGTGTGTGTGTGTGTGTGTGTGTGTGTGTGTGTGTGTCTCTGTTTGCATACAAGTGTGTGCATTTGTGTGTGACTAGATAGATAGATAAATACAGATATTTCAAATCAATATTGCTCAATGCAATGGTTGCAAAGTATCTTTCATCAAAAAAAAAAAAATAGAATGAAAGGTTACATCGATTCCTGATGTTGTCAAGAGCTGTACACATTTGTAAGAGCAACATCACTAACCGACAGTAGTAAGGAAGTTTCGCTTTACCCCATTGCTGTTCATTATCAGAGGTACTATATAGAGAGATGAAAGGGATTGGGGCTGCAGGCTTGGTCCTTCTAAAAACAGATTTAAAGAGCTTTTATTGTTCAATGGATTGATCTATGGCTTAGAGTGAGGTCATTCAACAATAGGATTGGGAAGTTTCTCCTTAGCCCCCACGCCTGTGTGATCTCAGTATATTTACAGATGAAGGAGTATGTGGAATGCAGGAATTTTGCATGGGGCTTGCTACCAAGAACATGACTCTTAAATATTATTTTGATGTTTCTTTGAATCAGGCATTTACTGTTGTATTTTCATGAAAATGGGTCCTGACTCCTGACAAATATCAATTTCATTGTATGGATGTAAACTGTGTTTTCTATCTATCTATCTATCTATCTATCTATCTATCTATCTATCTATCTATCTATCTATCTAACTATCTCTGTCTCCCTATATTTGTCTGCATGTATTAATCTGTAAAGAGAAACAAACTAAATAATGAATAATTTATAGGAATTTGGATAGTATTTTTAAATGAAATTATGGTTAATTTTTGGGACACTGCTTTCAGGAGAGGTAAACATTTTGTGCGTAGCTAGGCAAGACCTTAGTAACTAGATTCAAAAGAGTTTTTCTAGAAAGACAGGAGGAAGCGTTATAGAGTAAGAGGTGATTATAAAGAAAAATGTTTGTTGTGGGAAAGTGCATAAATAGAACAAAGCACTTATATGTTCAGAAAATGAAGTATCACATAAGGGCAATAAATATATAGTAAAAGATGAAGTATGTTTGCATGCAATGTTCCCCCTGGCACTGCATCCTACAGTTAACATATGTTACATTTTGTTAAGAGTAATGTTTAAAATGTGAATGCTAGAATCCAGATGAGGTAATTATGGTTTTGGTACACTTTGAAAACTACCACCCAGTAATAAATAACAAGCTTTTGAAAGATACAATTTATTGAAGACTGTGGAAAGGGACAGTTATCCTGGGAGACCTGGGTGGCCATTGAACATAAAACTGTCATTTTGAGAGGGTGACCTTAATTATAGTACTGGGTGTAGTCACAAAGGAATCACATTTGGTGCAAGCACTCTGACAGAAGCAACTCAGAGCATCCAGTCTTTGCAAGTTCCAGCTTGTAACTTAAAGAAGAGAATATAAGGTACTTTCACAAAGTAAATGAACTGTGTAGAACAAAATAAAACAAAGATCACAGGATATGTGACGATGTACAGTTTGTATTTGCATGCAGAAGTGTCAGAGACATATATAGTGCATTAAACATAGGGAATAGTAGATGGCTATTAATGTGAATTGCACATCTGGACAACATGCATATTGCCACATATTTAGGGAGCATAAGACCCAAACCTCCATGACTAATGTATATACACCTTATTGCCCAGCCTACTGCAGGGTCATGTAAGCTGATAATTATAAAGAGAATGCATCAGTATAACAGAACAGCTCATTGCAGTAACCAAAGAAAAGAGTAATTATTGTGAATCCCAGTGGAGACTGATACCAGAGGTACAATCACGGCAAAGCTTGTATGCACACCTGTTTCTCAGGAAGAGAACTAACAGCAAAGGTATTGATGTGAAAGGATAACAGGAGGTACTGATGGAGGGAAACCTGCATCTGATAGAACTAAGGCACTTTATCTGCAGTCACACACCCAGATATTCCATTCTTCTAACTAAAAAGGAGAGATAAGCTTAGTGTTCAATGCCCTTGAATGACAGAGGGAAAATAAAGCATGTCAAAATCAGATATTGTCACTTGAGAAAGGAGAAATAATGTTATCCTTGGAATGTAGTGCTCTGGAGTCCAGGCATCAACACTATAGTTTACAATTACAACAGACATAGTGATGTCATTCAAAAGTAAGAGTTCTAGTGTACAAATGCAATAAACAGATGACTAAAACAGAAAAAATACAAAAGCTGCTATGTTGTCTCTCGCACAAGCAATTTATTGTTTCAAGTAAAAAATACAAGCTGTAATACTTTCACATGATCATTCATACTATTGTAACTCGCACAACACTATGGTAAATTGTAATCTTTACAATGAACTCATGCTTCATTGATTTGTGCTTTATAATAGGTTTTGTGACTATTAAGAAAATTTTTTATTTAAAACAAAACATAAAGTGTAGCAAATGGTAGAATCAATAGTAGCACACCATACTGCACTTTCAGTTAATTACACTGATGAAAACAAGGAAGAGATTAAGAAACCTTTATTAGATAAGAGCAAAAAAAAAGTTAGCTATTTCAGAATTCCAGTGTGTGTGTTTTGAAATTATAGAGGAGTATATTAAGCTTTTTTATTTGCAACCTCTGGTTTCTTGACTCATATCCATGCCCACCACCACCAGCAGCTCAGGATATGATATTACTCAAGTCCAAGTTACAGCTACATCACCTTATGCCTGCTTCATGCTGTTTACTTCAAAACTTGTTTTCTCCTCACAGCTTTGCAGTCTCCACTTCATGGACAGAGACTTCTCCATCATGAGCTGTTAGCATGCTGGTTATTGTAGCAAAGGGGACATGATGGGGAAGAGTAGAGTGATGCAGGTGTAAGAGGAGTAATGCAGCAAAGGCAGCTGCAGATACTACAGATAAATAGGTCAGGATTAAGCAACTGTCATGGACCCCTCTCCACCCTCATCTCCCCTCTTCAGCTGGTGTGCAGGATGCAAGGCCAGAGTTAAGCCTAAAGCTCAGAGAGAGGCAGACAATTCCTTGATTCCCCTGGGGATGGAAGGATTGGAATGCTGATGTTCTGTACAGAGAGCTTCTTATGCCACTGAAGTGATAAATGGAGGCTAGAAAACAGGATCCATGTTTTCTTGGATGCATTGTGCCTTCTAAGGTCACTGGATATAGGGCTCTTTGTTTATTTAAAGCTGTATAGCAGTGATTTTGCAGAGACTGTGGCTGTCAGTGAAACTTTTAGAAAAAATGGATAGCAGGCTCAGTAATGCCCTGGAGATGCAGAGATGGCATTTGCATCTGAAACTATTTGATTTACTCCTATAAGAATATGGCCTACCTATCATCAAAGTTTAGGGAATCATGCTCTAACTCATTGGCTAAAGATATCATTCCAATGAATACAAATTGTACCTTTCCAGAACTGTAAGTGCACTTCTACTTAATACATCTGAGCTAAATACTAAATCAAAACATCACTGCATCTAATCAAATTCAATACCACTTCTACCTACCTCTGTCCTCTCACTATCCCTTACCCGACTATCTTCTTAATGTTCTACTCTTATTTCTTATCTCTATATTGATCATTCTTTTATCTTCCATCTCTTCACTCACAGATCCTCCTTCTCAACTCTACAATAATCCCTTCCTCTTCTCCTATAACCCCACTGTTCACTCATCTATCTCATTAACATGGGCTATCCCAGGAGTAGTACACATTTGTGATGATATTGATATATAAAATACAGCTGCAGGATGTTTTGTCATGCATGAGAGTTCATAGTTACAATGTGCCTTTGAGCAGTAGAGTACAGTCACATTTAGAGTCCAGTGACATTATTACTTCAGATATTTATATGACAATCATCAGTGAGATAACTATGCCACATATTGGAGTAATACTATGTTGGGCTTTGTAATCCATTATTATGTAAAGCAAATCAGGACATTGGTTATGGGTGACAATTTTTAACTTTAACATGAAATAACCCTCTGTGTTGTATTAACAAATGACACAAGTTGATTACTGGCATGCACAGTAACCCATGGTTGTAGAAGCAGTAACCATTGTTGTTTCTCAAATTTAGCTCCAGTGGAAAGGGTGAATTAAATGTGGTAAATGAGGGAGCAGGTCATTGCACTGTGTAGTGGGGTCTTTATCAGAGATCCTGTTCCTTACAACATCATCTGCTGTGCCTTGCATATTAGCATTCATCACAGGCCCCACAGAACATCACAATATCCCAAGTTTGCATGTTCTTCTATAAACGCATGGCATTTGTGTCACATTTGCCCTTGATAGGTTAGGCAGCATGTGTCTGTCATTGAATGGGGAGGGCCATGGTAAACCTTGTCACATATCATGGAAGCCCTTTACCACAGACAAGAGGTTAGTAATTGTGTTCTGGAACACTGACATGCCAGACTACTTTTGTCATGTATAATATTTTACACTTTTAAAAGCTTTATGTGCAAATAGCTTTTAAAACATATTATCTTATATGTAAATATTTTATATTATTATTAAAATACAGAGTATAATTTTATTTACTTATGTTCAGTAGTCTCTTTCACCCATTAACATTTTTATATGTGCCTTCTTGCATACCTGACACATGTATGAAGTTTACAAGCATTTATTTTGGTGCAGTGTGCCTATCACCACTTGTGGATTGGGTCACTGAGGTAAAACCATCTTGTCAGAGTATAACAGGTATGGAATTATCATGTGATACCATTCACATGACTGACACCTTTATAGATTATATATGGCATAGTATCATGTGTATGGTGCCATTTTGGTACACTTTCAAGATGTCTGTCTACTTCATTAATTCCTTGGTCCACTATTGTTGTTACACCTTGGTCACACTACACATATTTTTACTGGCATGTAGCTGTGCATCATATCTTCTTGTGCAATCTTTCTTTCTTCATATTTTAATCTTGTTAGTTCACAAAATTCTCTTGTCTGTATGACACAGTCAAATACATGAAGGAACACCAAACAACCACAATAAACAAGCTTACATCTCAGCTTGAAATCATGAGAATGATTTGTTTTAAGCAGATAAGAGTGACTGCGGGTAAGTTAAATCAGGATCAACAATGGGAATAATGTTGTTCAAGTGTACAGAAATGTGAATTGATAGAATTCGAAGCCTACCTGAATTTGATAGAAATAAAGGCTCATTATCTAGGGCATCAATGACACATACATTTTGGCAGGTTTAATAATTATTTTACTGCAAGGGCAGCCACGGTGGTGCAGCAGTTTGCATTGTCGCCTCACAGCAAGAGGTTCTCTGGTTCAATCCTCGGCTGGGGTGCCTTCTGTGCGGAGACTTAATGTCCTCTCTGTGGTCGCGTGGGTTTCCTCTGGGTGCTCCGGTTTCCTCCCACATCCCAAAGACATGCTGTAGGTGGATTGGACACTCTAAATTGGCCCTAGGTGTGAGTGTGTGCATGTGTGTGCCTTCTGTTGAAGGTTGGGTGCCAGGCTGGCAACTCAATACTGTAAAACTCCACTGCCAATCATGAGCAGACAGGTGATCCACTGTGGTGCCCCTAACCAGGAAAAGCCAAAAGAAGAAGAATTATTTTACTGCATTAAATACCAAAAACAACACAAAACAAAAAGCATTATTGTGACATATGGCTGGGGAGAAAGTGTATTAATTATATGAAACAGACAGATGAAGCAGATAGTATGGTTAGAATAAAAATGCTTTCAAATTAAATTGTGCAATACATGAAGAGAAACAGGATCATGAAAACAGTCACTCATATGAGCTCAGAAGAAAAAACAACTGATAGAAATATTTTACCACTATGTTTTGTGCAGAAAGGTAGTTGTAGGACTAGGTAAGCAGCATGGTTCAGAAATGCACAAGCGTAAGAATATTTCAGCATCTCATCAACTCTGGGGCATAGAAGGCCAAAGCCCTAACTACAGCATGGACAGCAACCCAAGCTTGAATAGCAGCATGGACACAGGATGGAGGTAACTGGCCTTTGCTGTCTTGCCCATCCAGGTGAGAAGGGAAGTGGCTTTGACATGCCACATGGGTGACACCTTGTAGGAACACAAGGTTTATAGATCCTTAGGTTATTACTAGGCATACAGTCCAGGCCACCACTGAGGAGCCCAGACACATTTCTCAATTTTCCTTAGAGTACTGTCTAAATGATATGCTCAGTGACACTCAGTAGGCAAATGGAGGCAGAGTGAATCATACATAGTCCAACAAAGGTAACCATTTGAAATGTTGGGAGCCTCTAGATTAATTTCTGAAATATGGAGATTGAATGGTTGAAAGGAGGGACTTACATATATAACGTCCAAAATGTAATTTCTCAGAATATTCCCTTTTCCAAGATAGGGAAAGTTCAGATTTGGTATATATATATATATATATATATATATATATATATATATATATATATATATATATATTGAGTGCCTCAACAAGAAGCTGCTTATTTAACGCACATAGGCTTAATCATCTGCCTGTGGATTTTATGTGTATTGAATGCATGCTGGTGCCTGTGTTTGCACTGTAAGCTGAGGAGAATTCAGCATGAGGAAAGCATGCTACCCATCACTGGGTGACTATAATGCAGCACATAAGAGCCACGGCGGGGGGGGCTCTACCAAGGGAATGGATAGACTGCCCCAAAGGATCATCAGGTTGCCTCACACCTTACCACCCAATTCTTGTTGTAGGCAGATTGGAATTCCTTGGCAAGAAACATTGAGCCATAGCCGGGGGAGAACTGGACCCATTTCCTCAGAATGAATGGGCTGATTGGGTGAGGGTGAAGGAGCCATTATACAAGTCCTGGGAAGGCATAAAAAAAATAAATTAGTATACCATTAGTACAGGATTTGGGTGTGGGTAATAATGTAACACACAAAAGTGCTGAAGTTAGTCACTAGGTTGATCAGGGAACCTTGTTGGCTAGGTTTATGTAGGCCCTCGAGCCGATAGCCTAGTACCTACCTATAAACCTATGATAGCAATGACCATATAAAGCATTATGAGCATATTACATCATAGACCATACCCTGAGTATGTATTAATGCTATTATACAATGCTTAGGATGAACTGTGGGGATCTTATCCTTTTGTACAAATACAAAACTAAATCTTTTTGATTGAAAAGTATGGGACATGCACAATATGAGTATTGATATCATGTACTTCATTTCATATGATTTTGGATAACAAGTATGTAGCATTTCATGAATACTAAACTGTTCATGATATTTAGTTAGCTCCAATGGCATAGATGGATAAAGCACTGATTATGGCCCAGATAACTAGATGTCAAGTAGTAGCTCGGGAACTTGACAGAGATAACAGGAGAGGATGGACATTCTCATACTGGGTGGTAGGGGGCAGGTCACAATCCCTCATAGAGGGGGCAGTGCTGCACCAAACTGGCAGTGGTCTGTCAGAGGTCTGAAAGTTCAGAAAGAGTGGAAAACATTTGTGGGTGATGCCTGTAGTACAGAAATGTGAAGTGAAGCTTAAAAAGAGGTACGTTTAACAATATCTTTATGGAACATTCGACTGTAATGTACTGTATTTCAGTACAGTACAGTAGAACGTTCCATGTATGTGTTTTGACTTACATACAAATTTGACTTAAGGACAGACTAAAAAACAGATCTCGTGCTTAAACCAGGGTCTGCCTGTATTGTGTAAAAAAATAGAAACATAAAAAAATTATACATATACCAAGCATGGTAAATGTGGAAGTGAATAGGGGTGTCATAAAATAGTGGGGACAACCCAAATTTTTTTTTTCGCAGTAAAGAAGGACATTTAATAAGTAACCGTGACAAAAGGAGATATTATATTTGTGGAGAAATAGGACATGATGCAACAAAAAATGTGAATTGAAATGTTTTAAATCTAAGAGTAAGGAAAAAGGAAAAAAAAGAGAGAAGAAAATGAACAAAGAGAAGATATTTTAGAAGGAGTAGAAATAGAAGAAAAATTTGACGAGAAAAAAAAGAGTACATAGAAGAAAGTTAATAAATAACTGACAAGGAAGCCATAAATTGGGAGGTAATAAAAGAAGAAAAAAGAATTCTATTGGTAAAAAGGTAAAATACATAAAAAGAAAATATACTTGTTTTTACCAGGCTGAGGAGTGGTGATTCATCACTGCGACAAAGCAGAAATTCCCTGAGGCTGCAAGAGCAGAATACGTTTCTTCTTACATTTATTTAATTGAATTGCACTTCTTAATGCTTATAGTTGTGCTATACAGCTAATCTACTACATGTTGCACTGTTAAAAAGCTTTTTTACTGTTTCACTGCATTTTTGTACTGTTTTATACTGTTTTAATTGTATTTTCATTGCTAGAAAGTGTTTCATTAGTCTAATTACATTTGTATTGAATTACTTAACTGTAAACTGCTTTTTCATACTAAGAGTTGTATTTTCTGTTTGTGAGTGCTCTATCTGTGCATTTTCTGTGAGGTGTCTGTGTTTTAGTCAGGTAGCATAGTCTGGATAGTGGCCTGCTGTATCCAGGCCTGGTTGTTTTGCTTGTTGAGTTTTCTGTGTTTGTGGCAGCCATCGTATGCTGGTAGGGGCTTGTCTTCTCTGTTAGTGAGAGCAACAGGGCTGCCTGAACTTTTCTAGCATGAATGATTGGTTGAACGTGCAGGGGCTAGCAGGATTGGGCAGTAATTCGAGCTTCTAGATTCTTCCATCTTTTCTGGTATTGAAACCCTGTGTCTGCAGGGTGTTGTAGTTGTTTGTTTGTCGCGCATTGCAATTTCACTTTTTTAACCCATTGTGAGGTATCTCAGTTGCATTTTTTCCCTTACCAGCACTCCTGTGTAACTGACACACTCCCTTGCAACTACTGTGTTGATTTTATCCAGCCATACTCACACCTATAGGTACTCTATTCTGATAGTACCCACTCTACCATACTTGAACTCTCTTCCACAGATTCTGACAACCATGGACTGACAATTTCCTGTGGTTTCTCCTGCTAGTCTGGTTAATATGGGCATCCTGAGACAGTGTAGCAACTGCTTCATGTACACAGACAACTCCTTTCTTCTTCTACCACCTAGAAACACAATATGTGAGAGATGTAATTACATTAAGAACCTAGAATCCTTGTTGTCTCGATCACAAGCCAGTACATTAGGCAGTGAGAAGGGTGTCTGCACAAACACCACAAATACCACACCTCTAACACCACCCACACATGTACAGTACATTCCTACATATGTGGAGGTTCTCAACAAAAACATACCTAAACAAAAGAGACCTCTGAGGCAATAGCACACATGCACATCACAACTGGCTGTAGCAAGCATCACATATGGTACACATGCCCGTGTCTCACAGCCTCTATGAGCTAGCCACAATCTCAACAAACTAGTCATAGGACACTCTATCATAAGGCACACAGATGTGCCCCTCACCAGGTTAGACAATGGGAAAGTCATGGTAAGTTGCTTGTCAGGTGCTAGAATCTGCCATATCATTCACGCACTCAAGTCTCTCAACAACAAATACTGTTATGATTCTGTCATGGTCCATGTTACTGTGAATGACTTGAGTTGTACCTCCCTGGACTATATGAAGAGAGACATGATTGAGCTCGCTGAATATGTGTCCTAGGAAGGTATGCCCTTAGCAGTAAGCAGCATCCTACCGTCACCAAGAATAATGCTTCAATACAAACATAAAATGATTGACTTTAACAATTGGTTTAGTTTTTGGTGTCATTCCAAGGGGATCCAGTACCTAACAGCCTAGGAGGACATGACTGACAGACCACAATGATTTGCCAGAGATGACCTTCATCTGTCTCCCCTGGCTTTCAGGCTTCTGGCAAAGGCTCTTACCTCCCCCATAGTGCCTTTTTTAGGTAAAGTCATGAGAACAAAATTACCAACATGAAAAATTCTTCTAAACAAAATTTAAAGGTCATGCTGCTAAATGCTAGGAATCTTCACATGAAACTGCACAAAACTTTGGGGCACAAATCCATGGACTTACAAAAGGGTATGTATAGAAATGAAATAGTTTGTTTTATAGTATTAGAAGTTTTAGTTATAGGAGAAGGGGAGGTAGTTGAATCATCTTGCAATATGGCTAGATATAAAGGCAAACAAAGAATGTATAAAAATAGGCAAAGGGATAAAAAGGATAAATGAGAAAGCATGGCATGAAGAAAGAAAGAGATTAGTAATACAGTTATGATAAAATCATATTTTGCTATGAGAATATTTTATAAAATTTGGTCCGAATGGTAGATGATACTTAAAGAAAAATATAAAAAAATGTTTTCTTCACAGTGGCAATATGATGTGAGAAAAGTAGATAAAGAAAACATATAAAAATGTAGTATAACAATGCATTGGAAACTTTAGAACATAATGACAGAAAGTACTTTGACAAAGAAAGAGATTTATATGAATTAAATCAAGAATAAATACAAGAATTGTTATATAAGCAATGATTTATTATGAGGAAAAAGGAAAAGAAATATTGAGTTACTTAAGCAGATTAGCAAAGGAAGATGGTAATGTAATGAGAAAAATAAAAAAAAATGCAAAAGGAGAAATAGAAAGAATTCAGGAAACATATGAGTAGTGTAGTTAATATGTACAAGAAATGTTTAAAGAAAAACAAAAATTAGTGAAAAAACATGGAAAGTAAAAAAGTTAACAGAAAAAGGGAATAAAGAGTTGGAAAAAGAGATTCCTTTAAATGAGCTGGACAAAGTATTAGGACAGGTAAATATAGATTTGGCTGTAGGACCAGATGGAATAGGGTATGAAATGTATACAGATTTAAGGGATTGACAAAAAAATATATATTTTTTAAGCTTTTGAATGAACAGTTAAATGAAGGTTTTATGTATAAAGAATTCTGTAGTAGAAATCTTAAATTCATATGGAAGAAGGAAGATAGAAGACAAAACTGGAGACTGATAGTATTGAATAATAATGATTATAAGATCTTTATGAAAATAATACAAAAGAGATTTGCAACTAAAGTGGAAAACATTATGCAAGATAGTTTATATATTATAAAGGGGAAGGGTAGTTAAGAATTATTAATGGTAATTAGAGAAATTGTGGATGATACTATGAATAGAAAAGAAGACCTGAAAATTATAATAGTAGACCTAAATAAGGCATTTGAGACAACTGGGCATGAAATCTTATGAGTAATAATGAAAGAATAAAAGGAAGAAAGTTAGGAAATTATGTATGTCAGTGTATAATAATGTTCTTCTTTTGGGTTTTCCCAGTTAGGGGTCGCCACAGCAGAACTCCGGTCTGCTAATGATTGGCAGTAGATTTTTATGGTGCCGAGGTACCAGCCCGATGCCCAACCTTCAACGAAGGCATGCCCATTCACACATGTCTTTCGAATGCCACTCGACCGTGGGGAGGACATGCAGATTCTACACAGAAGGCACTCCAGCCGAGAATCGAACGGGAGAATCTCTTGCTGTGAGGCGACAATGCTACCGCTGCACCACCGTGGCTTACATGTCAGTGTATAGTAATAATACAGTAAAAATACTTGTAAATGGCTGGTTAAGCCAACAGGTATGTATGAAGAGTGATGTAAAACAGGGATGCACAATGAGTTGTATATTCTTTGCATTAGTTAGAAATGTGATAGTATGTGAAATAAATTACAAAATGAAGGATGTAACACCTGAAGGGTTAAGAATTCAAATTCTATTAACATGCAGATGACATTATAATAATTGCAAAAAAATGATAAAATAAGTAATAATTTGCTCAAATGAGTGTCTAGAGGTGCTAATGATGGCTATAAATAAACAGAAAAGTAAATGTTTAGGTAATGCAGTAAATATAGTGGCTATATATTTACAATGAATGAAATTGCTGTGTTAGGTATAAAATTGGGGAATAAAGATGTAAGTTGAATTCAATGAAAAAAAAAACAGAAGAAATAAAACAAACCTGTCTTTTCTGGAGAACATATAAATTATCATTCAGAAAAAGAATTATTGTAGACATTTTTTTTTCATTAATATGGGTAAAAGGAGGAGTTTTATATGTAAATAAAGAAAAAATGAGTTTTAGTTTTATGGCTAATTAACCTATTGGCATAGACTGCTTCATTAAATCTGTACAAAATTTTAAAGTAGATAAATAGAAAAGTTGAGAGATTAGTAGCAAAACTGTATAATTATAAGTATGATAAATCCTGGGGTATGGTAAAAAAAGAGTAAAAGAGGAAAGGAAAGTATAAATGAAGAAATAAATTGTTACCAAGAAAAAAATATTTTTTGTGGAAAATAAAAATTGTTGAGGTAGAAAAAGATAGAAAAGCATGGTATAAGAATGTGCTGATAAAACATTACTATGTGAAACCATAGGAAAAATCTAAAGAATGAAAGATTAAAGCTATAAAATTAAGAAGCAGATGGTGTAATCAGAAAGTAGAATGTAAAGATTTTTTCTGGAGACTGGTAATAGATAAATTGCCAATAAAAAGAGATATATAAAGAAAAAAATACTTAATATATGTTTTTTGAAATGTAAAAGAGTAAAAAAAATCATGGGGAAAACTATGTAAAGAAGATTTTTTTTCAAACATATAAAAGAAGTGGATAAAATAAAGGTAGGTATGATTAAATATGGATATTATATGAATAGAAGTAAAAATAGGTTAAAAGAATAGCTAAAAACATTGTTTTATGTTATATGGGTTATATGGAATGAATGAATAAATGAAATTATGTTTAATGGTAAATGGACTTTAACAACAATATTAAGTAAAATCAGATAGTGTTTCTGGAAAAGGGAGTGGGGGTCTAATAGAGATGATAATTTAGTATGATTGTGAATGAAATTATGAATATCTGCAAACAGATTTGTATAGCTATATATTTGTACATTTTAAATATTTGTAAATATGTAAATATTTTGTAGATAAGATTTATTTTTGTATATAAGTAAAGTGGGTTTGTATTATAATCTCGAAGGTTTAAAACTTTGAATCACTAAAGATTGAACTTTAGTGATCAAAGTCTTAAACCATCGAAACCAAAAAAATATATACTAAATTAAAAAAAAGAACTAAATAGTGTGTAGGCAGGCCCCTGCACCCCCCCCACACACCCCTACTTAAATATACCAACTCCGAAAATGCACTACATTGAAGTAACCGGAAATCTCCCCCTACGGATATTTTCCATTTAAACATTCTATGTAGTGTACTTTCGGTATTCTCATGTCGACAATATCATATTCGATATTGTCAGACTTCGAGATTTTAATATAGACCCAAGTAAAGGACCCCTACTCTTTTTGATAAGCACTGCGGGATCTTACACATCCATCTGAGCTACCACCAGCTGAAGCAAATGAGACCTCAACTTACCATCTCATCCAAAGGAGAAATGTCGCACACTCTTTATACTGTACTGCAGTGTCAGCAATCTATCTGGTGTGGGAATAGAACAGAAACATATGCATATTCTAAATTCACAGACTGAATATGTAACAAGGAAAGCTGAAATCTCTAAACAGTCAAATGGAAAGTGTTAAATGCTTACTTTGAGCTGCCAAATAAGAAGAAACCTGTAATAAACTTCCTAATCAATATTTTTTCAAATATTTTTATGTAAGCAGTATGTATGAGTGTGTGTGTGTGTGTGTGTGTGTTCAATATTTTTTCAAATATTTTTATGTAAGCAGTATGTATGAGTGTGTGTGTGTGTGTGTGTGTGTGTGTGTGTGTGTGTGTGTGTGTGTGCATTTGCATGTATGTTTGAGTGTGTGTGTGTGTGTGTGTGTGTGTGTGTGTGTGTGTGTGTGTGTGTGAGAAATGGAAAATATATGAGTGAGTATTTTATGTATATATATATATATAGAGAGAGAGAGAGAGAGAGAGATTATATATGTGTGTATACATATATATTTATATCAATAATCTAAACAGTATAAAATCAGCAGTAAAACTTTCTAAACTCACAAATATAAACAACAAAAATTATCTAATCACAAAATATTGACAAAATCAAAGTTATACCAGGAAAGTGATTCTGCTTTTTCTCCACTGTTGTGTGACCTTGGAGTTGGTTTATATAAGTAGTACAGAATGCAGGAAACATTAGATTTGTATGCGTTAGATTTGTCAATATTTTGTATTTAGATGTTTTGCTATAAATATTTTTGTGCTTAGATATTTTTGCCATAGTTATTATGCTGTGTAGATCTATCTATCTATCTATCTATCTATCTATCTATCTATCTATCTATCTATCTATCTATATACGGGTGCCTACCAGAAGCTAGAGTTTTCAGAAAGCTGAAATTCATATTGTTGAGATGATATGATCAAGTTTCAGAAAATGCAAAGCTTTTCATTGGAGATCGTGGTGCAGTGCGGTTCAGGAAACTTATCCTTTTCTCCACTGTAGTGCGATCTTGGAGTTGGTATATATAATAAACAGGGGGTGTGTGGGGGGGTTGCAGGAGGGTTTCCCCCCCCTGCAAAAATGCAGAAAATAGATTTTTGTTGTATTTTTTTTTTTTTTTTTTGAAGATAGAGTTTTTGGAAACTCAATCATATCATCTTGACAATATGAATTTTGAGTTTCTGAAAAAATATATATAGGTGTTTCACTTTCAGTGGCACACCTATATATATATATATATATATATATATATATATATATATATATATATAGATATATATATATATATATATATATATATATATCTATATATATATATATATATATATCTATATATATATATATATAGATATATATATAATTGCAAATGGTTGAAAATATGAAAGTTGACACAAGACACAGGAGCCAAAAAAACAGCCTATATACTTATGAAAATTAGTGTTTTTTTTTTAAAGAAAATAAAATGTCATTTTTTGTGGGGGGGGTGACAAAACTGTCTGCATCATCCCCACCCCTTGATAATTACATATACTAACTCTGATATTGCACATACACAGAGTAAAGGCAAATTATGCAGTCAGCTAGACAGCTGTTGACCATACACATACACTTGATATATTCATAATCACTCTTATAAATATATGTATATGATTATATTCTTTAAAATTGCCAAATGCATTTACCCCCAAAATAAATACTCACTCCAGTATATTTATGGCAGCAAATACCATGAACAGCAATCACCAAAGCTAATTTCATTAAAAAAACACTACTGCTTTAATTTACAGGCTAATCCTGCAATAATATCAAACATACTGACACAAATAATCTCCTACACATGTAATGCTAATGCAATAAGGTAAATCCTGTACTCCAATCAATGACTGACTACAAACTTTAAGGAAGATTCCTTCTTCTCCTGAGCCTTGCCAAGAGAGGAAAATACAGATGACAGGGCCACGAGCATGTCATCAACGCATGATTGCTTCGTCACTATGCATGGCGGCACTGTGTACCAGTCAAACAATAAACATTTAACCCTCTTATGCTATCCTCCTACTAAATTTTGAATTCTTAGTAACCCAGCTGCATGCACATTGGAAACAGACAAAATGAAGGTGTAAATGCAGGAGGAAGCAACAGCAGCACAACATTTTATGTACCAAACTTCCTAGGATGGCCTAGTGCTACTAAAAGTAATTTAAGAGTCCCTTTCTACACTCAGGAAGCACGTTACACAACTCCTGAAATGCAGCAGCAATATTCTGGGGGGGACTCTAATGTCATCAATTGTCTCACAGTAGTCTGACTGCAGGCATACACACTTGCCAAACCTAAAGCATAGATACGGTGCCTGATATTCTGTGTGAAGCGAGAAAAACATCTTGTTAACACACAGGAAGGAAAGCTGAACTGTAAATTCTTAATTGTAGCAGGTTCAAAGTCCCATATAATTAAAAAAGGGCTCACTGCAATGTCAAAATCCATGAGCAGCTCTGTCACTACATTCTGTATTAGCTTATACAAAGGCTTGATCTTTGACGTCATTATACAGATCACAAAGGGGAAGGTTGTCTGAACTGAGAGATGATAATTCAGCAAGTAAAGGAGAGTATTATTGCTGAAATTGAATTCATCCTCAAGTCTTGGTGAGTACCTTCATGAGGTGGACCCTGTTTTCACAAAATCTCACCAAGATGACCACAAAATCTCACCAAGACGACAGTGATATATATATAGACTGTATTTATATAGCATATATCATGGACAGAAGTAGGTTAAAATTAAAACAAGAGAGCTGGGTGCACAAGACGCACGATAAAAAAGTGCCCAATCCTGGTAGTCACACTGGTACCAGGACTGAAATAATGATAGTGTAAAATTCCCAAAATACGAAAATATTCCTACAATGGGGCCAGGGCAGGTCCAGGAAGAGGATGGCCCCCCTGTTGTAGAAAGAAGTAATAGCCCACAAAAATCACAAAAATTGACAGGCCAAAGAAGAGCCATAGAAAAGATAAAGTGGACAGTTGAGAATAAGAAAGAAATTATGTATTGTTACTATTATGCAAAAAGCCCAGAATTTCCAGACACAAGATATACAAAATGATTAAGAGAGAAATTGGAGGAAAAAATGCTTCCACATGAAAAACTGTCAGAAGCTTCAAATGAAAAATTGTGTTCATTCTTCTTCTGCTTCTTCTTTTTTCTTTTGGCTGTTCCTGTTAGGGGTCGCCACAGCGGATCATCTGTTTCCATTTCTTCCTGTCCTCTGCATCTTGCTTTGTCACACCAACCACCTGCATGTCCTCTCTCATCACATCCATAAACCTTATCTTAGGCCTCCCTCTTTTCCTGTTACCTGGCAGCTCCATCCTTAGCATCCTTTTCCCAATATACTCTGCATCCCTCCTCAGCACATGTCCAAACCAATGCAATCTCGCCTCTCTGGCTTTGTCTCAAAACCGTCCAACCTGAGCTGACCCTCTAATATACTGATTCCTAATCCTGTCTACCCTCATCACTCCCAGTGCAAATCTTGACATCTTTAACTATGTTACCTCCAGCTCTGACTTCTGCCTTTTTTGTCAATGCCACCATTTCCAACCCATATAACATAGCTGGTCTTACTACCCTCTTATAGGCCTTCCCTTTCACTCTTACAGGTACCCATCTGTCACAATTCACTCCTGAGACTCTTCTCCACCCACTCCAACCTGCCTGTACCCTCTTCTTCACCTCCCTTCCACAATCACCATTACTTTAAACTGTTGATCCCAAGTATTTAAATTCATCCACTATCGCCAACTCTACTCCCTGCATCCTCACCATTCTTCTAGCCTCCCTCTCATTCACACACATATATTCTGTCTTAGTTCTGCTGACCCTCATTCCTTTACTCTCTAGAGCATATCTCCACCTCTCCAGGGTCTCCTCAACCTGTTCCCTACTCTCACTACAGATGACAATATCATTGATAAACATCATAGTCCATGGGGACTCCTGTCTGAGCTCATCTGTCAACCTGTCCATCACCATTGCAAATAAGAAAAGGCTCAGAGCTGATCCTTGATGTAATTCCACCTGCACCTTAAATGCATCTGTCACTCCTACTGCAGACCTCACCACTGTCACACAACCCTCATACATATCCTGTACCACTCTTACATACTTCTCTGCCACTCCTGACTTCCTCGTACAATACCACAACTCCTCCCTAGGCACCCTGTCATATGCTTTCTCTAAGTCCACAAAGACACAAAGCAACACCTTCTGACCTTCTCTATACTTTTCCATCAACATAGAATAGAATTTTCTATTGAATGCCCACAGAAAATGGAAAACAAGGGATGTGCCCTCAGTTTGGAAGAAAATGTGCTAAGAGAAGAGTTGCTTGATTTAACAGACATAGATATATTAAGATCAATGAAATAAATAGACTGCAGAAGGTCAATAGAACCCAAAAAGCCAGAAGTTTGATAAAACAAATGAACACAGTAATTAAAACTTCATGAAGATCCATGTGATATAACAGAAGCAAACATGATATATTACTGAGCAGCTAAATTAATAACTGATAAAGTTCTATCACAAGAACACAGGGTGGTGAGGGAAAGGAAGGGGAAAAATCGAATACCATCATGGAAGTATCGAATAGAGAAAACTATAAAGCAACTAAGACAAGAAGTGTCACTGTTAGAAGACTATAGAAGAGGGAATAGATCAACAAAAATACTAAGAAAGATAGATGTGATAAAAGCAATGTTCAGTATTAGAACAGACCAGGCTCTATCATACACAACTGCAAATAACACACTAAACGTTTCAGCAAAGGTGGGAAATCTTAGTAGATATGCAGATAAATATAAAGGAAAAGTACAAAATAAAAAATTTATTGAAGACCCAAAAAGTTTTATAGATCATTGGGAAACAAGGTAAAAGGAATTGAAAGACCACCAAAAAAAAAGAAGAAATAGATACATTTTGGAGAAGTATCTATGAAGATTATATGGAACATAAAGATGCTAAATGGATAGAAGAAGTAAAAGAAAGAATAAGAAGTTTAAAGGTACAGGATATGAACGGAATGAAGTAACACCCAGAGAGATTGAAACAAAGTTCAGAAAGGACTCTAACTGGAAAACTCCAGGCCCAGATGCAGTACCTAACTTTTGGTTAAAAGTATTAACATCTTTGCACGAAGATTTAGCCATGAGTAAGAACTATTTATATGCACACCCTGAACAGACAACAACCTGGCTAACAACATGTAAAATAATGCTCCTACTTAAGAGTGAACCTGCAAGCTACCCTAAAAATTGTAGACAAATAACTTGTCTTCCAACGACATATAAACTATACACGGGAACTGATGATGACAGAGTTTATAGTCATTTAGAAGAAAACTCAATTATGGCAGTAGAACAAAAGGGCAATAAAAGAAAGTCATATGGAACAAAGGATCATTTGTTGTTAAATAAAATCATAGTGGAGAACTGTAAAAAGGGGAAGGATCTAAGTATGGCATGGAATGACTACAAAAAGCATTTGATAGTATCCCATATTCAAGAGTGCTTAAAAATGTATAATGTATACACCCTACACTGATCTACTACATTACAGTGACCATGAAACAGTCGCAGACCACTTTGCAATTAAGTCATGATAAAAACAAATTATTATCCCAGGGATAAAAATTCAAAGGGGGATATTCCAGGGTGACTCTCTGTCACCATTGCTATTCTGCCTTACCATTAACCCATTAAGCTGTTTACTTAAAAGCTTAGGCTATGGCTATAATTTGGCTCCTAGAAAACAACAAAGTATAAAGACTTCTCATCTTCTCTTTGTCGATGATTAAAACTGTATAGCTCCTCAGATGAGGAAATAAAAGCACAACTGCAGGTTGTCAAAACTTTTACAGATGATATAAGGATGTCATTTGTCTTGATAAGTCTGCAAAAGCAACCTTTAAAGTAGGAAAACTGCAGCACCAGGAAAACATCATTTTAGGACAAGAATTTGATATAAATGAACTTGAGCAAGAGGAAGTGTATAAATATTTGAGATTTGAAGGATCAACAATAAAACATGAACAAATGCAAATAAAACTTAGTAATGAATACTTTAGAAGAATTAAATTAATTCTGAAAACAGCGTTGACACCTAAGAACAAAATCCAAGTTATAAACCAATTTACTCATCCAGTCCTAACTTACAGTTTTGGAGTGATTGAGTGGCGCCAAAACATATTGGACAGATTAGATAGGAAAACAAGAAGGATGCTTCATGCTCACCAAATGATTTATAAAAATCAATGTATACCAAAATGATATGTTCCCTATTTTGAAGGTGGGATAGGCCTCCTTGAAACTGATTACATGTATAGATCTGCAATCGTGGGACTCCACACAAATCTATTGACCTCACAAGACCCAAATATAGTGAACGTTTTGAAACTTAAGGAAAATAAATTTAAGATGACTTCTCTGCTTAATTTAGCAGAAGCATATTGGCATTAAGCAGGAAGAAATCAAACCAGAAGTAGATAAAAATAAGGCAGCAACTGAATGTACCAAAAAATAAAAGAAAGAATATGAGGTGAAGGACCAGGTGAGAAGGCAAGAAATGCAGAAAATGCATAAATATAGTTGCAAGTATAGAAAACCTCTGGAAGAACTTCATGTTGATCAGGAATGAATGCAGGAATGGCTAAGGAGAGGCGAATTCAAACCAACAGATGTAATATTGGCAGGCCAAGATAGTGGGCTGCATACACACTGGTTTACAAAGTCCACTGAACATGTGGGAGAAACAGACAAATATTTTGTAAGACTGAATTGGAAACAGTCACACACCTTATTGCTGGTTGTGACATACTAATGGCAGAAAGACTGTATAGTGAAAGGCATAATAATGTGGCAAGACTGTTGCACTGGAGATTGTGTGAAAGTTGTGGTACTGAAGTGGCTGAAAAACACTGGAAATGTGAGCCACAAAGCATCATACAAAATGAAGAAGTCTATATCACATGGGATCACCCATTATCAACAGTTTAAAAGATAGATGTTAGAAGACTGGATATAGTGGTCCAAGAAAAGAAGACAAAAGTAGCATTGGTCACTGAAATCACCATATCCAATAACTACAGTGTTTTGCATACAGAGAAACACAAAGTCATAAAATATCAGGATCTGCAGGCAGAAACTAGAGCAATGTGGAAGAAAGATACCCAGACAGTTCCAATAGTAGTAGGAGCAATGGGACTTATAAAAAACAATCTATAATCGTATTTAGATATGTTGTTATCAACCTATGTAACCCCATACGAATTGCAGAAGGAGTCATTGCTGAGCACATTGCAGGTACTGCAAACAGCACTTTTGGCTGACATCAAAGATTGAAACAATACTAATTTCATGAAATTTAATTGTATTTTGACTTAAGAATGGGGTCCATTCCCGTCATAGTATTAGAAATGCAAAAGATTTGGAGAAATTAAAAAAAGAAAGCACCAGTTTATTTTATTAATTTATCATTTGTTGACTGGGAAAGTCTGACTAGGTTCCACAGAGCCTGTTTGCAGCGGAGGCCCGGGGAGAAATGCTCCAGATGCATGTCTTTGGAATGTGGGAGGAAACTGGAGTACCCAGAGGAAACCCACGCGAACACAGGGAGAATATGCAAACTCCACACAGAAGGTACCCCAGGCGAGAATTGAACCGGTGAACCTCTTGCTGTGAGGTGACAACGTTAACCGCTGCACCACTGCACCGCCCAGTCCTCCATTGTAACTCAGCCATATGCAGAATATGTCTGTATTAATGGTTTTCTTTTCTACATGAAAGTACCATCAACAATCGCATATGACACATGGATAAATCCCAAATATTTTTTTAAGTTGACAACATAAACATTTTGACATTTACCTTGTCATCTTTCATTTTCCTGTGTAAATAATATCCTGAACAAAGAGCCCAATCATTGATATCAAAAATGTCCAATGTTAAAGAACCGTGATGTGCTTGTCTTGTACTTACCTAATGTAGATTCAAAGTTTTATATGCATCTTCAGTCTGGCAATATGAAAGCCACATCCCCAGGAGTTTCTGACAAAACATCTGCAACAATTTCAGAGGGAAACTCATTAAATTCCAACATTTTCATCCTACTATGACTAGATACTGTGTATTTCTCAAACACAGCTACATTGGGTAATTAGTGATGTGGTTTCAATGTCAACAGTTGCTCACCCTTGCTTGTGAATAATGTAATAGCATGAACATGACACCTAACAAGCAACTTCCTCTGACAGCCCTAGTATCTCTTCTGTCATACTTCATGTTCCTTTACTCAGAAAAAACCCTCCATGTTTAATATATCACAACCTGTTTGCAATCTCACATAACCATAATAACAGCTAATGGTGCCAGGCCCGTACACACCATTGTTTACATCGGACAATACACTTAGAAATTCACCATCCACATGCATATAAATAACAAGAACACCACGAAGATTGAACAAGTGGGCTGTCAATTCTACAACAGTGCAGCAAATGCTTGTTGTGTGCACAACAGTGTTCACTTGAGCACATCTACCATTTTAAAGTTACTGCCACTCCTACTTCCAAGTACATCCAAAAAGACATATTTAAACAAGTGCATAACATGCACAAAGCATGGGTCAATAAACATTGCTTGTGGATATCTTTACAAACCTCAGCTGGTACATAACGTACAGCATTGGTGTAGCTGATTATGCTGCTACTGACAAAATTCTCACTTGCTGTAACTACACTTGACATTCTCCTTCCTGACAACCAGCACTGGAACTTTGTAAACCACTGCTGGACCTGGAATGCAACCTACACTGTTGCGACATATCTAACCTTAGCTCTCTTTGCTTCAGCGACTTCCACATCGACAATGTTTGACTGCATTTATTTACCTTTACAACCATCTTTACTACTTCCTCACCTCTGCAATAAAAGACCACCGGGACTATTCCTTCAGTATCCTAGATAGATAGATAGATAGATAGATAGATAGATAGATAGATAGATAGATAGCTATAGATGTATATCTATGTATTCATATGTAAACATCACACACACATACACACACACACACACACACACACACACACACACACACACACACACACACACACCAATTATATAAAAATATTTAAAAAAATATTTTTTATGTTGTTTGTTATAGGTGTTTCTTGTTTGGCAGTTGAATATAAGAATGCAGGACTTTTTGTTTCACTGTTTACTGATTTCAACTTTCCCTGTTATATATTGTGTCTGTGAATTTAGAGTGCATACATATTCCCATTGTGTTCAAAGAAATGCATTCTGGTAGCAGAACTATGTGTCTTTCTCACACACACAAACACACACACACACACACACACACACACACACACACACATATATATATATATATATATATATATATATATATATATATATATATATATATATATATATATGAGATATTCCATGAAGCAGCACTTAGTATGTAATGTAAGTTTATTTCTAAGAAATCATATGAATCATAGCCATTATGATTGTCATGTGATGGAATGTTTGTGCTGCATTTAGGAGAAACTGATAATATGTATCTCTCTTTATAGCTATATTGACAAGTATATAAACCAATTACAAAGGCCGGAAGTAATGTGATTCATGGTCAGATAATATGATTAATCCCCTGAGACTAATTTACATGCCTATTTTACAGGCATGATGTTATGACTATTGATTTTGCTGTATTTTATTAGTTTCACAGATAGGTGATCATCAGTCTTGCATGGCTTTCTGCTGACTTACTTTTATATATCCAAAATTCCATTGGCATTCCTCCTGGGTCGACTCATAAAATGCATTTATTCACTTACTTTTTTTTCCCTCTGGAGCTGCATTTTACTTCAGCATTTCTAATCAGTGCTGTATTGTTCTTTTCCCTTCCTCCATGTAACAGAACAGATATTTTTAAACAAATGTAACATTCATTTGGAAAGTGTTGTCTGCATTTTTTCCTACATCCTTTTTATCCTCTCTGAAGTGATTAATGTTAAACTGATATGAAATGTTTTCTTACAAAGAAAGAACACCTAGTTCCATTCAAATATTTGCAGCGAAGCCAGTCTTCCTGACATAAGTGATGTGCAATTATCTCTGTTTAGTTATGTATTCCACTGGGATATATTGTGTCATAATTTCCTCTCCTGTGGGTTTTCATCACATCCGTTCATTTTTTCCCTTTTAACAGCTAGAGCACTCACTGAAATTAATAACTGAAAGAAGAAGGGGAAGCCTGCCTTGTGACCCAGAGCACAGGATTTGGTATGTGGAAGACTAAATGTTTTCTTGAGCTACCCGTGACTTATTAATTTAATTATTATTACTTTACAAGCACACAGTGTGCTAACACCGAGCTAAAAGTAAAAATCATAATTAATCTCCCTTTTCTCTCTCTCTGTATGCCCGTCTCATTGAACCTCTGCATCTGTTTACCAGAAAAATACATGTCATTAATACCTCCCTTTACTCAATGAAAATGTCACATTTGGTCCTCCTTCTAGGAATTAGTTAAAACAGTTATCAGCTACTGTTATCTAGAAAGTTGTGGAGTTTACTATTATTTTGTTGAATGTGTTATTTAGTATGGTATGTAAATGACATATTACAAATGTTTTAGTTTAAATAAATTCATAAGCTTAACCCAGATACAAAATGTAACTTTCAAAGGAGGTAAAGCAAATGTTTATTTTTCAATTACCTGTCTTCATCCCCAGTTGATTTCTAGTCAAGTTTAATTAAACAATTGTAAACATTTAAAATACTTATACATAGAGCTCTATTTAGAATATAATTTAGCACTGTGCTGTTAAGCAATCCATGCATATGGAGTCTGATATTTATATACAGATATGTTCCATATAGTAACCTGAATTGAAATTATAGCAAAAGCAATTAATACACAGCTCGCACTTACTCCAGAAAGTGGAATTTTTCTTCTTCCACATAAAAGTGGCAAAACACAGTGGAAATAATTCAGACAAGGCATTAGCTGTCAAACCATGTAGTATTGCACTAAACAAAGCATATCAGAATGATTAATTGATTACTTGAGGAGGAATGTGTGTGTGTGTGTGTGTGTGTGTGTGTATATATATATATATATATATATATATATACACGTGTGTGTGTATATACATACTCACAAACACAGTTCTATATCATGAGATGGACAGGTGAAAATGTCGAATATCACTTGTTCAACACCAACATGTCGAACTCCAAGTTTCCAGAACAGTCAAAACACTGATTTCTTTCCAACAGAAAGAAATCAGTTGGCCAAACACCAACAGCACACTAAAACAAACATATTTAAGTGGGGGGCTTCATCCCCCACACCCCCCAATGTGGGGGGCTGTGCTCCTCACACCCCCCAACTAAATATTCCAACTTCGAGACTGCACTACAGTGAGGGAAAGGGCAGGTGTCACATAACAGCCAACCAATTTCTTTCTTTTGGAAAGAAATATGTGTTTTGGCCATTTGGGAATCTTGGAGTGCGACATTTTGGTGCCGAACAAGTGAGATTCGACATTTTCACCTGTTGATCTCATGAGATAGACCCCCCCAAACACACATACAGACATGAATGCACAGACACACATACACATATATCTATCTATATATCTATAACTATATAGCTGGGAATTGCTGGTTGAAGGCTCGTTTTGTCTGTTATTCTAAAAGTGTTTTAGTTCTGGTTTAAGCACTTTGGTTCCAAACCAGATATTTTGCATTAGGAAGGTTTGTGGACTACACGCTTGTGCCATTATTGTCTAGATAGATTGTTTTTTAATGTTAGAGCAAATATTTTCCACATAGCTGAACATTGCTCATTAAGTTCCTTGTCTTATTGACCTATTCAATCTTTAAATTCCCCTCAGTCCTCTCTAGTAGATCAGTAGCTATAGATATGCACTTCCTGACTCTCACTGTAGCCTTTCTGATTGAGATGGATATTCTGAGGCATTGAAGCAAGTGTTTCATGTACACTGACAACCCACTTATTTAATAAAACATATAAAGTATGCGAGAAGTATTAACATTGGAGGCAAAACTCTCTCATGCATCCAAAACTAGTCTTATAGAAGCTGTCAGTGACATTGGCACCATGGTTACTGCACAGGGTAAAGACCCTACACATAAAACTACTTATGCTACGGCACTTACAGGCAACCTTCGTAAAACACTAAGAAATCCTGCACAGCACAATCAAAAAAGGGGTCCTCAGCCATCACATAAACACTCTGTTAAAACAAACACCAGTCACAGCTACACATAGTAACTCTGTATCCAATACCTCTACTGCTAAGCCTTTAAGGTAAACTGGTGCACAGCCAAATTTCCTGGTCATTGGTGATTCTATAGTGAGGCACACTGATGTCCCCCTCACCAAACTGAGAAAGGAGTAAGTCACAGCTAGCTGCCTTTCCGGGGCTAAGATCTGTCAAGTCACACAGGCACTCAGGTCATTGAACCACTGGTACCAGTATGAATCTTTCATTGTCCATGTGGGTGTAAATGACCTGAGTTGTACCTCCCTTGTCTTTTTGAAGTGAGACATAATCAAGCTCACTGATTACGTGTGTCAGGCAGGTATGAGCCTAGCACTGAGCAACATACTATCATTCCAAGGATGATGCCATGTAACCAACAGAAAATTATTGATTTTAACAACTGGCTTAGCTTCTGGTGTCAGTCCAAGGGGGTACAACATTTGATGGGTTGGGAAGACACGGGTGACAGACCATGTTGCTGCCGGGGATGGTCTGCACCTATCCCCACTAGACTTTTGGATATTGGCAAAGACCTTTTTCAAAACCATAGCGCCATTTTGTTAGGCAATGCAAAACTGATAAACCTATCAGCTTAACTGAACTTATGCAGGAAGGGTGATAGTGCTCAGTGCTAGAAGTCTTAACAAGAAACTCCACTCCCTGCAAGCCTTCTTGTCCCTTTTTAATTTCTCCAAGTCGTTTGGGTTTCTAATACCATGTTGGGAATGGACCCCATTCCTAAGTCAAAGTACGATTAAAGTTCATGAAATTAGTATTGTTTCACTCTTTGATGTTAGCCAAAAGTGCTCTTCGCAGCACCTGCAATGTGCCCAGTAATGACTCCTTCTGCAATTCGTATGGTGTTACATGAATTGGTAACATATCTAAATACGATTGTAAATTCTTTTTTATAAGATCAGTTGCTCCTACTAGTATTGGAACTGTCTGAGTATCTTTCTTCCACATAGCTCTCATTTCTGCCTGCAGATCGAGGTATTTTATGACTTGGTATCTGTCTGTATGCAAGACACTGTAGTCACTAGGTATGGCAATTTCAATGATCAATGCTACTTTTGTCTTCTTTTCTTGGACCACTATATCCAGTTTTCTAGCATCTATCTTTTGGACTGTTGGTATTGGGTGATCCCAAGTGATGTAAACTTCATAATTTTTTATGATTCTCTGTGGCTCATGTTTCCAGTTTCTTGTCCCTGGAGAGTGTAGATATTTGTGCAGTAATGGAGACATGATTTAAAGTCATGGAGAACATCCCAGCAATGCAAGGTTATAATGCTTTTCACATCCTTAAACCAGCTATTTCACAGGAGGAAACTAAAGGTGGAGGAGTCTCAGTCTACATTAAAACCATCCTCACAGCCAGGCTAAAGTGTTTGACTCACTGCAACTCATAAATGTGCAGCTCATCATAAACAGGGTGTCAAACCATATCCTTGCAACTTACAAGTACCCCTCCATGTTGCAGGAGACAATACTACCTATCTCAATGTACTAGGTCCTTCACTGTTTAACCCAATGCGATATTCATGGGGGAGCTCAACTACCCCTCTATAGCCTGGGAATCCTTTACCACTTCTAATGCACAAGCCCAGAGATTCCTAAACGTTCTTAATACCAATATCTTGCAACAGTTGGTCTAGTCTCCTACCAGGGTACAGACATCCTTGATCTTATACTCATGAACATGGAGGCCAATATTACTTGAAATAAAAATGAAATACAGGGATCCAGCAAAACCAAAAACCTTTAGGAACTACTCCAAGGCTAACCTCTCTCTCTACCATGCAACACCAGGTCCATGGCTAAATTCCACGCACCCCCCAAACTCAGTAAATACTGTAGCATATGCTGAGCTAATTACAAAATCTCTGTACAGCCATACTGATAGTTGTATTGAGTAAGCTGCGCCCACTTATATTAAGAATAAGACAAACTCAAAAGACAAACCACCATGGTGGAATCACAATATCAACCAATTATACAGCAAAAGAAAAAAAATTCTTGGCCAAGCATAGATGGAACAAAGCCATACATGCTAAAAGCTCCTGACCAA
Organism: Protopterus annectens; assembly: GCF_019279795.1. Lineage (NCBI taxonomy): Eukaryota > Metazoa > Chordata > Ceratodontiformes > Protopteridae > Protopterus > Protopterus annectens. The sequence continues at coordinate 1,809,889,829 of NC_056728.1, read as the reverse complement.
TCTAAACAGGCAGCTAAGATGATTAATTATACTTCAAAGGCAGATTTTGAAGAAAAAATAGCTTCTCAGGCTAAGGAAAACCACAAAGCTTTCTACAGCTATGTCCATAACCTCAGGGGAAGTACACAACAATGCACAGAACTTATTGTAAATGACATCATCCACAGTAAACCAGAGGCCATTGCCAACCTTTTGGCTGACAGGTTCAGCTCAAATTTCTCCCCTCACTCCCCCCAATAGTCCAAAGGAAATTCCACATACCACAATCCCCTTAACCATTACTAGTGAACAGGTCATTAATGCACTTTCTATGGGCAAAAACACTGCATAGATAGGCCTGGATAACATCCCAGAATGTTTAATAAACAGCATGAGACATTACTTCTGTTGTCCACTGAATCACTTTTCAACAGGAGCCTTCAGTCTGGTTTTGTGCCCAAGGAATGGAATATGGCTACAGTCATTCCCCTGCACAAAAGAGCTCAAACGACTGATCCAGGTAACTACAGACCCATAAGTCTTACCAGCCACATATGTAAGGCCACAGAAAGAATCATCAATGACATAATAAATAAGGACATAGGACACTTGCAAATGCTGGACCCATCACAGTATGGCTTTGTTAAGGGAGGATCATGCCTATTAAATCTGGTGGAATTTTTTGAGAGGGTCAACAAAGCATTGGATGAAGGTAAGACTGTGCACACAGCTTACCGTGACCTTGCCAAGGCTTTTGATACAATATCCCACTCAGTCATTATAGAAACGCTCACTGATTTAGGTTTAAACCCTTTTATCAGCCACTGGATCACCAAATGGCTTACTGATAGGACTCAGGAGGTCAGAATAGGTGAGGTCACCTCCACCAAGAGGTCAGTCACTAGTGGAGTCCCCCAGGGCTCCATATTGAGCCTGGTGCTTTTTGTCATCTATTTCTCTGAAGTGCATGCATATGCTGAAGGTTTATAGCTGACTATGTTTGCAGCTGATTGCAAGCTAGGGCTTATCATCGACTCCCCTGCAGACAGTAGCATTCTTCTAGAAGGACTATCTCTGACTAACAAATGTTGCCAAATCCGTGGCTTTAAACTTAGTGCAAAGAAATGCAGAATTGTACCCTTTGGGAAGTCAACCATCCCAGCTAATTACCTTGTTGATAATATGCCCCTAAGAGCCGACCCAGTGGTCACAGATCTGGGTACGCACATAAACAGTAGCCTTACCTTCAACCACCATGTGGCCACAGTGGTGAGAAAATCCTTTTATGCTGTGCAACTTTTAAATAAGGGTATGACATGTAGGTCCAAAGAGGTCATTATCCCACTCTACTCCACCCTTATCAAACCAATCATAGAATGCAATGCTTCCATTGATATGTACCTGTCCAGGCATATGCAGCAACTAGAGCGACCTCAGAGTTTCCTTACAAAAAGAATACAAGGCATAACAAACCTGCCTTATGCAGAGCACCTTAAAGCCCTTTCCCTCTACTCAGTCTCCTATAGATTGTTAAAGGGTGATCTATGCCTGGTTTAGAAGGCATCCTCAAACCCCGCACTTACAAATCTCCTACATATTCATAAGTTAAAGAGTACCAGAAATGCCAGGTCCAGGGAAATTATTTTTCTCTGTGACTTGATCAGAACATGCTGGAGAGACAGATATGTGTCCCAGAGACTGCCTCTCCTATGTAACAGGCTTCCCATCCATGTGAAGCTGAATTTGTCTACTACCCAGTTTAAGTGTAACTAAACCAGCGGACAGGGAATAGGAAATTTATACTGAACCTGGCACCCATGGCCTTTATGGACAGAAGTAGCTTATAAATACCTGTCTTTCAATTTCCTATTCAGAAAGAAGAAATCATTATTCTTTCTGGTAACTTGGCTAGGCTTAGAAAGGATCCCCCCAGCCTAGTAACAATCTATGAAGCTATAAATGTATATCTAGCAATTAAATATCTTACTCTTTTGATTTATGGAATAAATGTTCTTGTTGTTTATATGGCTGGTTGCATAAACTCCAACTTGACTGGAAGTCTAGCCAAGGTGCAGCAGCCATGTGGACAGATTGGAACTGCCGCATCTCACCTGAATACAGTATCTGAGTGCAAGCAAGATAAGTCTAGCTGCAGATAGGGAGGGGGTGGGACAGAGATTAAGAATGAGGTTTATGTCTAGAGCTGTGGAGCTTTATGGTTAGGGAGCAAAGGGAAACTTTAGGTTTAGGGAACTGGAAGGGAGTTTTAAATTTAGAGAGCAAGAAGGGAGTTTAGGGTTAGGGATCAACTGGCAACTTTAGGTTTATGGAGCTGGAAGGGAGTTTAAGGTTTAGTGAGCGGGGGGGTGTTTAGATTATGGAGCAGAAGTGTAGTTGCAGAACTGGGGAGCAATCGGGGGCTTTAGCTTTAGGAAGAGGAAAGTAGAGGTTTAGCTTTAGGAAGCAATCAGGGACTTTTGGATTAGGGATGGGTGTACTATGGTGGGAGCGTGTTACGTCACTGAAAGTAGTTTCAGTGAATGCAAAAAATGTTGAAATCAGTTCATCGCAGCTACTTTCACCAATAGTGGAAATTGCATTTTTCTGAACTGTTATATGACCTTAGAGTTGGTATATATAATTCTGGTGGGTGGGTGAGGTGGCCCCCTCACAGGGGTGCAGGCAGGCCTGCCTCCCTGCAAAAAATTCTTTTAATGTTCACTGAAGATAATTTAGTGAACTGATTTTGATTTTTTTTTTCATTTACCGAAACTACCTTTGGAGATTCAACACATATCTGCTATGATTAGGGTTCAGAACCAGGTAGAAATTTTAGGATTTAAGTTAGGGTTCTGTTTCCGCTATGCATTCAGGTAGAGTCAGGTTGTGAGAGGGCTCGATAATTATTGGGATCAGGCTAGTGGAAGTTAGGGCACTTGCCGCCTAGAGCATGTGCCAGCAAGTGTGCCGTGAGCTACTAGCAAATGAACACTTGTATTAGACCCATATAATAGCAAATCCCAAACAATTTATTTTATCCGCTTCTCGGTCTTATTTTTATTTTAATTTATGTTTTCTATTTATTTCAGTAGAATATGGTAACTATAATAACTGTGTTGTTTGTCTTCTAAATACTCTTAAAAATGTGACTTGTCTTAATGCGCTGTCTTTTATTTCCTTTGTATTCTAGATCTGAGTTATTTTACTATTTTTTATTATTGTTATTAAATATTTTAGCAGATTAGTTAAGGTTGTGTTAGGTCAGTTAGGATTGTATCAGCTTTATGGTTTGGTTATGTTCTGTATAGTTGACAATTAATGTGTACCTTCAATTTTATAAGCAATGTACTTTTTTGATTTGATTTTTTTGATTGGATGTATTTTTTTCTTGCTTCTTCCTTTTTATTTTAACTGAATTTCTGTCTATATTTTTGTTATGAAGATCGGGTGCAGTTATGTATTTTGTTTTGCTTTGTCAATGGAAGTTGCTTACAGTGATTGATAGGTAATCAGTTATCTGATCAACAGCAAATTGTAAGACATGTTTGTTACATCATCTAACATGTCTGTTGCTTCCACTGAAGCATAGGATAGACAAACGTCAGCCCAATTCATTAAAGAATAGCATCTCTACATGCTTACTGAGGTAAACATTGTGCACAATATCTGTATCATGTCAATTACATCAATACTAATGTTGAATGTACTGTGTTATAATGTGAGCCATTGAATTAGCACAACAAAAGATAAACCAGCATTACCCAAGAAATATTCCATTTGCAACGAATGTTATATTCCAGAAATAACTTCATAACAAACATAAGGACAGCATGATAAGACTGGAAAAGGGACATAAGTATGAATATGTAGCACTGCCATTGCATAGAACATAAGTATGGACACATAGAACCATCATGTGCATAGAACATAAGCATGGAAACATAACATCACCATGTGCAGAAAACATACACACATGGAGTGTACACAATGCAGCACATGCAAGCTGATCTACAGAGGCAAGGCATAATACTCATAAGGTCTGAGTGGGCATGTGCTGAACAAATGTCATGGTACATGACTTGGAGGGGAGGGAACAAAATGTCTCCAAATTTAAAACAATAGAAAATATATAGCCAAATGAATAGCTTCAGCATATAGTACATCTGATGCCAGCCTGCTATTCCAGAATCTCATTTTACAGAAAGCACCTAAAACTCTGCATGTGACCTCTCACTACTCACACCACCCTACCCCATGACAATCATGATTTGACAGTAATTCTGACATGTGCTGCAGCTTCTTTCTCGTTGGAAGTCATGACTACTTGCACATTGGGAGTCTCCTGAATTCAGCTGCAACACTAAGTAAGACAGGTGGAACACTATTGCAGGTGATAGAATTGTTGACTCAAATATCAGATGGTTCCTTAAAGTGGTTCACGCTGGTGTGCATTCTCTATGTAGTCATTGTGTCCTGTTTGTGTCTGTGTGGTTTTGCTGGGTCACTTGTTTCTTATCCCTTTTAAATACATGCCAGTAGCTGAAATGGTGATATTCTCAATTGCTTTTATGACTATAAATTAGTGTGTTATTGGCTTCCTTTGATGATCTGGTATTCCATCAAGGACTGAGTTTATTTTTCTCAATGACCGCTGCTTGTTTGGACATAGCTCCCACATCCTGAATATGCTATATACTTAGGATGCATTTAAATCATGATATGCATGCATAAATATCCAATATGAACAAAACTTTCTAAGAGCAACAATTTCAATCAAAACATCAAAACATATTTTTAACCTTTTTTGTATGAATGCCATACAAATTTCTTACTAGGATTCAATGTAACTGTTCATCTGGCAGCAAAACAACACTGTATCAGTAGAAATTGTACCTGATACAGAATACATTACCTCTTTGTCTTCAGTGCAAAAAATTACAAACCTTTGGTTGTTCTATATCAGTAAGTCAATAAAATTATTTTTAAACAATGTTAACCAATGACTTGGTTTCATAAATGCAGAAAAAAAACGCCAGACCAGATATTCACTGCAAAGCAAATTTATTGTCTCTAGCACCTGTTTTCATGAATGCCCCAATATAGAAAGACACAAACATGCATATGTATACAAATCTTTCAAGAAGCAACACTGTTAAATCATAAACATTCCACAGCTGTCCCCCAACTAGGTAGAATACCAGCAGAGCACACCAATCTATGGACAGCTGACTCCAGTTTCTCATTATTTTGTTATGTTTTAACCCCCCCCCACCAAAAATAGCAACTTGTATAACTTCAGTGATGACAAATAAAGTCAAATCGCCACTCCTAATCACACAAGACAAACTTTTGACAAAGTGGATTTGCTATTAAATGGACTTTCATGTGTTATGTAATTACCCAGTTAACAAAGTGTAAAAAAATAAACAAATTAAATAAATAACTATGGAATAGTTTCACAAGTAACATTAAAAGTGTCCAGTTATGAGTCTGAGACCCCTGCTTTATACAATATATTAAGACTGGATATGTAGAAAGATAACGTTTTCTCTCTTGGCTGATATTGAAATACTTGTTATTGTGATGCATGAAATACATTTCAGAGAAGTAGCATCACAGGTTTGCAACCGCTTGATAATGTCTTAAAATATACACAGGCGAACATTTCAAAATACAGTGAACAAGAGAACATTTTTAAATATTTTGTAATACTTTGAAGCTTTTCTTCCAGGACCTCCTCTGAAAATGGACTCCTACCCAGTCAGCTTTTCTGGTAATCAAATATCAGTAAACTCATAAATAAACAAATAAAGAGAAAACATTAATTTTTGATAGTTAATGTTACTACACAAAAGATGTTGAGGGCAAGATAACTGAATAAAATGTATCTGCGAATAAATTTCAGAGACTAAATTATTAATCTAATGCTTTTGAAATGGGTACTTATTAAACCAGAAGCTGTGAGCTAAAGAATAAGAAATGCATAAATTATAAAGTAATACTGTGAATATTTATATTTCAGTATATACCAAACCTGCGTTTCTTACACAGTGCACACTAAAGTGGAAGAAAAAATACTCTGCTAAAACAAATATATATATATATATATATAGATATATATATATATATATATATATATATATATATATATATATATATATATATATAGATATATATATAAAACACCTTCGAATTACTCAGAATGAGTTTATCTTGCAATACCACTATTAAAACCTAGAGAAACTATAAAGTTTGCGCGCACACTATAAGTTATTTGTTAATGAAGTAGCTTCTTTGGAACAGTGCCCCAGTTCTCAAATAGAAGACTAGTTTACATTCTTAACAGTAGTTAAAAGAAATGCTTACAATTCAATGAGTCAAATAACACGTGGTTTTGTATTATCATTGTAAGAAATTATTGACTTTAAATACTCACAAAAGAATGCTTACATACATTTCTTTCTTCTCTGGGCTGTTTTCTGCACCTGATGTATTTCACAAGAATACAGAAATTTTCTTCCGAACTGTCCCACATGTTGCAGTTTATATGGATTTATCCCAGTTTCTAGGGGTGATGCCAAATTTAACACCTGGGCAATCTACATGATGTAATAGAAAAATAAAAAAAAATGCAGCCTTATGTCATAAAGGAATTGTGTTATCTAACAGACATATATTTGAGTTTGCTGCCCTTCCCCCTCACAAAATTCATAGTCATATGGGCTCCCCATACAAAGACCACCCCTCTGCAGCCATTCCAGTGTCCCATTGCTTGGCTATTTCTCCCGATTTACCATAAACACTCTAATGTGCATACTGCTTTATGCTTTGCTTCTACAATGATTATTTGAATTTAATTTAAAAAACTTTTATTTTAAATTGTATACACAAACAGTGGTAGACATCTGCTACAAAAAGCAAAACAGTCTTACATTGAAAACAAACCTAGCATTAAAGCTTATCTGCCCTTGAAACTCACATTCATTGAAACAGCATTGAAACTCACATTCAAAGAAAATGCATCTGCCCAGTGGCAGACAAAGTTTACCTTTGGGCTGTTTTCAAATCATAGGTCCTTTGTACACATATTTAAGACCATGCAAACATACTTGTGTTCTTTGATTCACCTTCCTGATTGTATTAAATTATATTCCTTGTTTTTTTTTTTTTCAAATATTTTTTTTAATTTCTAAATAACATAATGTTTAACAATGCAATCATCAATAAACAAAAATTATAAACCTTTATATACACTATATACAAATGACCTGAACAAAGGAGGGAAAATTAATAAAATATATGAAATTAGTAACAAAAAAGTATAATATTCAATTAATAAAGTATAAAGTTACACATTATTTAAGGTTAATTTTAATATTCATTGTTTAATATAGCACACTTGTTAGAGCATGTTTTAAATTTATTGTTTTGAACATTTTTCTAGTAAGCAATGAAACAAAATGTATGACTCAATAATGACAAAACTGCCCAATTCAGAATATTTCTGTCATAAAAGTCTACTCAAACTTTTATCATTACAATCCACCAATATCAGTGAATATGCACAATCTCTGCAAAAGTAAAAGTCATCCACATTAAAGATATTTGTAAGTAATTAAGAGGTCGCTGCTAGCAAGCAAATTTATATCATTGTTTCATCTACAAATAAAGTACCTGCTGCCTTTGAATAATAAATTGCCTATGTTACATTAAAAATATGATAAATTAGTAATATTGCAATAGGAAATGAATGGCAAATTGATAACAGTTTCATTGTAACTAGGTGTCTCGTCCAAAGGAGGACGTCCTCAGGACTGCAACATCCACCCCCTTTGAAGTACAACACAGAACAATATCACTAATCCATCTACCTACTGTAGGAGTAGAATCCACAGCCTTTTGCATCAAAAGCAAGCATACTACCTGTTGTGCTACTAACAATACAAGCAGACATGTTATAAGCAGTACCAAACTTCCCTTCCCCTGAAGATCTCAGCTCCTTGTAAAATCCACTTGACACTCAACTATATCTGTTAACTTTGCAGCACAATAAATCTGAAAAAAAAGCCAAAATGTATTGGGAGGGGGATACAAATATATAAAACCAGGGACACATTTTTAACATTGCTTGTATAACCTTAGAAAGTTACTAGAATAAAATGTTTTGTGTTAACATGCATTTCCTGAAAGATAAGAAGACTGAAACTTAGATGTCATTATTTAGTGAATTCAGTTCTCACTGATTTGCCAGAAACCACAGATTTTAAGAGGAACAGACCAAAAATATACGCCAAACATACAGCATCAACCACCTTTAAAGTACAAACCAGTAGGGTATCAGAAATCCATCTACATACTGTGGGAGTAGAACCCACAGCCTTCTGAATCAAGAGCAAGAATACAACCAGTTGCACTACAAACAGACTTGGCATAAACATGCACTAAACTTTGTTTTCCCTGAAGATCTGAACTCCTTGTAAAATCCATTTGACACTCGACTATAACTGTCAACTTTGCAGCTCAATAAATCTGAAAAAAAAGCCAAAATTTATTGGGGGAACAAAGGCACAAAACCAGGGACACATTTTAAACATTGCTTGTATAACCTTAGAAAGTTGCTTGAATAAAATATTTTGTGTTACCATGTATTTCCTGGAAAATAAGAAGACTGACACTTAAATGTCATTGTTTACTCAATTCTGTTCTCACTGATTTGCCAGAAAACCACAAATTTTAAGAGGAATAGGACAAAAGTGTGAGCCAAACATTTCAAAGGTGGGACAGTTCCTTGAATGAGTAGAGAATACAGGCTCTTGTTCCCTGTACACAAGGTACAGGGTTTGAGCCTCCGTAACACCTAACTGGGGCATTTCACACACACACATGGGTCTATATTAGAACATCAACAGAGCAGAAGAACAAATGCCCTTATGTCAACACAGCATAACCAAAATTTCTAAACCTTCTATGGCCCAAACAGCAATTTTTTTCCCAGGGATAAAATCACTGGGCCATTGTCGGGACTTTGCCATTTCTTCCACTGTAGTGCCATCTCAGAATTGATATATTTACACAGGGGGGTGCGGGGGACACTGTCTGTCATTTTTTATTTTTTTTTGGCCCAGGGATTTTTTTCCCTGGGAAAAAAATCACTGTTCTGGCCATTCAAGAGTCATTTCGGTTAAGCTGTGTCGACGTAAGGGGATTTGCTCTTCTGCCCTGTTGACATTCTAATATAGATCTCACACACCTTAAAAGTATCTCCTATTTGTTTGCAGTTGAACTCGCTCCACACTCGGAATTCCCTACATAAACATTCACTCGTCTCCTGGCTTGTGTGCAAAAGTAGAGTTTAAATGTCATGTATGGCATGTCAACAGTGTGATGTGAATGGACTGGAAAAGTGCTGCCCAGGGTGGACCTCCCCTCATGCCCCCTCCTAGCTGTGCCACTGGGCCGAGACATAGTAAGGCCTTGCTGTGTCTAATTACAGTGGCTGCTAAAAAAAACAATTACTAGAAAATGAAAGTCAAAGTCTAAACCGGCTTTACTAGAAGTAGTGAATACAGTAACAGAGATAAAAATAACTGGAACTGGGATCTTTAGAAAAGGGTAGGAGTAAATTACACAGGAAAAATGGGAAGAGAAAGAATGAGGTTTAAAAGAAGGCAGGATTTGAATGAGCTATGCAATGTTTGACTGACAATGTCTGGATAGATTATAAGTGAAGTATACTGTTTGCAAATTCAATTACGTCAATATGGTTTGCTTTCATTTATATAAATGTATGATTGCCTATGTCATGTGATAATTTAATAATGATGTTTCTTTAAAAAAAACATATGTATGGTCATGCTTTTACCATCTGCATAGGTCAGAAACTACTGATTACTTTGTTTTTCAAAAGTAAACCCATCAACAACATGGGTTCATTGAGGCTACTGTGTTGAGAAGTGCTACTGAGAGCCCATAAACACAAGATGGTCTACAGAGTAGGTAATTCTAATGCTGATGAACTGAGCTACTTACCCTTTCCAGAAAAGCTTACAGGGTTGAACATACTTTATCAGTTATTGATGGCACAGGAAAATAATTTTCTTGGGTGGCGAAAGCCAGGGTACCTTTGGCTAGGCTTATATAGGCCCTAGGGCCAATAGCCTAGTACCTACCTATGAACCTATGAACCTATGTCATGGGCAGCACATCCATGCACAGCGAATAAATTAAATGCAGACTGCCAAAGTGGTAATACTGACATAAGTTCAGGACTCTGACTTCAAAGGATAGTAGGTAATAGCTATATATGAAACAGGAAGTAAGGATTAGTGAAGAACCTCAAGCAAATAGTTAACAACTGCTGAATGTTGTATTATCACATCTACAGAAATGGCTGAGAAGCCAGTGCCTGGACTGTTTATAGGCTTCATTAGCCAATGAATTGAAATGTCTTTTTTGATAGATGCTTATCCAACGTGAATGGATGTTCATACCTTGGACTCTACATCAACAGCAACATATAAAACAACAAGAAAAGGTTTAAAAAATATAGTATTAAGGAAATGCTGTTATCTAATGATGGATCTTGGTTCACTGCTAGTGGGTGGATAAACTGTATGAGAAAATATAATTCATCATGTAACTGCTAAACATTTCATGCTTCAACTAAATGAGGTTTGGACCAGACCATTTTGTTCTGGGGCATCTTCAAGTGGAGCTAGATACATAGATGGCAGGAACTGAGACAATAAGGGGAGGATAGGTTTAAATGGGATGGAGGGATGTTTAGGAGGAAATGAGGTAAGGGTAGGGTAGGGTATAGTGGGTTTTGTCAACTGTAACTGAGGTAGGAATCACATTTTTGGCATGAACTTGCTAGTGCAAACTTACGTCCAAGGTGACCTGGAGGTGTTGTTAATGCAGGTAGGCCATGGGTTAACAATGGTGGGTATGGGGGATTAAGTTTAAGTGAGGGTCAGGTGGCATGGTGTTTCGCTGCAGGTTTTCCTCGGGGTGGTACTGTCTGCTTGACGTATCAGAGCTTGGAGTTGAAGGTTTTTTTTTTTTTTTTTTTTTTTTGTGTGTGTTTTGTTTTCTTTCTAGTGGGAGAGTAGTAAGGGTGTTACAGGCCATGGGTTCCTCTCAAGTGAAGTGCGGTTTTTCGCATGTTTTTTACGTGCCTTGGGTTCCTCTCAAGTGAAGTGTGGGTTTTCACGAGTTTTTTCCTGGGCTGAGATATGCAGCTATCAGGGATCCTTTGCACACAAACGTTCTCATTAACTGCATGACGGGGTGTTCGCTGGTGTTTCACGAGCAGTGGGGTTTCTTTTAATGTCAAGGTTCCCAGGAGTGAATTGGCAGCTTTGTGGGTATAAGCAAGCTTGTTGGGCTGAACCATGTTGACTGTGCAGTGGGGGTAGGATTCCATGGTGTGACTGGCTTTGCTAATCGCAATGGCCCTTTTGTGGGCCAAATTTTCTTTTGTCAACTGACGTGCAATACATTTGGATAGCATGCTTGATTAATTCTGAGTGAGTGCCGTAGACAAGTGGAAACATTTTAGAGTGCAGCACACAGATCAGCTTTTCTTGTTGTGTGTTACCTCCTTCGCTATTATGAGGACTAATATCAGTTCCAAAGTAAAATCAAGATGTACATGGAAGCTACAAGACATGAGTAGTTTAGATGAGTCTGTCTGGAAAAGCTTGCAATATTTCACCAATTATATGGAGCTGTATAACAGCTAGAACTGACTACCAAGCAATGCTTTTGAGGTAGTTTTTTTTTTTTTTTCTAGGGCATGTGACTATATAAAATATGTTTTAGAATGGCTGGACTTTGTACACTAACAGGCTGTCACAGTGGTTGGGTTATATGTCTTGTTTTCCTGGACATTAGATGGATCTAGGATGTAGTCAGAAGAACAGTAATTATGTATGTTTGTGGTGCATAGGACAACAAGTATTCAGGGACAATAGCCATCCAGTATGCCTCCTCAGACTGTTCTAACATTGTGAGACTGTTTTCTTCACGCTTTTGTGTCAAGCAGTCTTTAGCTTTATTGGTGGGGCTACACTGTCACCAATTGTTTGCTTAAGTTTTTTTGACTGACTGGCATGATGGTTTGAGAGAGTGTGTGGAGTGTTTGAACAGTAAAGGATGAATGTGTTTACTTACATTGACTCTGATTACTACCTTAGGTTGGACATTTGTATAGTAGTGGCATTTGTGGTGTTTTATGATGAATGAGTTTGGTGGTAGGTGCTGGTAGGATAGTTTTCTTTCCGGGTTTGCAATTCATTGGTGATGGGAAGTTGCTATGGTTGTTGCTAAATTTTGTCTGCCACAGCCATGATCGGGTTTCTGAGCCCTCTGAGTGAGGTACAGTGCAGGTAATTAATGCACAAGCCAACTCACAGTGGGAAGCATTATTGCTGCTGAATAGTATTATGCTCTTTGGCTTGGATAACAGGTGTGAGGGATACAAAAGCAAACTCATGGGTATGTCATTCAGTGACTTCAACTGTAGTGATTTGTCAGAGAAAAGCTGGTTTTGTGAGGGGCAGACTAGGGATAGGATAGTCGAGAGAATATGCAGCTGTGGTGGTTTGTGTGTGGCAGGGTGCTTGCCGTTGGATCTTTTCATTCAACCTTTTACAGGAAGAAATTTGGACAAAGCTGGAAATAAGAGAACAAAGGCTATGAATAGGGAAGGTTTTAGGTATTGTGTGTACAAACTTAGGAAGTTGATAGAATAATAGGTTTTGCATTACTTCTGAGGGGCAGGAAGTCTGTAGCTCATGTCGGTCATGGTTTTACCTTCAGTTCTTGATGATTTCCACTAATTTCCATGAAACTGCAGTTATGGAAATTGGATATGGGGTGGGATTCTGTGGGGATCTGTGCAGCTGAGATGGATGTTTGGGGGTTTTCACTATTGTTTTGGAATGTGGATCATACTGCCTAGTAGAAGACATAGTGGCAGTCTTTGGGAGATGTATCTATTTCTTCAGCATGATCTGTTCATGTCAGAGGCTAGGTTAAAATCACTGGAGCGAGTGACCCTCCTCTGTTTCACTTATGAATGTGTAGCATTTCCATCAGGGCCAGGTCAGAGACTGCCCTGTAAGCCAGGCACAGATCACACCATAGCAACCTGTAAGCAATAGAATACAGTGACAGGGCTTTCAGTCTTTCCACATAAGACTTGTTTTGTGTACTGTGTAATTTCTTGATAAGAAACCTCTGTGGTCTCTCCAATTCTTGCAGGTGTCTGGTAAGGTACATGCAAAAGGGGACATTGTACTCAATTACTGGTCTGATGAGGACCACGTATAATCGAATTATACCATCCTTAGATCTAGATGTGATGCCTTTACTTATAAGATGTACCACATAGAAGGATTTCCTTAATACTGTGGATATGCAGTGGTTAGAGTTCGGATTGCTATCAACCTGAGTACACGGATCGCATACCACTGGTTCTACCCTTAGGGGGTTGCTGTCTATAATATAATTAGCAGGGATGTTACCTTTCCTAAAGTGAATAATAACGCATTTTTTTTCATTTAGCTTTAATCAATGGCTTTGACACCAATCATTTGTCTGTGTTAACCCTGTGTGATGTATATTAACATTGTTGGGAGACTCAATGATTGCTCCTAATTTGCAATTGTCAGCAAACTTAGTCAGCCACAGGCTGTCCAAGTTTGGTTGGACTTCTGAGAAATAAATTCTGAATAGTAAGCAGCCCAGCACAGAAGTCTGTGGTACACCACTGGTGACGGGCCTTTTGTGAGCAGTGAAGTAACCCACTTTGATAGTATGTGTTCTGTCATTGAGCCAGGTCACTACCCATCTGGTAATGTAGGTGTTCATTTCCAGCTGTTTCTTTATAATACCTGAGTGGGAGATTATGTCATATGCCTTGGCTAGGTCAAGATGGATGGTATGTACTCTTTCCCTCATCTAAGGCCTTGCTGACTTTCTCAAAAAAGTCAACCATGTTTAATAGGCATGATCTACCTTTAACGAATCGGAAGTGGGTAGGGTGCAGAGTTTGGAGATTACCTGTGTCCTTATTAATAGATTTTCTCCCTTTTTTAATTTCTCCATATCCCTTGGGTTTCTGATGCCATAACAGAATGCATAAGGTCCATAATGATTCTTTCCATGGTCTTGCAGATTGAGGCTAGTCAAGCTTACGCGCCTATAATTCCCAGGGTCGGTTGGTGGTCCCCCTTTGTGCAGAGGAATTACTGTTGCTGTCCTTCATTCCACAAGAACACAGCCAGTTCTCAGGCTGTGGATAAATAGGGATCCAAGTGGGTCTGTTAGGTCATGTTTTAAGTTGTTTAAAAGGCAATCTGGGATGTTGTCTGGCCCCACTGATGCCCTGTTTTTAGTCTTGGAAAGCACCAAGTTGACATGCTCTGTTGAGATAATAGGCTGAGGAATGGTGGCAGGTATACTTTGGGGGATAACTGGAGGCAATGGGGGGGGGTGAAGTTTTCTCCAAATCTGTCAGCTAGCATGTTGGCTATTACCTCCGGTTGAGTATGGGTGGTGCCATCCACAACCAGTTCAGCGCATAGTTGGGTATTCCCTTTTAGTTTCTGGATGTAATAACAATTACAGATATATTTATTAATGCGGATTACAACCTACAGCATACCAAACTGTAGACATACTGGGTGGCTTCCTTACAGGTGAGCCTAACAAATATATTGCTAATTGTGTATGTAGCTGTATTTACTAAGATGCCAACTGTATACAGTTAACAAACTACAGAAGAAAATTCAGTAACATCAGGTCATTATTGTCAGATTATGTTCTTTTACTGCAGAAACTGAGAACGTGAGAGCCAACAATTTGATTTTGTTCATTATGTAATGAATCAGAAAGGCTGTCTGCCTAGTAATTTTCATGACACATTTAGTAATGACATGCATTTAGGATTAAAAGCCCTACCTTATTCCCTTTAGCAATTAAAGTCAAGTTGAATCTTTTTCCCTAGGTTGATTTACGAGGACTTGTTGGCATACTGAAAGAAAATAAAATGAATAATGTTTACAGTGACCTTTAATAGTTTCCTTTAGAACTTTGAAGCGAAAATTCATCTTTAATTTCCTATTAGAGCAGAAAAAAATATCTGGATCTAATTATTTGTTCAGCAGTAGACAAAAGATATCAACACGATTCTATCAGCATAGCAGCTTTGGAAAATTATATTTAATTAGCAGCTATGAAACAAAAACAAAAGGATATGGTCTTAATAGAAGGTGCTGAATCTGAAACTCAGCTTTAATGGATGTTAGTTGAATTTTCTGAAATAAGGTTTGAAATGTTACTTCAATAGGTTGCATATGCAGTCCTTTGGCTATTCTCAGAATTCATACAGGGCAATTTGACATAAACATTCCAGAATATAAAATGCACTACATATTAAAAGAATTAAAAGATTTGAATATTGAACTTTACAGCAATTACCACTTAAATGACAGAAGATATTAGATACATGAGCCTAGCTCAAATGTTTCATTGCAGAAACTAAAAGCATATGCAGTTGCTAGATAGAACTGTGTCTGTGCTACAGAGTTAATGTAAATCACATAATTGAAACATTTTCTGCTAAACACAAAAGGCCAAACCCATCTTATAAAATTGTTGTACCCATTTTGCCTAGATTGTAGTGCATGACTCTTGCATGTAAGACACATTCATAATGCAACCAACGTTCTACATCCAAACTTTGTTGTACTTCAAATCTGTCCAATCCAGTCTTCTTCCCACTTCTATTTTTATACACCCCACATGCTTCCACCTCCCCTCACTGTTATAGTTATGAGCTTCTGACTCGCTTTACTCTCTGTCAAGTCCGATTATTTTTTTCTTAAGCCTATATTCCTCTATTACCCTCCTTTATCTCTCTGCATGCATTATCCTTCCCCTATTCGTTCTCTTTATTACCCCACCCACTCTTAGCCTTTGTTCTCTGTACTACCTCATTCCAACATTCCTCCCATCTAGTTACTCTCTGATCATCCTGTCTACTTCATTCCCTTTCTGCTATCCGTCACCTGCAGAAATATGATAATACTTTTATTAGTGTGGAATGTTACACAAGCCTGCAAGTATTCTTTTGTCTAACTATAATGTCTAAAGGATATTCGGTATCACCTGTTGACTATATGCTGCTTTTCTTCAAATACTCAATTTGTGTTAATTATATCTCTGCTGCACATGATAAATTTTAAATATGATGTTATACTTCAAGATTTCCTTCCTGGGACTGCTGAAAGGGAACTATTCTCATTAGGACTATCCCGATCAATAAATGGAAATAAATAAATAACTTAATTAATGAAGTAAATCTTACTACAACTAGTATTATAAGAAAGTTTTTTTTCAGCTTTGTCTCTGTAATAAATTATGACATCAGTACCATTTTGGTTTTAACAAAATTGTCCAGCTGTATGATGCAGTGTTTCAAGCTAAACATGCCTTGTGGACAGCTAGTGGCATGAATACTGGATGGTGCAAAATTATCTATACATTCTATGCAAAACCAAAGGCACTAACTGAAGTGTCATAAAATGCAGATTGGTAGATTCAAGTATTGTTCCTTCATGCTCTTCCTTCAGTCCAGGCTACAACAATGTATGCTCATATGACATGTACGGATATAATTTTGCCTAAAACTTTTGTATTCTTGGTAATTTCTACAATATGCTTCATTTTTAGGTACTATTCAGTAATCTAGGTTGAAGAGCTGATAGCTGAGACTGTGGTGTACAGTGGGTGAGCTCTGACTGCGGCTCAGATGATCTACATTCAGCCAGTGGCCTATGCAATGGAGAGATTGAAATGATAGGGATAGAAATGATGAGGCATTGAACCTACCTGCCTCTATTAAGGGGAATAAGAGGTAAAACATGCCATGGAGGCCTGCTGTTGCCTGTCCCTTGTTGGAACCTGGAGTCCAGGAGAACTGCATGAACCAGGCAGGTACACTGGTGGAATTCAGGTAAGATGTAAAGCATCACACAGCTGACACAGTCTCCTTGCAAGAACCCAATGCACATCTGCAGACCGCATGTCCAGCTGTAGGATTAAAGGAAAAAAGTTGGCTCCAGCACAATGGCCCCATTATCTCTCGTGTGCTCCTCGTTCATGAATGAATGTGCTCCCTGAAGACTAAAAATGTCTTCCCAACAAGAAAGACAAGAACTTGATGGTAAAGGGACACTGGAGATGCCACCATTATGTGCTGGCTCTCGGAAAAAAAAAATAAAACTATTTGAGATAAGATGCGGATCCCACCTGCTTTCTGTCCATCTTAAAATATCATTTATTCATAAATATTATACAGGCTTGCTTAGTCCTCCAGTGTAATATCCACTTAAGTAGATTTAAAAAGGCTATTCCTGTCATTTCATTGAATACAGAGCACCTGACATTCCATGTGCTTCATTTATTTGTGCAATTCTACCATCAAAACATTTCCTTAGATAACGGTATTGGTGGAAAACAAATCCCCCTGCTGTTGTAACCTGGTACTTATGAAGCACTTGGAAGGAGGTGACTAAACTTATGTTCACCTACCTAGATCATTTGAATAAGACCTTAACACCTATGTAGGTACCTCATACCCCAAAGCTAGAGGACATTTTCCATTATCTTATGTTTTGTCTCTGTATCATTAGCACAGCAGAAATCCACATCCTAAGATTCTATCATGCGATCTGCTTTGTGATGTACTGTCTGCAATCAGTTTTGAAACTACTGCCTTCTATGTGTCACATATGCCCCTCCCCATTGCTATATTTTATCCTTGTCATCTCCCATTTTATAAAATGCCACATCATCATCCTTTTTATGAGACTAAACTTGATTGGACAAGCTTTGATTAGTGCATATTGCCTATTTTCTTATGAAAGTTTAGCTCACCTCTGATATCATTGTTAGTGCATACAGTCTATCTTCTTTCTTGAGTTCAGCCAGTCGCTGATATCTGATACTACCTATTCTTTTATTCGAGCTCTGCCATCTTCTGATATGATTAGCTGCTTATACATGATTAGCGCATACTGTCTGCCATGTTACTTAAGCTCAGTCAACCTCTGATGCTAAGATTAGACCTGAATACATGATTACTGCATAGTGCCTATCCTCTTTCTTACGTTCAGAATTTTTGCTTTCCCATCCACTGATCTAGGTTATAAATAAATAGGGTTAGGGATGGATTCTGCTTCACATGGATGGGGAACCTCTTCCAGAGCATGTGGATATTAGGTTCATAAATTCAGCCTTTAGCCCAAGCAAAACATGGCCTCACAGAAACTTACAAACAGTTCAAGAACAGCAAGCCTGTAACTGAACTTTTTTAAATCTCAGAAAAGTGGGAAAAAAGCAAGATATTTTTTGTTTTTTTGTTTTTTTTCAGAGATAGCAGAGGTTCACAAGTATCAACAAGTTATAACAGTGCAGTAAATGACCCCGCACAAGAGTGCTAGGCCAAAGACAGATAAAATGCAAGTTTTGAGAAAAAAACAATTTTAAAAATAAGTGCAAACAGGAAATCCAGTAAACAGCTCTAGGTTGTGCTCTAAATACAGTTACTAATGCAGAAATCAAGTTTAACAAGCCAGAAAATGCTCAAAATAGGCGGCTATGCAGAAAAACTTAGCAAATAAACAGAGGAAAAATACTTAAAATCTCAAAAGTGGCTCCTTTCTTCTCTCAGCGTTTTCTCCTCTTGGTGGGTACTTCACCAACTGCCAACAAGCCTGAAAAGACGCCAAAAACCACGAGGCAACCAGGTTTTAAGAGAGGAAGATGAAGGAGTTTTGGAATTGACCCAAAATGGCCAAATGTGATGGTCAAAGGCTAGATTACTATCGATCTGTGTAACCAAATCCCTGACTACTGGGTCAACTCACAGGGGTGTGTTGTCAGTATGATAGTTACCAGGGGTGGATGACTTCCCAAAGGATACTATTATGCATTTCTCAGCATTTAATTTTAGTCAATGGGTTTGGCACTGGTTGTTTGTGTCAGCCCTTCCTGGTGAACATTTGTGTCAGTAGGCAATTCACTCCCAGAAAATATGTTGCCAATTACTACTTTCTTCCCCATCACATGTCCAACATTTGCTGTCTACCAGAGGAAAAATTCTCTGGAGCCTACTTGGGGTATGAAAATATCTGTGCAAACATTTCTAAGCAAAAACCCTAAATCTTCTAGATTTTATTGCATATTTGGGAAACATACATACATCCTCCCATTGTTACTTTGTGAATTGCTTATCCAGTCTCTCTTCCCAATCTTTTCTAAACTTCTCTGCTTGATTCTTATAATTATCATGCAATATTTTATATGCTCTACTAATTATTTCTTTTTTAATGTCAGCTTCTGCTCTAGATTCTGTTAGAGACTATATCAGTGCTGTTCTTTATTTAGGATCCCTCTATTTTTTTCTCTTTGCCTATACTCTGATATCAGTCCTTGATAGGGAAGGCAATCTCTAACTTGCAGTCCAAATAAATTCTTGTTGTCTTCACTGCCTGTCATCTTTCCCTCTTTAGTTATTTGCTCCCAATTGAGCAGTAACACCTTTACATTTTCTTGGTTTTGATTTCCTATGTCAGAAGTACTTTCAGTTTGGCATTGCCTAAAAATGGCACTTTGGAGGAGAACAATGTTTTAGCTAATATTCAAAAGTCTGGAGAGGAGAGGTGCAGACCATCACTGGCAAAGCAGTGTGGTCTGTTAACCATCTCCTTTCATGCTGACAAATATTGCACCCCCTTAGAATGACACCATAAACTAAGCCAATTGTTAAAGTCAGTCATTTTTTGTTCATATTATGGCATCATCATTGAAGAAGTTAAAATGCTGCGCCATGGCTCATACCATCCTGGGAAACATATTCCGAGAGATCCAAGATGTCTCTTCATATAGTCTAGGGAGGTATGTCTCAGGTTGTTTACATCCACATGGACTATGACTGAGTCATACTGGTACTTGTGGTCCAATAACTTGAGTGCATGCTTAATGAGAAGGATCCTGCCTCTGATAAGCAACTAACCATGACTCTCTCCTTACTCAGTCTGGTGAGAGGGACATCAGTGTGTCTTACAATGGCGTTTCCAATGACTAGAATGTTGGAGTCTGTGGTGGCTTGGCTTATGGGCTAAGAAGCAGAGGCTTCAAGAGATGCATGTGTTAATGTGGGTGTTGTTTTGAAAGAGTGCTTTCAGGATTGCTAAGGGTGTTTCTTATGTGTACTGTATCTAGGAGGTTTTTGGGATTTAGGAAGGTTACATTTAAGTGCCTCATCATATATGAGTCTATGTGTCTGCTTTGAATAGTGTGTGATGCATGCAGTGTGTGTACTACTGCCAACCTTATTGACATTAAGAGTACTTGTATGTGAGAGCTTTGCCTCCAGTGACATTGTGTAAATACATCTCTGATATACATATCAGTTTGTTTGGGAATTAACACTTGTCAGTAAACATGAGGCAATTTCTGCATTGCCTAAAGATGCTCATATCCACCAAGCTGTTAACAGAGATAGTGTGAACATTCATATCCATGTCAGCAGACTCTTTTGTATTGATTAGACAGGTGTAGTGAGAATATATTCTGAGATACATATCTGTTTTGCCTGCATCTTATTCAGGTCACAGGCAAAATGTAAATCATTGGATCTAGTGGATTTTTATGCTGTTTATTTTGCAGCTGTGCAAAAGATCAATCAGATCTGGATCCAAGGATGCCTTGCCTGCCAGGTATGGACCACCTGTCAGTAACCTGTAATGGAGAGAGTGCATAGAAACTCCCTCCTCTATACTACCACACCTTCATTTACTACTACTTTGATATATCTTTTTCTATCTCAAATCACTTACTGAATTATAGTGGTGGTACTGCCTGCTATATTTTGATCACCTATATTCAAGTTTATAAGTTCATAAGTGTTAATTACTCAGACTAAACTAGTCATATAAGTAACTTAATTATCCTAACTTGTTATATCCTAACTTGTTATATTCTAATTGTGTAATTCATTTTATCATTGATATTGTAATTCTTAAAATGTTTTGTTTTTTGAAGACCCCCATTTTTTTTAGATTCTGAGCTTTTATGATTTGGTTTTGTTTTTTTTTTTTTTTACTTTTAAGGATTTTCTCCTTTGGATGAAAGTTCCCTTTTGGAGTTTTCATTTTCTTTGGGGGGGGAAATTAAATAAATGAAATTAAATGGTGATTAAATAAGGGTTACTTTTGGTTTGGGGCATGGTTCCCCCGTGGTAAGATAAGGGCTATTTTGCCCTTGGGGGGGATGGTACAGGTCCCTACCTTTGATTTATAATTTTTTGGAAACCTTTGGGAAAGGGTTGGGCTTGAGTAGGGGTTGGGCAAGTTTGAAAATTTAGTCCAAAAAAGTGTTCGGGAACTTCAGTCCCAAATCAGGGAATTTTGGGGGTTTCCGATTTGGGGTTTGTAGGTGCTTCTAAAACGTCTTGGCCCCGAGTTTACTTTAAGGGCTTAAAAAATGCAATCACTAACCCGAGGTTGATATCCTTGATAAATATGGAAAACCTTTTTTTTTCGGGGTTTTTAAAAGCATATTTAAAACCCGTGTCTTTGGGGGGGCCCCCTGGAGGCCCTTCCCGGTTTCTGTAAAGAAGATATGATGTTTCCATATGGAAACTAATATATCTTATTAATTTCCATTCCCCCAAATTTTGTTTTGTCCTGTGCTGTTATGTGTTGCTAGCTTGCCTAAAAAAGGACTAAATGGGAAAAAACCGCCAAATAAAGCCCAAATGGTTAAGGTGCAAACGCTACAACGTGGCCCCAAACAGGCATTCCCTTTTAAAAACACCCCCAAAAAAATTTTTTTAAAAGTTAAAACATATTTTTCGGGGAAGGGGGCAATTCCAAGGGGAGGGTAAAATTTTAAATCAGGGTAAACCCCTCACAAGTCAAAGTCCCATTTTTAAATTTTAGGAGGAAACAGGGGATTTAGAAGGGAAAATACTGGGCATATTTTTATTTTCTTTGGGGGACCCCAATCTTGTGTTATTAAATTAAAACACCACAAGGGGTCACTGCCCTTTTCCCTTTTTAGCTTGGGGAAGATTTTTGACAATAATCATATCAAGGGATTGTGTTAAACCTTAAGGGGTTCCTTTAAAAATGCTTTGTGGGTTTGTTTTGTTTAGGTAACTTTTAAATTTTGCTTTAGGCCGTGGGTAGGTAATTTTTTTTAAACCCCCAGGTGGGTTTTTAAAAAAGGTTTGGTTCGCTGATGTGGTGGGACTATGTGATACTGGAATTGTTTTTGTGTGAGGTTACCTTCTCCTCCTGACTGGTTACACCAGTTTTGAGATGAGAGAGCTCAGCCTCTAGCTTGGCTAAATAGTTGCATCTCTCACATATATTTGAATCTGTTTGGAGGAGGAGAGGGTTGTTGGTGTACATGAGACAGTTGTAACATTGCCTCAAAATTCCCAGATTCACCAGCTGGACTGGAGAGGAAACCATTGACTGACCTTTGGACATGCTAGTGTAATATAGGGAAACTGAATTTAAGATGGACCAATGGAGGACAGGGTAATCGTAGAGAGTATAAAAGTCAGTAGTGCCTGTGGTTTAATAGTGCTAACTTGTAGGATTACTTAATTGGACCATTGAAGGGCCTTAGAATGAGAATATGGTGTTTAAATTGAGAGATAGAGCAGTTCTAAGGGAAAAAGTGAAGAGCAGACTTTGTGGAGCCAGGAATAGTTTAAATCCAATTAGGCGGCGCTGCCCGCTGTTGCGTTATGCTAAAAAATGTGCAAAACCGTGCAAAACAGGGTTTTAAGAGAGGAAGATGAAGGAGTTTTGGAATTGACCCAAAATGGCCAATAAAACTACAGTTTCAAGTCAGTAACCACTCCCACAGGGGCAGGCAGGCTGCTCAATGTTTTTCACTGCCACTGATCAACAGAGAGATTTCCCTTTAGCCCAAGCAAAAAATGGCCTCACAGAAACTTACAAACTGTTCAAGAACAGCAAGCCTGTAACTGAACTTTTTTAAATCTCAGAAAAGTGGGAAAAAAGCAAGATATTTTTTGTTTTTTTATTTTTTTCAGAGATAGCAGAGGTTCACAAGTATCAACAAGTTATAACAGTGCAGTAAATGACCCCACACAAGAGTGCTAGGCCAAAGACAGATAAAATGCAAGTTTTGAGAAAAAAACAATTTTAAAAATAAGTGCAAACAGGAAATCCAGTAAACAGCTCTAGGTTGTGCTCTAAATACAGTTACTAATGCAGAAATCAAGTTTAACAAGCCAGAAAATGCTCAAAATAGGCGGCTATGCAGAAAAACTTAGCAAATAAACAGAGGAAAAATACTTAAAATCTCAAAAGTGGCTCCTTTCTTCTCTCAGCGTTTTCTCCTCTTGGTGGGTGCTTCAACAACTGCCAACAAGCCTGAAAAGACGCCAAAACCACGAGGCAACCAGGTTTTAAGAGAGGAAGATGAAGGAGTTTTGGAATTGACCCAAAATGGCCAAATGTGATGGTCAAAGGCTAGATTACTATCGATCTGTGTAACCAAATCCCTGACTACTGGGTCAACTCATAGGGGTGTGTTGTCAGTATGATAGTTACCAGGGGTGGATGACTTCCCAAAGGATACTATTATGCATTTCTCAGCATTTAGTTTTAGTCAATGGGTTTGGCACTGGTTGTTTGTGTCAGCCCTTCCTGGTGAACATTTGTGTCAGTAGGCAATCCACTCCCAGAAAATATGTTGCCAATTACTACTTTCTTCCCCATCACATGTCCAACATTTGCTGTCTACCAGAGGAAAAATTCTCTGGAGCCTACTTGGGGTATGAAAATATCTGTGCAAACATTTCTAAGCAAAAACCCTAAATCTTCTAGATTGGATTGCATATTTGGGAAACATACATACATCCTCCCATTGTTACTTTGTGAATTGCTTATCCAGTCTCTCTTCCCAATCTTTTCTAAACTTCTCTGCTTGATTCTTATAATTATCATGCAATATTTTATATGCTCTACTAATTATTTCTTTTTTAATGTCAGCTTCTGCTCTAGATTCTATTAGAGACTATATCAGTGCTGTTCTTTATTTAGGATCCCTCTATTTTTTTCTCTTTGCCTATACTCTGATATCAGTCCTTGATAGGGAAGGCAATCTCTAACTTGCAGTCCAAATAAATTCTTGTTGTCTTCACTGCCTGTCATCTTTCCCTCTTTAGTTATTTGCTCCCAATTGAGCAGTAACACCTTTACATTTTCTTGGTTTTGATTTACTATGTCAGAAGTACTTTCAGTTTGGCATTGCCTAAAAATGGCACTTTGGAGGAGAACGATGTTTTAGCTAATATTCAAAAGTCTGGAGAGGAGAGGAGCAGTGTGGTCTGTTAACCATCTCCTTTCATGCTGACAAATATTGCACCCCCTTAGAATGACACCATAAACTAAGCCAATTGTTAAAGTCAGTCATTTTTTGTTCATATTATGGCATCATCATTGAAGAAGTTAAAATGCTGCGCCATGGCTCATACCATCCTGGGAAACATATTCCGAGAGATCCAAGATGTCTCTTCATATAGTCTAGGGAGGTACGTCTCAGGTTGTTTACATCCACATGGACTATGACTGAGTCATACTGGTACTTGTGGTCCAATAACTTGAGTGCATGCTTAATGAGAAGAATCCTGCCCCTGATAAGCAACTAACCATGACTCTCTCCTTACTCAGTCTGGTGAGAGGGACATCAGTGTGTCTTACAATGGCGTCTCCAATGACTAGAATGTTGGAGTCTGTGGGTGCTTGGCTTATGGGCTAAGAAGCAGAGGCTTCAAGAAATGCATGTGTTAATGTGGGTGTTGTTTTGAAAGAGTGCTTTCAGGATTGCTAAGGGTGTTTCTTATGTGTACTGTATCTAGGAGGTTTTTGGGATTTAGGAAGGTTACATTTAAGTGCCTCATCATATATGAGTCTATGTGTCTGCTTTGAATAGTGTGTGATGCATGCAGTGTGTGTACTACTGCCAACCTTATTGACATTAAGAGTACTTGTATGTGACAGCTTTGCCTCCAGTGACATTGTGTAAATACATCTCTGATATACATATCAGTTTGTTTGGGAATTAACACTTGTCAGTAAACATGAGGCAATTTCTGCATTGCCTAAGGATGCTCATATCCACCAAGCTGTTAACAGAGATAGTGTGAACATTCATATCCATGTCAGCAGACTCTTTTTTATTGATTAGACAGGTGTAGTGAGAATATATTCTGAGATACATAGCTGTTTTGCCAGCATCTTATTCAGGTCACAGGCAAAATGTAAATCATTGGATCTAGTGGATTTTTATGCTGTTTATTTTGCAGCTGTGCAAAAGATCAATCAGATCTGGATCCAAGGATGCCTTGTCTGCCAGGTATCAACCTGTAATGGAGAGAGTGCATAGAAACTCCCTCCTCTATACTACCACACCTTCATTTACTACTACTTTGATATATCTTTTTCTATCTCAAATCACTTACTGAATTATAGTGGTGGTACTGCCTGCTATATTTTGATCACCTATATTCAAGTTTATAAGTTCATAAGTGTTAATTACTCAGACTAAACTAGTCATATAAGTAACTTAATTATCCTAACTTGTTATATCCTAACTTGTTATATTCTAATTGTGTAATTCACTTTATCATTGATATTGTACTCTAATACTGTACTCTGATTTTAAATTGTCAACTGCGACCCTTCTATTTTATTGTACTGATCATGCTGAGCTATTGTACTGTATTGCGTGTTATGTATTGCGTATTGTTTATATTATGTATTTTTCACTTTAATGTGGAGCTTTTCTCCCTTGGCCTCCACTGACAATGGGCTCACTATGGCCCAGTTGACCATCCCAGTAAATAAGTGCAAATAAATAAATAAATAGAGAGCGAGTGAGAGAGAGAGATAAGGTTTTAAGGCAATCTGTTTAGAACAGTCCCTGGGATTCATGAAAGCTCCGTGCAAGAATAAGTCTATTCTTGCACGGAGTGGATCGTGCCAGTTCAGCACAGCAGTGCACCTTGCATATTCATGAAGGTGCGCTGCTGTATAACCTGCACAGGCATGATCTGTGAACGAGTGCAGGGGGTGTGTCTAAGCATTGCAAATTGCAGTACGGCACTTTGAAAACAAAAACAGTGTCTGCGGACACTGTCAGCATACCCCAAACTGAACAGATATTTGCAGAATGTCCAGATCTGTGCCTCATATGTCAGGTGTGCTCCTCATACTGTCTTGGCAAAGAGCTGAGGCTTGAAGTCATTAAATAATGACAAACATTTGATTCTAAGGCTTGACATCCTTCAAGTAAGTCATGTTAATGCAAAACCTATTATTCATCAACTTTCAAAGTTTGTAAGAGCAATATTTAAAATCTGTCCCCCTTTGTTCCCCCATCATGTTAGGCTTTGTTCAGATCTTATGCTGTAAGAGGTAGAGAAGTACGACTGTTAACTATGTGCAAATCCCTAAACTATTACTATTATTTTTTTCCCATCCCCACTAAAATTTAAGTGTAGCTGAACAGGTGTGCATGTTGATAGCTATGTATAGCATAGCTTAAGCATCCAAAGGAGCTAAATAGAAATATACAGCCAAAAAGAGCCAAAGTGAAATGGCATAGTGGTTAGAGCTTGCACTAAACATGCAGTCATTCACGGTTTGAGCCCCAATGCAGGCTATTCATTTTTATATGTAAAAACAGCACTAAAATTATATTTTTTATAGGTAGGTAGTGAATAACATATATTTGTTAACCAGGGTAGAGTCGCAGGTCCAAATGTGAGGTGTCAGTGTAGTACAGATGTGAAACCCCCATATAAACACAAGTGTCCCATACAGTATAGCCACAAAAGAATATAATATAATGAAAGCACATAGGGGGATGTTATGGAAGGTAAACATACATGTCATATGATGTCATTAAGAAGGAATCAACCCTACAATCCTGATAGTCTATAAAATGAAAGCTGAACAATGCTGAATTGTGCTCAGCTATGCTTAGGTTGTGTAAGCATTGCTGGAATTTGAATGCTTAACAATAATTTGCATAGCTAAGTGGACTTGTGCACTGGTAAGCAGTGCTTAGCATTTACCCCTTTAAGCAATGCTTATCTGTGCTAAGCAGGTTTGCCCATTACTTAGCTTAGGTCAACATATTCAAAATCAGCCAATCACAGCAAAGGGTGGGAATCCAACCCTATTTAAACCCTTCAGGTGGGAATACAACCATAACCAGTTGTAGCTGATCACTGCAGGCACTATGGCTGGCATTGGTGAGGGTGTGTTCTTTCGGGCCCAGTGTTGAGGCATTCAGGTGTCAGGGTCATGGCTGGACTCCTCATAAAACACCATTAAGGGAGACTGTTACAGGACCAGGGCTCCAAATACAAAGCAGAAGCCTGGGACATCTCGCATGTGACCTCACCAGTGCTACTGGTATCCCTCAGACTGGTAAGCAGGTCCAGCACCATTATGCTAATCTGAAGTGTAGGAAGAGGGACCTCTTGGATCAGTGGATCAAAGACACTTAGACACAGAATGTCCCAGCAGTGTGTAAGTGTCAGTATCAATTATTGTGTAACAAAGTCCAGCCTAAGTATGAGATAGATAGGTAAGCATAAATGTTTCTCCATCTCCTATACAGCTGCAGATGAGAGGGCTACGAACGTGGGCGCCCACACCACCAGGCTGCTAAGGTTGCGCCGTGAGGCTGGTGAGTACAAATCTCGCTTGCAGTAGTCAGGGCAAATCAATAGAAATGCTGCCAATAGTTAGAAATGTGTGTTGTTTGTACTGAATAAATGAGACATTAGCAGAGTAATATGATATATATTAATAAAAGTGTCAGTACCTGTAAATAAACCCAGACTGTTGTGTTTACTTTGCAATGTGGTAGTATAAATTTAAATGTCTACAGGTTCTGCACAGAAACTATGGTTCTGACAGCATTAATTATTTGAGGGTCATCTGACAAAGATTGTGGAGTTGTAAAACAGATTAACTATAAAAAATTTTAGATGCACCAAGATCTGATCCCTGAATGGTAATGTTATGTTAACCATTCTTTTCCATACTGTAATATGTGAAGGTATCAATACACAGTATAAGAACTATCTGCCATGTATAAATGTCAGAATTACAAAGCAGAGTGTCCAAACAAGAGAGTATTATTCAGAAAACAGTCAAGAAAGAAATAGAAGCTCCCCAGTACCTCATTGTGATGGAACACTACCTTTTTGCACAAACAGGCATGGTTCAAATCCCGGGATTGGTATTAAGCTGCATGCCTAATTTCACCCAAGAATATGTGAATACGTGTAGAAACAGTCAGGTATTGTTAACAGAAATTTGCTCCACAGGTCCACCAGATAAGAAAAGCTATAAATGAGCTGTAAGAAGGCTGTAATTATACACTGTGTACAACACCCACTGTCCAACCCCAGGGCTGCAAATGACAGCAAGATAAGTACATACATTAAGTAGCCTTCTCCAAGAAATGTCCCTCAAGTGTCACACTATCACAGCTAGTGGTCATTGTAACCAACACCCAGGGTGACCGATAGAAATGAAGGTGGATCATGCACGCACACACACACACACACACACACACACACACACACACACACACACACACACACACACACACACACACACACACAGTATGAGTGCACATATGCAACCCTAGCTATGTGAATATGGGTAGTAACAGTCAGGTAGTATTAACAATAATTTCCTCCCCAGGTCTGCAAGGTAAGAAAAGGTATAAATGAGCTGTAGGAAGGCTGTAATTAAACACTGTGTACAAACATACCACTGTCCAACCCAAGGTCATAGATCAATGTAAAGTGAGGTAATACCTGGAGAGTAATGATTAGAGCAATGATTGAGCAACTGAAGCCTATACAGTTGTTAAATGACATCTCTCTCTCACCCATGCTATCTGCACCAATAATCTAAACACATAAATCAATGGGTATGTTTTTCACCATACCTACTGTTGTGACATGTGTCCTATTGTTCAACAAATATTTAAATGTTTGATTATTAATGTTCCCTGTTCAAATACTATCCCTGGTGGCCTGTTGCTATCATTGTAACCTGCATGCCATTTTAGTGCCCACTGTGGTTCCATACATGCATGTGTTCTGTTTGCTATGCAACTGTTTCAAATCTGTTGTTTTGGGTTAATGGGAACACCCATGCATGCTGTTATAACTAATCCTGGAATGAGTTATTCATGACTAACCAACATATATTGTAAAAGTTCTACACCATAGCATGTTTGGGAAGGCTGATCCTAGCAGATCTGCATGTCCACCCTCAACTGGCCATGGCACCGGGCCCCAGCATATCTGGGACCCAACGCGGGACCTCTTTGTCCACTCTTCCTGCATCACCTTTGGGTGGCACCACCTCAGGGGATGGGCCTGTCCCCCAGAGAGTGGCGTGGACAGGACACCATTACCCATAGTCAGTTCTGGGGATTGGTGCATAGTGAGTTTCAAAAGGAGTTTGGATATCAGCTACATCAGCTTTAGGGCTGTGTGGTTCATCTTGAGGGTCAGCCTGCCACTCCTGCTCAGCCCCCAGCACAGCCACCTTTGGGACTGTGAAGGTGCAGTGGTGACTGCCCATGGGTGGGGATCTCAGGCCCACTGTGTCCATTTGGGGGCTCATGGGGGTCCGATTCACAACAACCCTCCCTGTCCAAGGTGTTTACCCCATATGTCTAATATACCACCCCTGTCTGCTGTCTTGTCTGTATTGTCTGTCTTCCTACCCAAATTACCTCCCCAAATATACCTACTATCCTTCCACAACATCCCACTCTCACCTTAAAAAAGGGCAATCTGTTGTTGACCCATACATAGCTGTCCATTTCATACACATCCACTGGACACATGTAATCTGGTCTAATTGGGTTAACAACACATTACTGTTGTCCTCACCCCTCTCTCAGGGGTTTGAGTGTCAAAATTCACCTCCAAATACTGTACAAATGCACAGCTGTTGCTGTATCAGAAATGGACAGCTATGGACCTTCCCTACACCTATCGTTCACATCCCTAGCTATCTTTCATATTGTTTTTCCCTCTGCATGCCCCCTTTTTCACCACTTTCCTATCACCCCTTTGTTTCTTTTCTTTTAAAGAAATTAGCATGGGGATAAGTGGGAGTAAGTGGCAGTAAGCAGCAATAAGTGGCAGTAAGTGAGTTTGCACAATGCTAAGCGATGCCTACACAGATTAAGCAGTTTCCCATTTAACTGTGTTGGCATTGCTTACCATCACGCAAACATGCACAAGCCCACTTACAACTGCTTAAAAACTGCCTTAGTTACCCTGTCTCCATCAGCCACTATTATGCCCAGCAACAAAATAATCAGCACTGCCAAGTCTTGGTCCCATGACCCTGTACACCATAGTCAGAGCAATGTACCACTATACCACCTGAGATGGAATAATGAATGCTGCTTTGTCAAATATATCATTCAGTACAGGTATAGAATAGTAGGGAACAAACATTGTGGAATCAGTCATGTTTAGTATACATATATATGCACATGTAGATTTGTATGGTGATAGATAAATATGAAAAGGTATATACATAAGATATATGCATCTATACATATAAAACAAATACGTATAGAATATATACATATATATTGTTATATAAATATATGTATAGATATCAAAAAAGGAATATATATATATGGATCACCTTCAGATGCCCGAAACGCCAAACCGCCAACACACAAATCACCGACACCAAAAGACCGACAACAAAAAAAAAAATAACGCGCAACGCACGGAATACCATTACACCAGCACACTACACGAACAACACAGTACACTACATAAATATATATCCACTATCCCTAACCCAAACCCTAACCCTAAGGTCCGACCACACCACACACCCTTACTACCCTGCACCCTAACCCTAACCCTCACTCCAACCCCCACCCCCCACACTGCACACACCCACACACACCCCTAACCCTATCCCTTACCCCTAACCCCACTCCCCAACCCTGCCCCAAACTCACCAACTCACCACACACCTACCTATTAAACCCGCCTACCCTAACTAACCCTCTAAACCCTACACCCACCTACCTCCACCACACCCCTCCTCTACCACCCACCCCTACCCCCACAGCAACCCACCCCTAAACCACCCAGTCCACTCCCGATCACTAAATCCTCACGTCCGCCTCCACACTAACTCCCCCGTCATACAACAACCCACCCATCTCCGAACCGGGGTGTTTTTCACCGGTCGGTCACTCTTCCGGTGAAATCGTCGGTGAAATGGATTCGGGGCGGGATTCGGTGATCCATATATATATATATATATATATATATATATATATATATATATATATATATATATATATATATATATACCTAAAAAAAAAATATATATATATATATATATATATATATATATATATATATATATATATATATATACACACACACACACACACACACACACACACACACACACATATATATATATATATATATATATATATATATATATATATATATATATATATATATATGATTATAACATGTAGTGGAGTCATACCCAGCAACCATACCTCTCCACCTCTTATTGCAAGAATTCTGGACAAAGTCTGTCAAAATGGGGGGACAATGGGCCAAGACCAGGGACATAATGTACATCCTGCAGTTATAAATGTACAATGTTACTACAATAACAGGGTTTGTGCCAGCATACATGTTCGGAAGGATGTGAGTTCTGAAACTGAAATGTATGTCATCCTTTACTGACAGAAATCCTCACATCATCACAGTGATTTACCACAGAAATTAATATAATGATTCTGTGGAACAGGACATAAATATGAGCAATAATCCTGGACAGTCTGAAACAATCTGGCCAGTCGAGAGGTATTCTAAGAACCTCTTTGTGCAACAAATCTGGACCAAGTCTGACAAAGGGTGGGGGGTGTAAAGCCATGAAAATGGGAGCAGAAGTTCACTTTTGAAAACAAAAAGAATTTGAAGAGGCTATTATGTTTTCAAAGATGACATTCTGAGAATCAAAGTAATTACAAGGAAAGGAACATTCAGATGTTGGAAATGTTCAGCATGTAAAGTTATTGATACCAGTAAGCTTTTTAGACATCCATTTTCAGGATTGGAGTATGCGTTTTCATGCAACACAAATTGTAATATGCAGCATGTTGTCTATCTAGCTACCTGCCTACAGTGTACAGCATATTATGTAGGCAAAACCGATCGACCCTTTGAAAACAGAATTTTGAGGCATCTGATGAGATATTTGGAACAAAGACACTAAGAACACCCTGGCTAACCATGTGTTAGGACATCCGATGCTCAACTTTAACTTTAAAGTTATTGAGTGTACTATACAAGGATCATATGTGAAGGGATTCATCATTTGCATATAACATAGCTGGTCTCACTACCCTCTTGTAGACCTTCCCTATCACTCTTAATGGTACTCATCTGTCACAAAACATACCTGACACTCTTCTTCACCACTATATCCTGCCCATACTCTCATCTTCACCTCTCCCCCACACTCACCATTACTCTGAACTGTTGCTCCCAAGTATTTACACCTATCCACCTTTGGAAACTGTACTCCCCGCATCCTCACCATTCTTCTATCCTCCTTCCCATTCACACACACATATTCCTTCTTAGTCCTGCTGACCATCATTCCTCCCCTCTCTAGACCCTGCCTCCACCTCTCCAGGGTCTCCTCAACCTGTTCCCTACTCTCACTACAGACCACAATGTCATCTGCAAACAGCATAGTCTGGGTGGACTCCTATCTGATCATATCTGTCAACCTACCCATCACCACTGCAAATAAGAAAGGGCTCATAGCTGATCCCTTATGTACTCCCACCTCCACCTTAAATGCATCTGTCACTCCAAATGCAGAACTCACCGCTGTCTCACTAGCCTTGTACATATCCTGTAGCATTCTCATGGATTCCTCTGACACTCCTGACCACCTCATACAATACCACAACTCCTCTCTAGGCAACCTGCCATATGCTGTCTCTAAGTCCACAAAGACACAATTCAGCTACTTCCGACCTTCTCTGTATGTCCCCATCAACACTCTCAGAGCAAACATCACATCTGTACTGCTCTTTCTTGGCATGAAACCATGCTGCTGATCAGTAATCCTCACCTCCCTTCTTAGCCTAGCTTCCACCACCCTTTACCATTACCTCATGCTGTGACTGATCAATGTTATCCCTCTGTAGTTACTACACCTCTGCACACCACCCCACCCTTATTCTCATAATCAGTACTCAAACACATTTTAACCAGTCCTCACACATTTTTTTCACTTTCCAAGATTACAGTAAACAATTCAGTTAAAAAAGACCACTGCCATTTGTCCTAAATGCATTCATGCTTCCACAGGTATGTCATCTGGATCAATAGCCTTTGCATTCTTAAACCTCTTCATAGTTATCCTTACTTCCTCCTTGATAATATGTTGCATGTCTTGATTCACCATACCCACATCATCCAACCTTCTCTCTCTCTCTCATTCTCTTCATTCAACAGTCCATCAAAGTACTGTTTCCACCTGCTCGACACACTCTCCTCGCTTGTGAGTACACTTCCACCATTATCCTTTATCAACCTTATTTGCTGAACATCCTTCCTAGTTACATGCCTCTGTCAAGCCAATTGGTACAGGTTCTATCCTCAATCCCTGGTGTTCAACCTTATATACAGCTCTTCAGATGCCCCATCCTCAGATTTTTCCACCACTGTCATTGCCCTGCACCCCATCTCCCTATACACCTGTCTGCTTTCTTCATCTGTCTGACCATCCCACTTCTCCTTGGCTGACCTCTTTCTCTGTATACTCCCCTGTACTTCCTCTTGGCACCACCAGGTCTCCTTGTCATCCTTCCTCTGAGCAGATTTCACACCAAGCCTCGTGCTACTCATCTCCCTTACTAGCTCAGATTTAGTCACCCAGATATTTGCTAGGTCTTCACTGCCACCCACTGCCTGTCTTAACTCTTCCCTGAACTCAACCTCACAATCACGCTTTCTCAGTATCCACCATTTGATCCGTGGTGCTGCCCCCACACTCATCCCCTCTTCTTGATCACCAGTGTCATCCCACAGACCAACCTTCCATGCTGCCTAACTACACTTTCCACTGTCACCACTTTACAGTTACCAATCCCCTTCAAACAGGCCCACCTGCATAGGAGATAATCCATCTGTGTACATCTTCCTCCTCTCTTGTATGTCACCCTATGCCCCCTGGTCTTGTAAAACTATATATTCGCCACACCCATGTCCAACCTCTGTTGCAAACTCCACCACTATCTCAACTTCTGCATTCCTTTGCTTAACACCATACTTACCCGTCACTTTTGCATCCCCTCTATCCCCTTCATGAACATACCCATTGAAATTTGCTCCAATCACCACTCTCTCACCCTTGGGTACACTCATCACCACATCATCTAACCACACCAAAGTACGTCTGTCTCATCCATCACACACACAATTAGCGGTGCATATGCACTAACAACTGTCATCATTACACCATCAATTCCCAGCCTCCTAATCATCACACTACCAGACACTCTTATAACCTCCATAAACACTCTTGCCATAGTGCTTCTTCAGGTTAACCCCTACTCCAGTTCGCCTCCCATACACACCATGATAGAACTATTTGTATCTGACTCCGATACACACTACTGTATACCTCTTCCATCTGGTCTCTGTCACACACAATATATCTACCTTTCCTCTGTCCAGCATATCAGCTAGCTCTTTCCACATACAAGTCATATTCACAACATTAACAGTTCCTACCCTCACTACCATACACCTAGCCTTTCTCCTCTCTGCCTGCCATATGAGCGTCAGACATCCTCCAGGGTATGTATGTGAATGCAAAGGCTACTGCACTATCAAATTATGTACATGTGTTACAGAAATATGAAGACAGTGTCACTAATTGTGGCCCATAGCCCACCATATATGTGTGGTGTCCTCCTGATGTCCTGCCCTAACAGGGTGACATGACTGACTGAGCAGGAAGACTGTAATTACAGTGTGCCATACTGACATTGAACAGAAATGTATACCAGGTATTACCTGTGCATATGTATGTATGGGTAGGTGTATCTGGCTGCCTCATAACAACTGACATGGAATGCAAAATGTCTGGTAAATAAGCTGTACAGGTTGTGCACATGTGTAACCTTAGTTTCTGTGCATCCAACAGAGTTACACTTTTACAGCTACTGGTTGTGGCATTGCCTTGACACAGACAATGAGTATGAGTATCACACTGAAATTGTAGAGGTGCCCAACTGTGTTCTGACCCTGTGTCCATGCCTACTACAAGCAGATATATGACCACCCACATAGCTGTATGGCCACAGCAATACCTTACTTGTAAAACCTGTCTCCACCGAAGTAGAGTAAACTCCTTTGCTGGACATCAGCAATACACAAAGCACATAATGTGATGTTATATTGGTTGTGCAGGGCAAAGTAGGAGCAGGTAAAAGCTGAGCAGCATGTCAGCCTTTGTCTGAATGAGCATAGTAGGTCACAGGTGGATTATTGTAAGGCTAACTATGAGTACAAATTGGACACATCCACTAAGGGCAATCACAAGGCCATCTTCACATATGTCTGCAGTCTCAGAGGCAACAACCCAACCCACCCTGTAATGGTGGTCAATCACAGCACATACACACACACCATAGCTACAGCCAGCCTGCTGCAGACAGGTTTAGGGCAAACATCACCCCCCTGGATGACCATCAGTATAGGTGGATATGCGCAGCACAGGCGCCCCTCCCCTCATCATCATGGATCAGGTGCAAACTGTCTAATCCAAGTTAACAAAAGCAAGTCCCCTTGGTGCCTGATAACATTCCTGTCTGCATTCTACATGAACCCAGGCATATGCTTCCAGCTCCATTACACACTGTATCCAAGCAAGGCATGAGCACCATTGACATCCCATCTGCAAGGAACATGGCCACTGTCATCCCTCTACACAAATGTCAATGATGAATGGTGGTTTATGCAATGTACTGGCTCTCACTGGGGGGATCATGACACATCAGGACCAGGAGTACAATGCATGTTCATACAGTGCTGCCAGGTACATTGGTATGATGTGTTTGTAAGTGGTGGCTAATGATATTCCATAGTCTTGTTCTGGCTCTGTAAAGAACTCCGGACAATGTCTGAGGTCCTGTGATATGTTTCTCTGTTTAGTTCTTCCAGGTGCCATGCAGCAGCAACCACCTTATACCGATGCTGAGACAGCAGCCATCACAGAAGCTGTAATCTTAAACTATGGCATCCTTTTTGGCCGTAGCCGGCAAAATGTGCAGGAGACGACTGCCCTGTGGGATGAGATCACCCACAGAGTGAAAGTCTTGGGCCACCATGGACGCACATACGATCAGGTCAGGCATAGAGCAACTGACCTGATACGTCATGCCTGGCAAAGGGTTGCTGCTGTAGTGAGGGACTGTACTGTTACTGGTGGGGCGTCAGCCACACAGGCCAAACTTACAGCAACAGAGGAGCTCCTTGCCAACCTTGGGTTAGTCCCCACGCAAACTCAAACATGGTAAACAGCAGTCATGGAAGTGGGTGGCACCCCCAGGCAACAGGCGAGGAGCATCCAGGTAAGGCCAAAGTGCACATCAGTGTAATGAGGTAGCATTTAAACTGTCTT
Source organism: Protopterus annectens (assembly GCF_019279795.1). Lineage (NCBI taxonomy): Eukaryota > Metazoa > Chordata > Ceratodontiformes > Protopteridae > Protopterus > Protopterus annectens. Next base: position 1,809,852,978 of record NC_056728.1, on the reverse strand, counting down.
CTACAGAGTCTCTTGATGCATATGTCAGTGCAAAATGGATTAGTGGGTGGGGTGTAGTAATGCACACAAGTGCACATCTATGGTGAAGGACAGCAAATTGTGTAATATCATAGTGTGTACTGTACCTGTGCAGAAATGTAACATTCATCTTGCACCAATGGCTAATGTGAATCTGCTGACAATACCTCTCCCTCACAACTACATAGGTCCCTCTGGTCTGCACATGGGACAGCAGCCTGAACCCAGTAAGTATGGGGTTTTCCTGTTGTGGCTCACCAGTACCCCAGATATGCTAAAGTTAATGCATGTGACCATGCACACAATTGTTACACTCAGCCATTTGTCAATATCTGCATGTTCACTTGTGGTGGTATTTACTGCATTGCATCATGGGGGTCATCACAGGGGCCTATTTGCAGAAGATGTCACATATCGGTAGCGTATCTCACAACCTGTCATTGCAGGACATCTGGACAAAGACTGACAAAATGGGGGGGGGGGCAAAGTCCCAAAACTAAGGTCATATTGTATAAATTAGTGGTACACAGTGCATATAAATGGTGTACACATGTTAGAATTCCAGGTATTTCTGATATACAAAAATGAGAGCACAATAGACATGTTCAAAATACTGCCAACCCGTCATGCAACCTATAACCTGCACAATTCAATTGTAAAGCAAACAAATCTGTTAGGGGAACAATAATGACACATAACAATAGTATAACAACCTAGATGCATATGTGTGCACAGGCTGAAGCTAGTACTGTGTTGAGACAGTTTTGATATAACTACAGCAGTACATCTTATTGAGTATACAATTGCCATCAATTACAGAGACTCTTTGATTAACAGCAAATAATGATCAGCTGTCCTACCATTATTATCCTAACATATACCCAGTTGCCTGCTACAGCAACAGCCATAGTTCACATAGAGCTGATGAAGCTGCTAAGGGACCGCGTTTGAGATGTATCAACCTGGAGAAAGGTACCAAAGCATTTACACAGCATTACACATACCATGGAACACACTGCAGACAGTCATCAAAAGGTGGTGAAAATATGGGGTTACAGTGACATTGTGAAGGAGTGGACATCCCACCAAAGTCTATGAGAATACAAGACCAAAACTGGTGAGGGAGGCTGCCAGGAGCCCTACAGCAACAGTGAAGGAGTAGCAGGAATCTCCGTCAAGTACTGAGTGTGTACTACATGTCACAACAATCTTCCATGGTCTCCATATGTCCTACCTATAGGGTAGTATTGGAAGATGGCAGAAGTTCCTCACACCAAACAATATCCAGGCCTGGTGAAAGTCTGGAAACAATACATCAGGTCACCAAATAGCAAGTGGGAAAATGTGTTATGGTAATATGGGACCATGGTTGAACTCTTTGGCCACAATTCTGACAGGTGTGTTTGGCGCAATAACACCACTGCACAAAACCATAACAACACCACCCCCACAGTGAAGCATGGTGATGGCAGTGTCCTGATCTGGGGTTGCTGTTCACAAACTGGAACTGGGGCTTTAGCCAAGTTAGAGAGGATTATGAACAGTTCCAAACACCAGTCACTTGTGACTCCAAAATGTTCTTGTGTCTGCCACATAGCTGTGGATGGTGAGGAATTCCACCTTTCCACACAACAATGGCCCAAACCATACATCCAAATCAAAAAAAGGGTGACTTCACCAGAACACATGCAACTTTCTGCACTGCCCAAGTCAGAATCCACCCCTACGTCCAATAGGATATATGCAAGGTGATCTGAAGAGGGCAGTGCACAGGGGATGCCCTTGCAATCAGACTTAGTTGAAGGTGTTTTGCAAGGGAGAGTGTGCAAACATTGGCAAGTCAAGATGTGCCATGCTGATAGACACCTTCCCAAGAGGACTGCATGCTGTGAATAAATCAAAAGGTGCTTTAATAATAGAGTATTACTTTAAGGGTGTGTACACTCATGCAACCAATCTATTGCACCTATTTCAGTTACCAGATGTTACCTGTAACTGATATGCATGTTCTTCAGCTGGATTGCACAGGTTATATGTCATATGAAATGATGGCAATGTTATGACCTGATTTCTGAGGTCTCATGTGATATATCACAAAAACCTGACATGTTAACAGGTATGTATTCTCTTACTATATCCACTGTAAGCTTGGGAAGTTGTTTGAGTAACTAGCTTTGTTTTAACATACATGTACTGCAGGTTAAGCAGTCTGCACCTCAAATTAGGACATTAATTAGTGGCACCAATCCACAGGTCAACCAGTAATGTATCAGACAAATGCAGGAGTTATGAGGGACAGACAAAACATATGAGCCACACATGTAGACATTCAGCAAAACCCTGTACAGTTGGGAGGAATGTTCTGTAAGAGTTGCCACAGTGCTATACAGGTGAACAACAATAATTTACATGGCTGGAGTGTGAGCTAGGTGAAGGGCCATCACCTACTAATACCAATCACATATCCCAGAGGTGCATATTAGTAGTAACGGTAATTGGAAAGGGCTCCACTGCATGATGCTGAGGGTCTGTCCTGAGTGTGTATTTTATTGTCTGACTGTGTGTTGTGAATGCCCCCAGTCAGCTAATGTGATGCCTGTGTAATGCCTTTGAGGCACCTCACCTGTGTGTGTGTGTGTGTGTGTGTGTGTGTGTGTGTGTGTGTGTGTGTGTGTGTGTGTGTGTGTATACCAGTAAACATTATAGTCTCGTAGTAATTTACATATGTTGTTTTTCCCTCACAGGTGGACATGGTGGCTGTGGTCCCTCCATCTCTGATACTGATGTCAGTCTCTGCAGACTCTGACCATGATGATACCCATATTGAGGCACAGGTGGGGTTGTCAGGGGCTGAATCTGTGCCATCAGTTGACATCCCACTATTGTCAACCCCATTCCCACACACAGTCACAATGCCCACACATAGCTTGTCACCAGTGGCCACAGATAATGGGCAGTTGACAGGTGGTGGCATAGAACAGGCTACTGTGGTGACTATGGCAAGTGAGGGTGCAGGCGCTAGCCATAGCCAGAGTGCTGGTGAGGTCCCACACAGGCAGATGGATAGGAGTGCTCGGCAGAGGATTCCAGCCTGTCATGCTCCTGCTGTAAGTGCCACAACAGCAGTCAACAGATGCATGTTTTGGGCCATCATGGGGGCACAGGCACGTAATGAACATAATACTACACATATATGCAGGGTCATGGATGAGCATGTCCCTGGTGTATGGGGCAATATGAACTCACTGCTGCCATTTGTTAGCATACTGGGGTCATGGATAGATGGTGGAGGGAGACCTTATCACTCCTCGACCATGGGAAATCTGTGCTTGAACATTTGGTGGATGCTGGCCAGCAGCCACGTGGATATAGGGCATCACCACGATCAGCTCAGGGTCTAAACGGCCATGCACCATCATGTTCCCATGCTGGCAGTACCATCAGCACTACTGAAGGGAGTGTGCTGTCCATGCCATGATGCAGCAGGCCATGGGCACATGATGCTGGCCATTCCCAACAGGGATGTGGATTCAGCAGGCAGCAGTCATCATCGGGAAATAGTATTGCATCTGGACTCGGCCGTGGTGTTGCTGGTGTCAGCAGGCCCATTTTATGTGTCTGTGGCCAAAGATGGTGAACTGTACACCCTGTCATGCATGGCTCATAGCTGTGAAAAATACCCCTGTGTAGGGCACCCATGTAGAGTGACTATGTGCATACAAACACTCACACATCACCATCAAACAAGTCACCTCCACACACACACACACACACACACACACACACACACACACACACACACACACACACACACACACACACACACACCCCTGCACAGCACATTTAATGAACATCTCCCAAACACGCAGACATGATGTCAACTGTATAGCCCAACCTAGGCTTCTGGTAAACCCACACAACACCCTGTGCATTTGATGATACCTGTGCCACATCCATTCCATCCATACCATCAATGCTGGGACATGCTAATATGGGGTCTGATGCACAGGATGACTTTAGTAGAATGTAGCTATTTAATGTTGTGTAAGGTGCTGTCATCTGGCATTTGTAATGGGTACACATCAGAGTGTGTGTGCACTTTTTCACCCATTATGCATTATTGGTATTAGTAACACTAAGGAAATGTGTCCTCACATGCTGTATTCTGTTTGTGCTCCAGGTGTCTGTGTGTCAGCAGGATGCTGCCCTGCAGACATCACCAATGAGGGGTATGGCAGTGTTGTAACACATCGACCATATCATTGTCAAGGTACAGCTGTATATGCACACATTTGCCAGGTCTGTGTAAAAGCTCTTGCATGTACCTCACTGCTTATAGAGCTGAGGGGTTGTATCTCAGTCTATGGTGGTTGACATCAGCTCTAGTATAGTGGACAATGGTAAGTGTGGTGGGTGGAACCCACCTCAGATTGCTAATGCCCTAAACCCCAGAGGATATTGTGTTGACCAAACACACAGAGAATACTGTATGCACACACACACACACACACACACACACACACACACACACACACACACACACACACACACACACACACACACACACACACACACACACACACACACACATACACACACACACACACACATACACACACACACACACACATGTACAGGATCACAGTTGCCAGTGTGTTGTGTCTTTAACCCCTACCCATCAAGTTGCGGTGCCACACTGTTATGCGGTTATTGCAGGTGGTACAGGACTACTAGTGTGATGAGTGTTACAAGGTACCTGCAAGGTGAATAACATCATTTGGCCTTGTGAGGTATGGTAATGCTGGCTGTACTGAGTGTGAGAGTACTCATAATAGTGTCACATACAAGTCTACACACTCACAACCACTGCTATACACACCAATGCACACACACACACACACACACACACACACACACACACACACACACACTTGCCAGTACTGACATTAGCAGGCCAACTTATCTTGTTATCCATACCATATTATTCCAGATACTGCTATGGTTGATATGAACAGCAGACCTCATACAGTAGACCTAGGAATGTGTACTGTGAGTACCATGGCATAAAATATAAAACCATGCCCATTTAATGGATGTTCTTCACACACAGGATACCCTTCTGTCACACACATTTGCCAGGACTGAGATTAAAACCTCTATCTTTCTAGTTACTGTTACTACATTGTTACATATTTATCGCACATGCCACGGAGGTTATGGGGTGCCACTTGTCCAAAGGTACTTCTAAGGTAGGGACATCACCAGGCCTTACAAATTATGACAATAGTTGATGTACTGGGTGAGAGAGGCCACTAAATACTGTAACCTACACATATACACACTTACACACAATAATACGCACATACATACACACCCACACATTTTCCAGGACTCGTATTAGAATCCCTAGCTATGTAGTTATTGGTATTATAGTGTTATGCAGTTACCACACACACCACAGAGCTTGTAGGTTGGGGAGTGTCTCAAGGTACCTATATAGTGAATAACATCTACAGCACTTGTAAGGTATAGCAATGGTAGTTGTACTGGGTGAGACGGGCCACCAACTAATTTCACCCACATGTTTACACACTCACAAACACTTCTATGCACACTAATGCACACACACATTTGACAGTACTGAGATCCATAGGTTCAAAGATTCATAGGTGTGTATGTGGCAAATGGTCATGGAGGCTTTACAAGGCTAGCCCATGGGAATACACTGGCATAATGCCACCTGATGATACTCCCCAGTGTGTCTACTGAGTATAGTCACTGGAGTAATCCCCAGGGTGGGTATTCTATTCCCCATCCATGCCTACTGATTTCTCTTGAAGAGGGCCAGTGATGTGCTCAGCTTGACATGTATGTGATGTCTATTCCATAGCTTGTCCAGTCTCTGGGTTGTGAACCTGTCCCTCCAGCATGTCCTGTTGATTGTGAGGATGGGGTTGAGGTATCTGGGGCATGTTGTGTGGACAGATTGGTTTCTTTGGCTGTAGCGTTCCTGATAGGGTTGGGTCAGACATGCCTGGTTTATCAGGCAGAGATCGCACATAAGTAGCCAATATGAGACAGTGATTCATTGCAGTTGTTGGAGTCTGTCCTTATAGGGAAAGTGTGTAGTACTTAAGATACTCTTTGTGAGGTACATTTGCAACCTCTCCTGTTGTTGCTGGTGTCCAGTGGGGTACATGGCAAATGGGCCATAGTACACATTGATTGGTCTACTGAGTGGAGTGTACAAGGAAACACTGTCCTTTTACTTCCCAGATTCAACACCCTTAGTCAGAAGAAGTGACACATGGAAGGACTTTTGGAAGACAGTGGCACTGTGATTGTCACCAGAGAGCTCACTGTCAACCTGTATTCCCAGTTCCATTATACCAACATCAGTGTTCAGTGGACTACCATCAATTTATTACTTTATGGAAACCATGTCATACCCAAAGGGGATGGCAGCACATCGTCTGGCATTGAGCTTATGTCAAGGGTTCTGACAACAATCATAGACCTCACAGAGGCTTTGTGAAGGATGTCAACCTCACATGGTGGAGTAATAATAGCACCCACCTTGTAGTCATCCATAAACATTGTCAGCCAGGGCACCTTTGTATTGGGCTGGTCCACAGAGGTGTGGATCCCAAACATGAGGGGACCCAGGTCCACAACCTGTGGGATCCACTCACGACTGTTCAGCAGTCTGACATGGCATTCATTGCTTTCACACTGCGGGTTCTATCTGTGAGCTGGTTTGCAGGCCACCTACTGATGTAGGGGTTGCTGCCTACCTGCGTGTGTTTGTGTATGATTCCTGAGTGGGGAGTGATATCAAAGGATTAGATGGGATGCCTATCTTGCTATCTGTTCCATAAGGTCACATAGTTATTGCACATGATACAATGCTTATAGGGCTGCAGAGTGTCTACAGGTCACTCTACAGTGGATGACAACTGTGGGCCTTGTAATGTGAACACTGGGACATGTACTGGGTGGACAACAGCAAAAAGTAGCAAAACCCACCCCAATGGATATGGGTTTCACACAAACACAATAACCCCCCCCACACACACACACGCACACACACACACACACACACACACACACACACACACACACACACACACACACACACACACACACACACACACACACACAGGACACTGTTCTTACACACACACACACACACACACACACACACACACACACACACACACACACACACACACACACACTTGCAAGGACTGAGATTAGAACCCCTACCTATCTATTCATTGCTACTACAGTATTACAAATTTATTGCATGCACCGCAGAGCTTATAGGGTGAAGGTTATCAAAAGGTACTTCTATGGTGAGGAACATCACCAGCCCTTGTAAATTATGGCAATTAGTGATGTACTGAGATAGAAAGGCCACAAAATACTTTAAACTACACACATACATGCACACATTTGCAATTACTGGGATGAGAACTCCTACCTAACTTGTTATTTGTATTACAGTGTTATGTAGTTGTTGCACATACCACAGAGCTTATGGTACTGAGACCTGACAAAAGGGACTTCTGAGGTGACTGTTATCTACAGGACTGCTAAAGTAGGGAAATGGGAAATGTACTGGGTTTGAATTGACCCAAAATGTTTAACTTATAAACACACACACACACACACACACACACACACACACACACACACACACACACACACACACACACACACACACACACACACACACACACACACACACACACACACACACACACTATTACATTTGCTAAGACTGAGACTAGAGCTCCTACCTAACTAGTTATTTGTACTACAGTGTTACACATTTATCGCATGTGCCACAGAGCTTATGGTGCAGAGGCCTGACGAAAAGGACTTCTAGGGTGACTGTTATCTTCAGGGCTGCTGAAGTAGGGCAATGGGAAGTACACTGGGTGGGGAAGGCCTGTTAATTCCTAGATCCTACTGACAATTCTCCAAGTGTATGAGCATGCCCAGTGTGACCTTCTATAGTAAATGTGGGACTCCATTCCAGGGATTGTTGTACTCCAGTCTAGTTTGTTTTTTGCTACAGCAATACCTCTTAACCTGTTGGTGCAGGATATCTGGAGATAGCCTATCAAAATGGGGAGACAATGGGCCATACGGTGATTGTGATTATTTCTCTCAGGAATGTATGGGTTGCTAGGGTTACATAGTTTGTTTTAGCAGATATCTGTTCAGTACCTCATGACATACCTCCTCAGATTATCACAGTGATTTACCAGAGGAATACAGAATGGATGATGCACACACCACTATTATGGTCCAAATGCTATGCATTCTTGCACAATCGAGCCAGTTGAGAGGTGTGCCTACAATCAATTGACTGCTGGAGCAGTGGAAATGGTCCAGCACCATGGTGATATATTACAATGGTGGAATCTCTGTGCATTTCTGTTCTGGCATGGTCTGATTTTCAGTCCACGGTTGGGTAATACATGTCAGGCAGGATCAGTGTGACAGGCAGACTCCAGACAGATTTGTAGGGGATAACATATGTGTGTGTGTGGGGGGGGGGCTGGGTCAGATATGTTGGCCTATAGCTACCAGTACTTTGCAAAGGAGTCTTCTCAAAGGTTGACTGAACTTGGTGGGTCTTGTGTGTGTCAGACTGTTTGACCAGCCTGGAGGTGTGTGTGTGTCTCACATATATGTATGGCCCACCTCATTTTGCTTGGATGGCCAGATTTTGGGGTCAGGATGTTGCATAGGATGAGTGATCAGGGAAGGGTGTGTTACTCCCCATGGCTGTGGGCCAGGGTTCTGTGGGTGCAGACATGTCATCACCTTCCAGGGTAGGACTGCCGTCAATTAGTGCATTTCCATGTTTAGACTCCTAGCCTGCCTGTCGACTGTACAGAGTATCACAGAATGTCTAGATTCATGACTCATATATCTGGTTGGTTTCCCAAACGAGTGCATTTTTTAAGGAAAAGTGTTTTGCAAGTCACTCAGGGTTGAAGTCAGATATTACTGACAGTTGACATTGCAGTTTCAGACTTCATACCCTTCAGACATTCCATGCTAATACAATCATTCCATCATCTTTCTAACATTATTAGAGCAGTATTTCAAAAGTGTCCTTCTCTTTGGACCCTTATCACCCCATTATTCATGGCTTTGTCCAGCTTTTATGACTCTCTGACACTGACAGGTTTGCTCCCAGCAGTTAGCAGCATGGCCTTTCTTTACATTTTGTAGACTGTGTTATGTTGGTGTTATGGACCCCATGACACTACCTAACAGGGCACTGTGGGTGAGGCATGGGCATTTTCCAGAGGCCTGCAGGCCAGGTGTGACAGATGCAGGCCATCTGTAGCAAGGCAGTGCATTCTGATGATCATATGTTTCCAGGCTGCCAGCAGTGGACACCCCTGGGATAGCACCAGTAAGTTGACTGTGCTGCTTAAAGGTTAGGGACATGTTACTGCATTTCTATGGGACTATGGGTGGGGGGGGGGTGACATATCTGTACACAATACACATTTGCAGAGACTGTGCTGATATTTGCTTAACAATTTGGTCCCATTTAGCATAGTGGTGTGCCCTCTCTTTGAGACTAAAGACATAACAGTATCAGCAACAGGTCAGATTGTTCTGGCATAAACATTTGTAGTTTTAGACTTCCTGCCTTTCATACTACCACTGCCATACCTGCTGTGATATCGCTTTTTTAAGCCTGTAGGTGGGAATTTCATGGATGTTACCATGTGGGGCTTTTGCCAGACATTTCTATATGGTTTTCTACAGCTGATCTGCTGGGTGAGGCTGGGGGTAGGTATGGGACCCCCACGTTGACATCCATGTATGTAACCTATGACCCCGCAGTTATTTGGCTCACCACATATACTGCAGTGGTATTTGTCAACTAGGGTGATACTGCATAGTGTGGGTAAGCCAGTACTGGGAATACACTTCCTGCTGTCCCACAGACCTGTCAGTTGTCTGCTGCTATCCCAGTAAGCCACCCCATTCCCTTGCATGCTTGCATCAATACCATAGATATGCTATCAGAACATTCTACCACATTCATTTATTGTTAAGAAGACTGACTTACCTTATGCCTGAGGCAGTTGTGAGGATGGTGCTTGAGGGCTGACTATGTCAGATGCACCCAGTACACCGCCTATACATGGTATGGTATAGGTGGTGTGATGTCTGGCATCCATTTTACTGTGTGTGCAAGTCAGAGAGAGAGATCAGTCCCTCGGGCCCTACAGTGTCAGTGTATGTGCTCTGCATTGCCTCTTTGCCAAGGACAGGACATACAGGGCAGGCCTCCATCTGCCTACAGGGATGGGTTCAGGATGCTCCTTCTCCAAGTCCCTCTGTGCCTGTGGAGACCTTGGCAATGGTGGGGGGCTGTGTGACCCTTCCTTGTTTTGTTCCTGCTGCAGCTGTTTCCACAGGATCATATTGTGTAGCATGGCACATACTAAGAACATGTGTGCACATGTGGCTGGAGAGTACTGCAAGGCTCCACCGGCTATATCAAGGCAGCGGAACTGTGACTTGAGCATACCAGACACATGCTCTATAATGATCCTGGTTTGTGCATGTGCCTCATTATGGCATTATTGTGTGGGTGTGTGTTCATAGGTTCATAGGTAGGTACTAGGCTATCAGCCCAAGGGACTACGTAAGTCTAGCCAACAAGGTTCCCTGGCTTACGCCACCCAAGAAAGTTATTTTCCTGTGCCACTGTCGAGCAGAGACACAGAAGTGATCCCCGGGGTGTATTTCCTATTTCCCATCCACTCATCAAGATTTTTCTTGAAGAGTGCTAATGAAGAACTTTGCTTGACATAGATGGGTAGCCTGTTCCAGAGTATGGGAAGTCTCTGGGACAGGAATCTATCCCTCCAGCATGTCCTGTTTATTGTGGTGAAAAGGTTTAGGTCCCTAGAGTGTGCAGCTTGGAGGGATTGGGATTTCTTTAGGTGTAGCATGACCAACAGCTCTGGGTTTGACATAGCTTTATATGTTAGGCAGAGGTCACCTTGGAGTAGGCAATATGCTATGGAGTAAAGTTGGAGTTTTTTGAGGCAGTCAGTGTAGGGCATTAGTTTGAGGCCAGTAATCCTCTTTGTGAGGTACTTCTCTGGCCTTTCCAGCTGCTGCAGATGTCTTGTGAGGTACATTCCAAAAGTGTGTGCATTTCTGATGGGTGTCATCAGCCACATCTCCAGTGCATAGCCAGCATCCCCTATCAGATGGTCATATAGGAAGTCCTCACTGCAAACATCTGATACAGCTGTGACGAATGCCAGATTTGGGAGTCGTGATATCTTCGAAGGCTGCCAACACACACATTCATGATAATGCTCTGGGCATCGCACATGACCTGGCAGTTGATGGAGTGGAACCCCTTGCAGTTCAGGTAGACCCTACCTTGGTCACTGGGTGGTGCTTTGATGTGGATCTGCATGCAATCTATGGCACTCAGTACCTCCGGGTATTCTACTACATGGTGGAAAAGACAAATATTGCTGATCCTCTCCTCATGGGTGCTGGGGAAGTAAATTTGCTTAGCGGCATATGGTCACATGGCATCCAAAAATTGGTGGAGTATCCTGAACTCAGATGCCTGTGTGAGCACCATGATATCCCCAGTTGGCCTTTGGAAAGAACCTGTCACTAGTATTCTTAAGGCTACACATGCCATGGTATCCACTGGGATGGGTTCCCCTCTGTTGGTTCTGGGTTAGAGGCAAGGTCTGCACTGCTCAATGAGTTCCTGAGGTATGTCCCTATTCACCCTGTAGTGCTCTACTATTCCCAGATCATGTAACGTCTGGCAAGTTACCCTGGGTCTGAACATTCTTCTCCTCCTCCTCGGTCTGAGTTGGTTGTCAGCATTATCCTCTTCAGAGCCCTTGGCCTCTTCCACATACTGATAGATCAATGTGACAGCAGCCCCTAACATTTTTTGCTAGTTTTGTTAGTTAAAATTCCTCTGTATGTGTACACCTATGGTACAGAGTTTGTGGGAAAAAAACAGACTGGAAGGTGTTTGCATAGTTTATAGTGGTGTGCTGCAGATGCTGCCTGTGTGATTGGCTGACTTTGAAACATTCCACCTGCCAGCTGTTTTACTTGTATTTGAGTGGCTGTATTTTGCTATTTCCCTTTTTTCTTTTACCCCTTCCCATCTCCTTCCCTTTTAAGCCCAGAGGTGTGGCGCATAAACCCGCTGCCTAAATGTAAACAGTGCTGCTATTTCCATTTTTTTTTTGTTTAAGTCCCAGTGCTCACTGTGCACACCCGTTTAGCTAAGGTAAAAATATTCTAGCAGAAATGGCCCTCCCTGGATGTGAACATGCTCTTCATTTCATGGTGTAGGACATTACAGCCTCAGACACATCCCCTTGCTTAGCTGTGTTGAGCTAAGTGCAAACCTGGGCAACAGAGCTCAAACGTGCTTACAGCAAGCATGACACACCCCCTTTTCATGTTAGCTGCTGCTCCTTCCTACACTCTCCTGTTCTAGTAACTACACAGTTAGGTGCAGTGTGTGGACTTAGAATATTTTGTGATTCAATAAATTTCCCCTCATTTGCATACTTCACTGCCCTAGTCCATAGTTACTGCTCAGACACAGAGCATTTCCCCCTTGACAACCAGTGTTCCCTGGTAATGTTTTGATTCTGCATGCCATTGACTATAACGAGAAAATGCAGATTTCCATTAAAGTTTATAATACATGCTTTTATTTGATCTGTTATGCCTACATTTTGCTATTTGCAGAAATGTGTTCAGTTAGTAACCAAACACATTTATGCAACTAGCACTGTTCCTGCATGGATGTCTGCCTGCTTCCTGAATTGCTAATTCACCTCATTAGCATGGTTTTCACCAGCAAATGAGGTAATTAGCATTCCGCATGGCTTTCCATGCAGGAAAAGTGTCGGCAGAATCGTGCACATTAGATCAGCTGTTTGCTGAATCACTCGGCGGCCATACTGTGTAGGATCAGCTGCACTGTTCCTGCATGGAAAAAAAAGTTTAATGAATCTCAGGGATTTGTGTTTATGCCTTGGATTCTTCTGGTAAGGAACCTTTGTAGGTATTCGAACTGTTGCATATGTCTGCTCAATTACATGTCAAGGGGGGCATTATACTCTGTGATGGATGGGTCTGATATTAATAATAATGATGGGCCAAAGAAAGTGGCACTGTAACTACATTGGACCCGGATGCCATGCTCTTCCTTATAATTTAGTGAAATAGAATGATTTTCTTCTTACCTAGACCCAATGTTGGTCAAATACCAAATTACTGTCTACATTTATTCCCAGATCCCTGACTACTTGGTCAACTCTTAGGGGTGCCTTATCTCTGAGTGTTAGGTAAGTTCAGTTGAGCTGTTGTTTTAGATACATTCATGATGCATGCTGTTCTACAGCTGTTTGTTACAATGTTCCTGTTGCAGAATATGTCTTCACTGTGATAAAATGCCATTTAGCTACTCTCGTTAAACATTTTTATTGTGTGTTTCTTCCCTTCCTCTGATCATATAAATTGGTATACTGAAGTTCTTATTATAATAACCACCTTAATGCATTACTGAGGCATTTCTGTTAAAGGGATACTGACTGTGCTGCTTCTGATGCTGTACTGACAGCTTTATTATTTTCATGCAATATACGTGTACGTTTTCTTTAACACTTATTATTCACTTCAACATTACATAAATTGTTCAAATGCTGCTTTCCCTATAACCTCATTCCTCTTCCTGAACATTATCTTGCATGCATTGTTCCCACAACCTCCATTTATTTCTAAATAGTTTGCTCCTTTCTTTTTCTAAAAAATCCCACTTCCAGCTCTTTTATCATCTTGACAATATTCAGTACTTCAGTTGGTTTAGATTTTAGTTTCTATTTTCTAGTAATTTTTTGTCAGCCAGTAGAACTGCACTTAGTAAGGTCTAAGCAATTCTTGTATAAACTCAAATAATAAATGAGATCTGTGGATGGCTCTTCTGAAGGGTTGGGTTACCTAAAGATCGTCACTGGAATAGCATTCCCTCTCTTCATTCTGTTTAAAGACTGATATCATTGAGAGTCACTGTGGCCTACCTCATCAAAGCACATGTGACTGACAAAGACTAAATATATGGTTATCAGAGTACTGCAGAGTATAACAGAATTAAAATGCTGTGACCCTGTAGTTAGTTACTTTAGAAAAGGGAAGCATAAGACCTCTGCTGAATGCGATCTTAAAGAGTACAACACCCACAAAAGAAAATTGCTAGTGAATCACTCATTCATTCAGCCAATTTTAAATCAGTATGTGAACTTTATCCTTTCCCCAGTCTTGTGTGCTCAGAGTTGGTATATTTAGTTGGGGGTGTGTTTAATTTGCTTTGGTTTACAGTTTTTTGTTGTTTTATTGTTACAGACATGTGATTACTTACCGGTAGTGAGGCAGTATTCCATTTGCAGAATAAAACAGCACTGAAGTTTTAATCTTCAGGCCTTTTCCTTATACATTATATCAATATTTCAATGATGTAGAAGAGTAAAAGTGTCAAATGGCATCTGCATGCTAAGGAGTACAGAGGTGGGAGGAAATCAGATAAAGGTACTAAAAATGTCTAAATGTATTGGTCTGCATTTTTGATATCCAGTAGCACCTGCACACTAACTATTACATAACTGGGTGAAGTCAGATAAACTAAAATCTTTGAATGTATTAAGCCTGCACTGGTGTTTAGGTGGGTCTATATTGGTTCATCCACAGCTTAGGTTGTCGAATCTGTAATGATCAACACCTTAGCATTGAACTTGCAAAATCTCGAACGGTCATTTCAGCGATCTCTTTCCTTGGGAAAGAAGTTGCTTGGCCGCTATCAGGGATTTGCGCTTTCGGCAATGTGGAGCGATCTTGGAGGTGGTATAGTTAGTTAGGGGGGGTGTGGGGGGGGCACAGCACCCCATGTCAGAGGGTGTGGGGGCAAAGACCCCCCAGACTTTATTTAGATTGAAAAGTTAATTTTGTTCATGGACGGCCTACTGAATACTTTCCCAAGGAAAGAATTTGCTGAAATGGCCATTCGCAATTTTGCAAGTTCGATGCTTAGGTATCGATTATTACAGATTCGACAACCTAAGCTGTTGATGAACTTCTATATACCTGTTTAGGTCTAGCATTTCAATGTTATCTGGATAGGCAATGAAACCTGTTGGTTTTTGATAGTGTTATGTAATGTCACATCATTGAATTATAATAGCATATTTTCACAGGTCCTCTACATTTTGTTGATATGGTTTTAATCAACAAAACATCTTTTATGCAGAAATGTACCACCATTTTGTTGGTCTAAACCAAAAAATGGAAAAATGATCATCTAGTCAGCCCACTGGAACACAGTAAACAAGAAAGTCTTAATTTTACTTACATATCATCCTCCTCAAAATAAAGGTTTTCTTCTGCATGTTCCACTGCTGGAATGATATAGGATATTCTCATAAGATATGGGGTATCAGTGGAGTAACAAAAGATAAACCAGTAATAAAGTTTATAGTTCGGTCATACCTCTTCCACAAAATTAATGCATTAGCTGGCTAAATTGAGCTTATAATCCTGCTCATATCACAGCTATTCCTTGAGAAATGTGTTTATTGTGAGTTGGATACCTTTGATTTGTGGAAAAGTTCTTTTACACTGTATAACTAACACCTCCCAGAATTTAATTAGAAACTTTGCACTGTGATATCAGTTCCATGCAGGTTACACTGCAATCATTTCAAATTTTTAACTCTTTTTTCATTTAATGTTTGGTACTGATTCCATTGCATCATAATTTAGTAGAAATCAGGTTCCAAGAATACATCACATTTTCATAAAACCAAATAATTACATTAGCATTAAAATTAACACCAACACACTTAAAGTACCATAACCCAGTAGCAGTTCAACTTTGTAAAGAGTAATTTCTAATAGTCTGCTAATAGTCGCCAACACAGCATAGACAGATAAATCCATGAATTTTCCCAAGGTGATCTGGGTTCCACTAATGTCTTAGGCATTTGAGCCACTGACAACAGAGATTGGGTATACCTATCCTGTGTGGAGGAGGGGGGAAGCAGAGGAGGGGCCTGTGTCCAGGAATGCACAAATTGATATAATTTCCCTGGTGAAGACTAGGGAAAATTTCACAGAGCCCTTCCATAAATGGGTGGGGTGATACAGACATCCACCCTTTGAGAAGTGAGGGGGGGTTACAGCTAAGATCATCCATTGCATGTGCCATCCAGAAGTTATTAACAGTAATAACATCTACTTAAAATATAGAAGTGTCCATACATTAAATATTATTCACCTCTGCAATCTGATGTTAAAGGCTCCACAAATCTAGAAAAGAAGAAATGATTGTCTTATTTAAGCTCACCAACGTGATTCTAATCAAGAATCTCTTCTGCTTTGGGTGCTTGTTTGAACTGACTTCAGAGGGTGGTTGTGGGCCACCACTACTGTCTCATCAGTCTTGGGGGAGGTGGGTAGCTCTGGCTCACTACACAGATGTCACCTAGAGAGAACATTGTGTGTTAATCCAGTGGAACTCTGAGCTCTTAAAGGTCATGTTATTATAGTACATACATGCTAGTTAGCCAAGAGGAAACTAGCATGTAAAGGCACACTTTCCCCCTAGGAAATTGCAAATGCAGGATCAGAAGTAGGGAAGCCATCAGGCAAGGTCCTGCTGGCGGATCTTAAAAATGTATTCTGCTTTCTGCTTGGCCTGTTTAGTATCTTGGATTGCAGATATTGAACAGTTCACTAGAATCCATCTAGTCACAGTAGTTGGATCTGAGAAAAAAAAAGCTTGTTGTCCCATATAGCTTATGATTTCATAAGAAACACCACTGCATGTCTTGCTGAACTCTAGCTCAACAAGATTTTAACCACTTGGTTCACTAAACTTATACTGTGACCGTGCAGTTTTCGATATGATAAGCCTTAAAAGTAATGTAAATATTGGAAGAGCGTTACACCACAAGTATTAGTATTTCATCTGAGTATTCAAAACTTGCTAAACAACCAAAATGGCGAAAGACAGCTTCAAAACAACAGCTTCAATAACAGGCTTTTACCATATTGAATCCACAATATATGAAATATAGAGCTTTGCTGATGTAAAAGTCAAGTGGCGTTGTAATTCCACAGCTTTAAAACATGTGGATGTCATAAAAACAGAAAAAACAAATATAAAAGTGAAGAACCCTTCTGATATAAACAATGGACAAGCGCTTTCAGCTTTTTCAAGCCTTCTTCAGATCCAAGTAGGTAAGGTGGGTTCAAAGTTAAAAGTTGGTATCATCCAATGAAACAACCTACAGTGAATGATGAATGTTAACCAATCAAGTTAGTCCATTGGTACACACCTCCATAGCTTGAAGTTAAAACTCTTTATTTAAAACTCTTTGTTTAAAACAACATGACAGTTTGAAGTTTCTAAGACAGACTCAGACATATTTTCAGAAGGAATATTAGTAAAGTCTTTTCATTACGTTCTAGTTAAAAGAACAAGCTATGCATAAAAGCCAAGATTTGAGAGAAAAAGGTGAAAAATAAAAATAAAGATGGTCATTTAAGGCACTTCTTTTTATTTAATTTCAACAGTTTCTTTGGGACATCAGAGCCTAAGACAGTATACCTAAGGTTTCTGGCAATGAAAACAGGTCATAAGTGAGCATAGCGCATTACTCGTCTATTTTTAAGAAAAGGTTTTATGGGAACACAGCCATTAAGGCCAGGGGGATTTTCTGCCCCCAGCCGCATTATCCATTTGGCTTCCTCTCTCTCAGTCAGATTGGTCAGGTCTCCTTCTCTGGAAGTAAAATGTATCTTTGAAATGACCATGAAAACAAAGCTATGTCCCTCATGCTCACGTAAATGAAGGAAAAGAGAATTTGTTTCCTTTCTGTTACGTATATCAGATTGATGTTTGATAATTCTTTCCTTTAGCTTCATATTGGTTTTTATAACATAAAATGCTGTGAACGAAGTGCAGGTAGCTATGTAAACAATATTGCTGGTTAGGCAATTAGCTAATCCATGAAAAACAAATGTCTGTTTAGTAACCGGATGCTTAAATGTGTTGCTACAATTGATTACATTGCAGACCTTGCAGAAGCCACATTTCTTTGTTCCTGATGAATTATTATGTACATAGTTGTTACATATCCCATCATTTGAGCATAAGATCCTTTTGAGATTCTTTTTATTTTTGAAAGGAAACTTATCTCCAACAATCTCTTTTAACTTTTTATCCGAAGTTAGAATCGGCCAGAACTTTCTGATCACCTGGCATACATTATCATGGTCCATAGTGTAAGTCAAATTGACCCTTAAGTTAGATGTTCTTTTAGGTATAGCTAGGGATGGTGTATTTTCACCTTCTCTGACCTTAGAGGAATAAAAAGGTTTGCCTTTTCTTTTATGTATGTCATTAATTCTGGTCTTGTTTAGTTCTAAACTTCTCTTTCCATAGCCTCGTTGGCTGAAATTATTAATAAGCCTCTCTTCTTCCTGGAGAAAGGTTGCCTCTTCTGTACATAGCTTTGAAATCCTTGCAATTTGATTTTCAACAATGTTAGAGAAAATATGCCTGGTATGCATACTGGAAAATTGGAGCATGTGGTTTCGCCACATATCTTTCCTATAGAGGCAAGTGTCTATTCCCTTCCCCGGATCAAGAGATAATCTCACATCCAGAAAGTCAATCATCTCTCTAGATGTTTTTACATCAAATTTTAGGAAAGTAGTGGTCTGTGACAGGAAGTTAACAAAGCTTCTTAAATCTTCTTCTTTGCCCTTCCATACAATGAAGGTGTCATCCGCAAACCAATTGGACAGAATTATCCATTCATTCCAAATGTTATTAGCATCCTTGGACCAAGCTCTCTCCCAGTTGGCTGAAACCAAGTTTGCATAACTCTTGGCACAGGTCGTGCCCATGGCAACCCCTCATCTCTGCCAATAGTAGCTGTTGTTATAGGTAAACACATTGTACTCCAACACGATTTCCAAAAGATCACATATCAAATGTGATTCTACTTTCTCTTCAGTTAGAAATTCTCTTACTGCTTCAATGCCATAATTATTTGGTATGGAAGTGAATAAACTATACATGTCTAGGGTTACCAATAGCAGACTCTCAAGATCATCACAATGTTCTAGAGCTATATACAGATGTGGTAGAAACTCAGCTGTATCTTTAATCACAGTGGAGGCCCTAGCTAGCATCTTTTTTAATTCTTGTTCAATAAACATAGAAATAGATTCCATCAACCATCCTCTACCAGCCACAATTGGTCTTAAAGTTGGGCTTTTAAGATGTTTATGAATTTTTGGTAATCCACTGATAGCTGATACGGTGGGGTGCTCAGTGATGAAAAGATCATGCAAATACGCATTTTCAACTGTTTTAAAAATAGTCTCAAAGTTTAGGTCAACCTTTTCAGTTTCCACAACTGAAAACTCAGTCGTTGCAAGATTCAACTGAATCAGCGGATTAATCATGCCAGACATAAAGTCTGTCGCTAACGTCTTTCTTTCCATGTCAATTAAATCTAGAGACATTGCGTGGAAAAGGCAATAAAAAGTAAAAAAGTAGTGACTCTTAATACAAACTGCTGTTACAAACTGTGTGCAGAATACACAGCAAACAAAAGTCCCTTTTTTAATGATGAACAACGTCTCTCAAACAGGGAGATCTGTAAGCAGAGAGAGAAAGAAAAGGAAAGTAACACAATAAACTCTTTAGTGGTTAATATTTCAAACATTCAGCTCACTCACTCTCAGATGGATATATTAGAGAAAGGTCTTAGCTGCAACCAACTCTACACATGATGAATTTGCATTGGGCCTTAGAATGTTTGGAAGGAATCTTACTTTGAAGTATATTTTTGGGGATGGAAATGATAAATGTCCCATTAAAAGTAATATTATGCTCAAGAAACTGAGCACATTTGTTCCCCTCAAACACCCAGCCATGGATTCTTTTGTTTATGCCTGTGAAGAGGAGTTAATGAGAACAAGAATGTCTCAAAAAGGGAAACAGTTTTTCAATCTAACCAAAGAAGAAAATCAGGCACTTAAAGAGCTTAAAGAAAGGAAGGATATTGTGGTTAAACCTACTGACAAAGGAGGAGCCATAATGGTAATGTATGTAATGATATATGTCCAATGGATGAAAGAATTATTAAGTGATCGAAAGACTTATTCCTTGATTAGTAAGAATGAACTAAATATTATGAAACGGAAGATCCAGCAGGTTCTTTATGACATGCTATTGCAAAGAGAGATTAATGAGTATTTGCATAATCTTTTCATCACTGAGCACCCCGCCGTACCAACTATCAGTGGATTGCCAAAAATTCATAAAGATCTTAAACGCCCACCTTTAAGACCAATTGTGGCTGGTAGAGGATGGTTGACGGAATCTATTTTAATGTTTATTGAACAAGAACTAAAAAAGATGCTACCTAAGGCCTCCACTGTGATTAAAGATGCAGCTGAGTTTCTACAACATCTGTATATAGCTCTAGAACATCGTGATGATTTTGAGAGTCTTCTATTGGTAACCCTAGATGTGAATAATTTATTCACTTCCATACCAAATAATTATGGCATTGAAGCAGTAAGAGAATTTCTAACTGAAGAGAAGGTAGAATCACGTTTGATATGTGATCTTTTGGAAATCGTGTTGGAGTACAATGTGTTTACCTATGACAACAGCTACTATTGGCAGAAATGGAGGGTTGCCATGGGCATGCCCTGTGCTTATAGTTATGCAAACTTAGTTTTAGCCAACTGGGAGAGGTCTTGGTCCAAAGATGCTAATAACATTTGGAATGATCAGATAATTCTGTACAATCGGTTTGTGGATGACACCTTCATTGTATGGAAGGGCAAAGAAGAAGATTTAAGAAGCTTTGTTAACTTCCTGTCACAGACCACTACTTTCCTGAAATTTGATGTAAAAACATCTAGAGAGAAGATTGACTTTCTGGATGTCGGATTATCTCTTGATCCGGGGAAGGGAATAGACACTTGCCTCTATAGGAAAGATATGTGGGGAAACCACATGCTCCATTTTTCCAGTATGCATCCTAGGCATATTTTCTCTAACATTGTTGAAAATCAAATTGCAAGGATTTCAAAGCTATGTACAGAAGAGGCAACCTTTCTCCAGGAAGAAGAGAGGCTTATTAATATTTTCAGCTAACGAGGCTATGGAAAGAGACGTTTAGAACTAAACAAGACCAGAATTAATGACATATGTAAAAGAAAAGACAAACCTTTTTATTCCTCTAAGGTCAGAGAAGGTGAAAATACACAATCTCTAGCTATACCTAAAAGAACATCTAACTTAAAGGTCAATTTGACTTACACTATGGACCATGATAACGTATGCCAGGTGATCAGAAAGTTCTGCCCGATTCTAACTTCGGATAAAAAGTTAAAAGAGATTGTTGGAGATAACCCAAGTTTCCTTTTCAAAAATAAAAAGAATCTCAAAAGGATCTTATGCTCAAATGATGGGATATGTAACAACTACGTACATAATAATTCATCAGGAACAAAAAAAATGTGGTTTCTGCAAGGTCTGCAATGTAATCAATTGTAGCAACACATTTAAGCATCCGGTTACTAAACAGACATTTGTTTTTCATGGATTAGCTAATTGCCTAACCAGCAATATTGTTTACATAGCTACCTGCACTTCATGCACAGCATTTTATGTTGGAAAAACTAATATGAATCTAAAGGAAAGAATTATCAAACATCAGTCTGATATACGTAACAGAAAGGAAACAAATTCTCTTTTCCTTCATTTACGTGAGCATGAGGGACATAGCTTTGTTTTCATGGTCATTTCAAAGATACATTTTACTTCCAGAGAAGGAGACCTGACCAATCTGACTGAGAGAGAGGAAGCCAAATGGATAATTTGACTGAGGGCAGATAACCCCCCTGGCCTTAATGGCTGTGTTCCCATAAAACCTTTTCTTAAAAATAGATGAGCAATGCGCTATGCTCACTTATGACTTGTTTTCATTGCCGGAAACCTTAGGTATACTGTCTTAGGCTCTGTTGTCCCAAAGAAACTGTTGAAATGAAATAAAAAGAAGTGCCTTAAATGACCATCTTTATTTTTATTTTTATTTTTATTTTTCACCTTTTTCTCTCAAATCTTGGCTTTTATGCAGAGCTTGTTCTTTTAAATAGAACGTAATGAAAACACTTTACTAATATTCCTTCTGAAAATATGTCTGAGTCTGTCTTAGAAACGTCAAACTGTCATGTTGTTTTAAACAAAGAGTTTTAAATAAAGAGTTTTAACTTCAAGCTATGGAGGTGTGTACCAATGGACTAACTTGATTGGTTAACATTCATCATTCACTGTAGGTTGTTTCATTGGATGATACCAACTTTTAACACTGAACCCACCTTACCTACTTGGATCTGAAGAAGGCTTGAAAAAGATGAAAGCGCTTGTCCATTGTTACATCAGAAGGGTTCTTCACTTTTATGTTTGATTTTTCTGTTTTTATGACATCCACATGTTTTAAAGCTGTGGAATTACAATGCCACTTGACTTTTACAACAGCAAAGCTCTATATTTCATATATTGTGGATTCAATATGGTAAAAGCCTGTTACTGAAGCTGTTGTTTTGAAGCTGTCTTTTCGCCATTTTGGTTGTTTAGCAAGTTTTGAATACTCAGATGAAATACTAACACTTGTGGTGCAATGCTTTTCCAATATTTACATTGTTTTTTGTTCTGCTGAGTGTTCTTTAATGGAATTCACTTCTTTTTCTTGATCAGCCTTAAAAGTAATCACCATCACTCATGCCCCAACAGATGTATGACTCACTCCTTCATCCAGATGCACAACTTCTGAGCACTTCTGTTAGTGCTGTCACTCATTTATTTCCTACAAGTCTTTTCTGAACTCCAAAACACAGATATTGGGAGGTCCAGTAAGAGCCACTGTCATCTGGAGTTGCAATTGATTATTAATAGCATAGAAATTTACAGCTATTGCCAATTCTATGGTGCTTCATAACATTAATGTTGACGTTTTTGTTATAGTCACAGCCTCTTCTGGAGTAACAGCTTGAAAAGTCATTCTATCCAGCTTTCAGCCAGCATTTCTTAGCACTGTTATTAAGGCATCTAGATTATAATCTTTCACTAAAGACTTGAGAGATTACTATATTCTTAGTATTTATTCAAGCTTCATAATCCAGAAGAAGTAAAAATCAGCCACCATCTTTGTTTTCACCCTATGCTGTTGCTGGGACATTCTCCAGCTGATAACTAATTTTGGGACCCTACTAACTTAAATAATTCTGACAATGATGGATTACTTCAGTTTTGACAGTTTCAAAAGGAAATGCTCTAGAGTACAGTTTCTTTACATCTTCATGAACAGGATTGTGAAAGTCCAGCCCAACAATGGATTCCCACACATTCCACATACACAGTACACTTCTAAGACTACACTGTCAGTTAATTAAAACACAAGAGGCAGTCATTTAATTAATATAGAGATATATTTTATGATGCAGACAGATTTTTATTTTACAAATCAAGCCTAAGTAAATGCAGCATTAAAATAAATAGAAATGAATACTGACAGAATAAATGCTGCACCAAAGTTTCATAAGGCTCAGCTACTATATACATATACTAAGGCCTAAAGTGGGGTCTGTTTTTGCAAAAAGTTTGAAAGTGCTTTTCAAGTGACTTTATTTCCAATCTCGTATACTATGCATTACTACTTGCTGCAAAGTTTAGATTTTTTTTTGCATCCTTTTTGAAGAAAAATTTATATGGACTGACTTAACTAGACAGGGGTCCGGGGAAGTAAATATTGTGGGAAGAAATAGCCAGGGAATTTTTATGGCTAGGCTTGTATAGGCCCTAGGACCTTTAGCCTAGTACCAGCCTATGAACCTATGAACTTATTCACAACCAAACTGCAAGCAAAAATGGAAGAATCATCTAAACTGTGTCTAAGAGTTTATGCTGATATAGAAGTTGTTTTCCTTTGAGTGGTGTCTCTGGCAGCTGCATGGCAAAAGCAAAGGATGACATAGTTCTTCTTAATCAGAGGCTGTCAGTCTACAGACTTTCTTAAGCATAGCCCAACAGTTAGAGATCAGAATCAAATACAGTACCATGCATTTGTGAGGTAAAGCCTTTAACCATTATGCTGTTCTCTCCCCATATATTTTTATGAAGAAATGCTATTCTTATGATATCTTGGTAACAGCGCCAGTACATATCATTTTAAAAAGTATGTGACTCATTTGACTAAGCTAAAACAGCAATGGTTTTGATCTAGCAGGCCATAAAATTAGTTAAATTGAGTAGATAAATGTAGGTTCTTATTTTTGACTCTAATAAAGACAGGCTACATAAGACATCTAAGAGGTTGTAGTGAAGGTGCCTCTATCACATTTGAGGCTGTACTTTGGAATGATAAATTGCTATGACATATTTTTGATTAAATGCTCAGCAGTACTGTATCCACTGAATGCAAGTACTACAAGGCAAATCTATTGTGGGGACTGTTGCATTTTGGTCTTTAGAGGCTTAGTTTTAGCATGGATTACAGATATCTTTTGGCAATGGCTTCATCTGAACTGCAGCTGTAGTGTTTTAAGTGCACTTTACAAAATTAGACAAGATACTAAAAGAAAAAAAATCCACCCACTCAAAAATACTGTGAGAAACTGAATGCGTTCTGCATCTCCCAACATAAATATTTAAACTCTGTATAATGATTTCAGAGGGAAGATATCAATTCCCTGATGCATTGTTTTTTTTTTTAATTTGAATTACCATACTCAACAAACAAAGCATTAATAATTCTATTCTCAAACAATTAGCTTATTTCCTGTCACATAATATTCTACCTTATGGAGGAGGTGCCAGTCGAATACTCGCATCTATAGATAACAAGGAGTGGCCCATTGCACTTCCATCAATGTACTTGACAAAGCCTGACTACAATTATCAGGATTTACAGAAAAGTCGTTAGTCACACTAAAAGGAAAGTAAGGAAACTAGGTCATTTATACAGTAAAAAGAGTGACACTATACACAGGTTTCCAGCACCTAGCACCTATTTACCTAAGAATGGGGGTGTCTGGAATAACCACAATATTGTTACAGTGCTGACCACTTCTCTAGCAGTGTATGCCTATGATACCAAGTTTCAGAGAACAAACAAGTGTTGCAATTTGGAAAAAAATATCAGGATTGCTGTACTAGGGGATGTATGAGTTGGGCTTCACCGATCTGTAGGAGGTATACTGTGCATCAGTGGTTGAGCAATTACTGGTATTCAAACCATTATCCACATAGAGGGACCAGAAATTATACAGGGCTATCACAGCTTTATATTGTCAAAAAAGTCAACCCAAAGGAGGGGATGATTACTTTTACCTTACATTTGCAGTTGGAGGAGAAAAAAATTCCACCTGTCAAAGAATCTTATTCGATAGAACCAGAATTGTCATCACATGTGTTGTACACAAAATGTAACTAAACATGTTTTCATCGTTTGCTTTCTTTTATATAGGTGTGTGTTGCCTATGTCTTAAGTGATAATTCAATAAAGGTCTTAAAATAGGTTGCACACAATATCCAAATGATACTTAAGAACCATGAAAGCGAAGGTCCTGGCTTTCATTTTATGTAGTGGCCTGGCACTGTTGGCAGGTATTGAAGATTTGGACAAGATCTGTAGTAGATGTCATATGATCTAAAATTATAATGATAACTACTATTGTATTCTTCAGGAGTAGCCAAAGGAGCCATGACAATGCAGTCATATCAATTATACAGGATCAATAGTAGGCTCAAAGTTCTTAATGACTGAGAATGTACCCTTTAGATATCCTACAGACATTTGAATGGAATTAATTACTTTAAGGAAATCTATAAAAGTATTATGAAGAATGAAAACAAAATGACCCTTGTATGTAAACTGGTATAATAACCTAACATTCATAACAGTGATGTTCCAATCTTTTTCATAGCAAAAGTACATACTTTGCTGTTGTCTCATCTTGCTACCGGTTGGCATAATGGTTAAGGTCTTTGCCTCCCATGCACAAAGTGGAAGGTTTAATCCTGACTTCTGGCCAATGTCTGTTTGGAGTTTGCATGTTCTCTTTGTCTCATTGTGGGAATTCCCCGTCCTCCAAAAAAATGCTGAGTATTTCCATTTCAAACACTCCAAAAAATGGAGCTGTGGTCAGCTGCACAGACTCTACATGGTGCCTGTAGGGTGAAAAGTTGAATAAACCAACCACTTTGGATATCTACTGTAATGTGCAGTATCCTAATGATAGGAAAATGTGAATCACAGACTACATGCTGTGGCAAGGCTAGCGACTCAGTGGTGTAAACTATGGCTACATGTGATTCAATCGTTGACTAATGTCTCCAAATGGGCATGACTATATGCCATTTAGAAGCAAGCCTACTGTGATCTATGCCAGGGAACCATGCTAATTGTTGGAGGGGTATATGTACCATTACTGGCCAGTGTGTGCCCACCATAAAACCCAGAAGCTATGGGGAAATAAGCTACTGGCTGGCCAGTGTCCAGTTGCCCAGCTTGGGTTACTTGGGATAGCTCTGTTGAGTGAAAGCTAGACATAAAACCAATCAACCTGCATGAACTAAGAATTGTTACACTCAATGTAGGTTCACTGACAGGAATCCTATGTATCAAGGAGACAAGATGGAAGTGCAGTGCAGCAAAGCCACTTGGCTTGAGATCCAGAGTTTACTACTCTGGAGGAGGACAGACTAGAAATGATGTGGGAATTGTGGTGAGGGAGAAGCTTCAGTAGACAGTGATAGATGTTATCAGAATTAGTGACAGATTCATGGCAATCAGACTAATGAAAGACAGGGTAGCATTCATAATCTCAGCCTTTGTCCCACAGCAGGGTTGTGATAGTGAGGAAAAGAGTGCAATCACACAGCAGTTGCAGGACCTACTAGATAAAGAAGGACAACATGGATTGATGTTAAAAATGGATTACTTGAATGCACATATCAGGTGAGATAGAACAGGATTTGAGGAATACTTGAGTCTATATTGTTGGGGCAACAGAAATAAAGAAGGGAGGCTATTATAGACATCTGTCTGGCAAATGACTTGATAGTAACCAACACATGGCTCAGAAAGAGAGACAGTCATAAAATCACATACAAGAGTGGCCAACATGCAACTCAGGTAGATCTCCTCCTACTAAGAAAAGGGCACTAGGGTAAAATCAGTGATTGCAAAGTCATCCCCATTGAAACAGTTGGCCCACAGCATAAACCACTGGTTGCCACAATCAGCTGCAAGCATTGGTCAGAAAAGGCTCTAAGGTCAACAGAGACCAGGCTGAAGACCTATAAGTTGACTGGAGAGAAAGCACAACAGTTCAAGGAATTATTCAGGGATCTAGCACCTCAAGAAGAAGAGGAAATAGGTGGAAATGAAGACAAATGGCAGTACCTCAAAATCGCATGTGTGAGGACTACATAACAGATATAAGGCTGAGCCATGTATGTAAATAAGATACTTAAGGAAAACTGGTGATGGAATGCAGAAGTCCATGAAGTCATCAAAAGAAAGAGGACATGCAGAAAAAAGTGGGAGACAGAATAGACAGACCAGGCTAGAAGGCATACTGGTTGGCTAACAAAGAATCTAAGTGTTGCAATAGCTAAGAAAAAGGCATTTGAGCCACTCTACCAGCTTCTGGAAAGTAAGTCAATAGGTGGCACAAAGAAAGTATATCAGGTTGCAAGGCAAAGGCAGAAAGATAAAGATGGTCAGATACCCTTCATAAAAGATGCAGGCCACAACCCACTCACCAGTTCACAGGACATCACAGGCAGATGGAAGGAGTATTTCCAGCAGTTTCTGAATGAAGAAAACTCCACAAAATCTGTAGTATCCCAGACAGCCTATGATGAGAGAAGAGGAGGAGCCCATCACAGAATAAATAAATAAGAACAGCACTGAGGCAAAATGCAGTCAGGGAAAGCAGGAGGCTCAAATGAGGCTATAGCAGATAACAAACAGGAGAAATGGCTCCTGAAGGTACTCATACAAGTGTGGAGAGAAAGCTGCATCCCAGATGACTGGAAAATAAGCATACTAGTGCCAGTGTTCAAGAACAAAAGGGACATTCACAACTGTGGGAAGTACAGAGGTACCAAACTCCTGTCACATTGCATGAAAGTTCTGCTGAGGGTGATTGATAAAAATGAAGTTGCAGAGTGGTAGAAAGTAAAGTGGGAGATGGGCAGGTTAGATTCAGATGAAGATGCAGCAGAACTGACCTGATTTCTGCAGTGATAGATAGTTGAGAAGAAGCTAGAGACGAGGAAAGAGTCCAACTGGCCATTCCTAGACTTGGAGAAAGCATATGAAAAAAGGTCTCAAGAATGCTGATTTAGACAGTCCTGTGGTAGTTTAACATTCTAGAAGTTTTGGTAGAATTAGTACAAGTTATGTACAAGGACCCAATAACTCAAGTAAGAACAGTGTTCAGTCTCACAGATGGGTTCCCAGTGGGGATGGGTGTGCAACAGGATTCAGCTATGAGCCCACTGCTGTTCATACTGGTGATGGACTACATTAGCAAACAAGTTGGAAGGGACAAGTCAACAATGTTGCTGTATCCATATGATTACAGGCAGAATCTTTGCAAGAACTTCAGCAAAAGATAGGAGAATGGAATGCAAAACTGAAGGTATATGGGATGCAACTTAGTACAGATAAGATAGTTGTGCTAGCAGAAAATGGTGGAGTTCAGGAGAAGATGAGAACTGAGATAGAAAGGTGAATAGTGAAACAGGTTAACAGCCTCAAGTATCTGGTAGGGGTGTTTGAGGAGAAGGGTAGTCTAAATGAGGAGGTCAAAGCTAGAACCTGAGAGTTTGCAGCCAACTGGCACAGAGAGTCAGGTATAGTATATGACAGAAGAGTGCCAAAAAAGCTGACAAGTAAGGTTTACAAAACAGTAGTGTGAACAGTACTTCTGTATGGTATGAAAACCTGGGCAGTAAAGGCAGAGCAACTGAGGAAGCTAGAGGTGATGGAGATGAAGTACCTCAGTTGGATGATAGGGTACACACGGTGGGACAGGTGAAGAAATGAGGACATAGGAGCAGAAGACAAAGTAGCTCCAACTGCACTAAAGGTCAAAGAGAACAGATTCTGGTGGTTCAGGCACATGTGCAGAAAAGCAGAAGATAATCCGGTGAAGATGATTTGGGACAGACAGGAAGAAGGTGAGAGGAAACAAGGGCATCCACCAAAGAGGTGGATGGGTTGTGTATGATAAGACGAGACAGTCAGGCATGAGTATCGAAGAAGGCAGGAACATGGTACTGAATCGACAGAGAGTGATGGTGACAGTTTTGACATGACACTCTAATTCCATGTAGAAAATAGGAAGAAGAGGGTCAATGATGATGATGATGATGATGATGATGAACACTACCCAGCTACAGGCTGAAAGAAGTATTCAATGTGATGAGTCATGAGTGCATACCTTTGCAGATTAAAATAGATTAATTCATTAATTAATTCCTTCCTGCAAATCAAAATGCAGGTCATGCAAATACCAGTGAGTCACCAAGGATATTGTTCATAAGATGAAACTTATGGCAAGATTATCTGTCTTGAAACAAGATATCTGAGGTGTAAAACAGGTGAAGCAAAGATCCTCCACAATAATGTCAAATTACATTGTGCTTTTGACCGATGCTGTATGAATGCCATATAAAATAAATCAAAACTGCCAATCTACCTAAAGGTTTCTTATCCACTACTAAGTGATTATGTTTTAAAAATGCTCCAAAGTAACAGACATAACTAGCCAAATGATTGATTATGATGATGCCTACATGAAATGACCATAGTTGTACACCAGCCAACATAGCAACTCTGCTTTCAACTTCCATCAGCCAACTGATTCCAGTGGCATATCAATGAACAGAGGTGTCCAGCTGTACTTCAGACATAAAGGTGGACATACTGGAAGTATTGAAGAGTCACAGTTGGGATTGTCGTACATGGAGGCTGAGTCTACTGATGACAGTTTCTGTCCTAAACTCTCCTCAGAAATGTTATGCTAGCCACCTTAGGAAAGTCCCTCAGAAACAAGTTATTAATCATGTTAGCATTCCTTGTCATGTTTCTTGATGACACATTGATTGGTATTAAAAGGAAAGCCATTGCTGGTCTACTATGTATTTTGTAGGCTACCTTGGAGAACTCAAAACACTTAGAAAAATGATAATTTTGAGAATGGAATGTGAGGAGGCATGCTGTGTAAGAAAGCAATGGATGATTTTTTGATATCGGTTAAAAATCATTTGATATGACTTGCCTGACAGGGCAGCACATGTTCCTGAGAAAATAAGTTGATATACAGTTCTGAGGCCATTCATTACATTGACCATAATCAAACATCAAAGGTATGTGCAGTGACAAAGTATATCTATTTTTTGGAGGTTAGCAGCAGGCTGTAAAAGCAAAGGATTTTACATTTACTTGAGCAATCATGAAAATGGCTTGTTAAAGTAGGGCAGGGTATGTTTGTGTATGAAAGCAACAAGATGAATTACATTACTGTGGATATTATTGTCTTAATATAGATCACTGTCAAACATTAAATGTATACACATTAAAAAATTGAGACAGGTTGCATGTTAAAACAGGATGAGTTACATTTACTTGATCAGTGTGAGCAAATCACTGATATGAATAATGTGGTGAGGTCAGTTCAGCACTGAACTACACTTGAATCCCTAAGTTAGAATGGCAATCTCGGGTGTGTTTTCCCTTTTAATATAATTTCCTGAAATATATTTTAAGTGTTGTCAACATGAACTAGCATATGCTCTTTTACACCTTGTACCAAAAGTAGGCTTTTACAGACATCCCACTGTCACCATCTGAAATGGTGCACTGCACTTGGTTTCCATTAGGGGTCACTATATGTCATATACACAACTTTAAAGAGGAATGTAGATTTTGTTATTATCTTAAGAATATATTTGTGATAAGTTGTTGTTCCACCACGCACACACCACACAAACACACATGTGTGTGTGTGTGTGTGTGTGTGTGTGTGTGTGTGTGTGTGTGTGTGTGTGTGCGTGTGTGTGTGTGTGTGTGTGCGTGTGTGCGTGTGTGCGTGTGTGCATGTGTGTGTGTGTGTATTTTTGCACCCACTGGTAACTTGCCACAAACAAAAGATGAGTGGCATGATACAGAGAAATACAATAGTGATCTGCATTTAAATTCATAAGTGTACAGTAATAGCATTATCTGGCTGAGGTATAATTTATTCTTTCATGAGTACTCTTTTAAGAACTTTCATATCAGTGACTGACATATTTGTTCATTGATAGTAATTGTCAGGATTTACAGGAATATCCCTTTTACACTCTGGCATAATGCATTAGTCTCACTTTCATTAAAACAAGAAGTTCATTATATATGTGTGTACTGAACTGCCACCACTCCAAGAGTTAAAGAGATACATATTTCTCAAGAAAAGATATATATTTTTTTACATTGGAAGCACAACAGGCCCAAAACTGCTAATATGTGGTGGTGATGGGGGGTATTTGGTGGTGCCAAATTCAACAAAAACTAGCATTTTTAATACTTGCTTCTTTACCAGAATGTTATTTCCTGAATGCTTTGTTACAAATTATCTAAGGATTCGTGGCATATTTACTTTTATTCATAAGCAACAAAGTAATAAAGATGTGAAAGATGATGGTATCATCAACTTTATTAATTACAGAATTTAAAAAACAGATATCCCGATACATACAGTCCATCAATATATTGTAATAATTATTTTTTCCAGCATTATATTCCTCATAAAATAATTCCAACCTGTGTTATTGTTTTTTTTTATTCAGAAATGTTTTTTCTGTCTCAACACTGCTGTCTTTATTCTGAAGTTATTAACTGTATTTAAAATCTGACTACCCCATATTCGTGCTGTGATTTTGCTTCTGAATTTTAATTAATATGAATCTCAAGCCTGAAACAATCTCTTACCATATTTCAGCCTCACAATGTATATGGACATTATTATCTTAAATACGTCTATGTAATACTTGTTTTTGAATACATATATTAATTCATATTTCTATAATATCATTTAACTTTCAAGGAGTTATACTCTACAGGCCTCTGTTGAAGAAAGGCAATTCTGTCCATTCAGACTTTTCTGGTAAATACAGACATACATACATACATACATACATACATATACATACATGCATATACAGACATACATACATACATATACATACATAAATATACATACACACACACATATATATATATATATATATATATATATATATATATATATATATATATATATATATACATACATGCATACATATACATACATACATACATACATATATGTATTTACTAACCAAACAATATGCAATGGAAATAACTCAGTAAGGTTATCACAAAGTGTACATGGAGAGTACACCTCATGGCAACCATGTCTTATTCAAGGATAGTTCTACCATGGTACCTTAGCACAAACATGTGCAAAACTTTGTTGGGATGTCTCTGAGGCTACTTTAAATGCTATTGAGGGATTCTGATGAGAGGTATAAGTTAATTAACCACATACAATCTCCCAGAGATATCTGTGGTAAATTAATTATGCAGCTGAGAAATTCAGAGAATCATTCGGGTGCATGAAGTAACATGGCAGACCATAGCCACTCATATTAAGAAACACAACCAAAAGCTTGTATTCACCTATTGTGTTAGAGGTTGCTCTGGGGAGTTTATGAACAGGAAATGTGTATGTGTGAGGACTGTCATACCTACCCATTCCCCTACACTGAGCAATTCCTGCAACACTTTCAAAGGAGACACTGGAAACCAGGGATACTTCTTTACTGTGTGCTTGCAAATCACTGAAAAATATTCAAACCATGTACTCTCATACCTCACAAAGGTTGATATTACCACTTCAGCTACAATGGTACTTTAAAACATTGCCTAAATGTTTAATTAAAAAATGTAAAGTAAAAAAGAGTGAAGGTTTGAATCATGCACCCTTGATATTGAAAGCAGCTGCATTAGCCCACTACTCTAACTGATCAGTTAATACAGTGGAACTGTTGTCGACATAATGAGAAGTATGAACATCTAATATCTGGCAGGATTTAATATATGCAATAGTGTAGGAGTCACAAAGGACAGTTGGGGGAGGGGCTTCAGTACAAAGCCTGGACGATCACTAGTCGACATCAGGGAGACTATTTAAACTATTATGGTGACTCATTTAAATGTTAATACAGCAACACATCTAGCATCTGTATATACTTTAAAAACACCTCTTTCCAGTCCCCTCCTCTTCACTCTTAATGATTATCCTTTACTTCTGATTTATCCCTCTTCTGACCTACCTGCATATTGATTCTTCCTTCTTTTCTTTTTCACTTCCTATTTCTTCCTTGTTCATGCTGTATCACTACATCTTGTCATTTTTTCCTTACTTACATACATCCTGATCACTTCAATGCTAATCTCTTTCCTAATACTACTACCCTGGCATAACTTGTACTATTCTAAATTGTAATTAGTGAATTTGTTACTGACTCTCCATATGTCACAAGTTTTTCTCAATCCTCTTCATTCCTTGACAGTCTCACCCTAGCAATTAATTCATTGTAATACTGCCTCTCCACTGTTATCTCTTGTTCAACTCCCTCTGAATTTTTCTAAACTACATAATAACTGTTCCTAATCTGCTTACTTGTTTTATACATTTGGTTTATTTGCTGTTTGCTTTTTGCATTTTGTGTCTGATTGATTGTTTGAATTTATTGATTGTTTGAATTTTTTGATTGTTTTTTCACTGTTAGCTATGAGTATGTTAATGGAGCTTTTCTCCTCGGGCCTCTGCTGAAAATGGACATGCATCCAGCCAGACTAGCCCGGTTAACAAATGTAAAATAAAATAAAAAAAATAAATAAATAAACACTACCAAGAATGAAATGTTAATGTTTGGCATAACTGGCTGACAGTAAGTATCTGTGATTTTCAGTCTCAGGGGCAAACAAAGAAATAAGAAGAGACATTAATGACATTTTGTCAACTCTTGGAGAGGTAAGAGACATATGATGTATGTGTGTTTGAATGTGCACATACATGTGGGAGAGTGAATGAGCAGGTCACCTATACCAATGAATGAATAGACCACCAGAGTTAACCAGTGTTAACCACAGCAGAAAAGTCCAGACTGGCACTGGTGGTAGTTTGGGGTGATTCAGAGACATGCAAATTAGATAATAATGAGCTCTTTCCTCTCAGTGGTTAAACATGTCTCTGAATCACAAATTGCTGCATTGAGTAAACATCTGCTTTTTACAGCAGCTCTAACCACTAACACTGGGGTGCTATCTGAATCCCCAATTATTATAGGGCTGCCACCTTTTCAAATGCCCAAAGTGGGACTTTTTTGTAGAAAGGTGAGATTTTGGAGGACAAAACATACTTATGGTCAGTGCAAGGGACAGAACTACATTTTTGCTAAAATAAAAGCTTGTTCTTGTAGCATGTGAGTTGCTTATGGTATTTCATATAACAGTTATGTGTTTCAGATACAAAATAATCATTTTATGTAACCATAAGAGAAAACTTAGGAAATATTTTTGTCCTAAAAATCTCAGGACATTTCCATTTTTCAGTTTTCTTCACAGAACACAACTGCACAAAGTAGGAGTGTCCCTCGCAAAGAGGGACAGGTGGTAACCATACAAGTATATTGGCAGTTCTTTTTTTTAATATACTGCGATTTTCCCAAAAACTGGCTGCTTCATTGAATTGTATTCTCCACTAGAAGCAGTCTGCAGAGTATCAAATTACAGAAGAATCTAGTGCTTTGATAAAGAGCTTGTCATTTACTTTGTATGTAGTTCTTTCTGTGTGGGAGACCATTTTTTGGGCAGACAGAGAACTGTATGAGGCCCTAGTTAACTCCAAGAAACTTTTGTAACACCTATTGCTGCCCTTTAGGACAGAAGTGTGTCAGCTGACCAATTAAGTGAACAACTCATGATCACTCTTCAGGAATGATGCACTGTAACTAATCAACCCCTTTTATGCCTCCAGCAGTAGGTGTACACCCTGGTAATCCAGTTGTCTGCAGCTCTGCAAGTCCCTAAACTTAGAACACCCCTAAAGAAGCATAGACCAGACGCTGATGTGGAAGCTTTCCTAGTTGTATTTGAAAACTATGCAGCCAGGGAAAGGTATTCATGAACAGAATGGAACAAAATTCTGTCATTTCACCTACCCAGAAATAAACATTTAAACTTGCATGGATTTGGAAGACACTGATGCACATGACTACTAGAAAATGACAAGGACAGGGGCTCACCTGAAGCACCATTCTATATAATTATAAATGGACACTGTGGATGGACAGACCAGTAATATCACAAATGCCACATTTATCATATATTTTGGGAATGTGGCCACGACCTTATACATAACTTTAGAAATCTTCTGAAGATTTTAGTCATAGATAAAATGAGGAGAATACTTTCTAGTTACTTGAGAAACTGTGCAGCCCAGAATGGATGTAAGTCTTCTAAACAACAAGTTGTTGCAATAAATTAATTCCTACTAAGTGAAGTCATAGATTCAAACCCAGCTTTGCACACAAAAAAGGCTAGTAACAAGAATTAATTTAAGAATACTTCTGTACCTGTAATGAAGAAAGAGGAAAGAATTTTCATCATTTAACTCACCTTAGTGACACCTCCAGGTGTTTGTGCAGTTACACCCTACTGCCACATCTAGGTGTCAAATATTGCTTGCTCATATTTGCATTAATATTTCCAAAATCATGCTACATATAAAGTAATAAAATATTCCATCTTAAAGATTGCACCATAGCCAACATAGAATCTTCTTATGGCTTCTCCCATTTGGGGTCGCCACAGTGGATCCCCATCTGCATATTGATTTGCAGTGGAGGTTTTACAGTATTGCATGTCTTTAAAGCTCATCTTACTGCAGGGAGGACATGCAGACTCTGCATAGAAGGTGCTCCAGCTGAGGATCAAACAAAAGAACCTCCTGCTGTGAGATGACAGTGCTAACTGCTGCAACATCATGCCCGACCACACTTTAACTCCTGGCTAGTGCAGGTAAAGGAATATTAATTGCTGCTCATTTAATATTTATTTATATTGTTATAAATGTCATGTTTGTCTAAATATCTCAATAAACTAGTAGCACAGGCAGAGATGTTTAGCCTCATATGAAAGCTCTCAGCTAAATGAACCCAATTTTGCTGACAGTATGTGTGTAACTTGAGTGGTTGCTGACATATTGTAAGTTGTTTACAAAGTATTATAAATTTAATAGCTACTGTGTTTACTATGATTTATAACATCCAGTTTAAGACCAAGAATATAAAGAACACTGCCACTATAAAAATAGTCTTTGCTGAAGAATTTTACGTCTACATTTATTTATTAACCCTATGCTTCCAAAGATATGAACATTTGTTTGAAATCTGAGGACATAATTTGATTTCATCAAAAAGCTTAGGCTCCGCCTATTGGAAGTTGCAGTGCAGACTTCTAGATCTCCATTGCAGGGAATGAGTTTTAAATTAATTTGTTTTAAATGCTTGACAAAAGGACATAAAAGCAAGTCAAGTGCAATTAATGACAGTAATATCATGCCAGTGAAAACTGTTAACAAATCAGCAATCTGGTAAACAATGTGTAACCAAGAGTACACTAGAGGAGTGAGATAACAGTGAATAGTTAACTCTTAGAAATGTAGAAAATGCCTTCTGTCATTGTGCTAGAACCAGTCTTATATAATGAACTACTGCTGTAGAGGGGAAAATTATTAAGTATCCCAGAGCTCAACTTAATTCAGCCCACGTGAATTGGTGAGTCACTGATATCATAGAAGTATTGTTTGATATAGCAAGAGAAACATGAATGAAAGAAAATTTTCAATTTAAAATATGATAAGACATTTTTTGGATCTGCAAGATAGATTAAGAACTGTGATGTCTGTAGTGAGAGAACACATGGAGAGAGCATAGCAGGCAGAAACAAAGTGCTCATTTTAAAGACTGCAAAGTAGGATATAGGGTACAAGCAGCCATATCTGGAAATAAATTAGTGGCAAGGCCTTTTTGAAGTATTAGAAAAAGTAATTGAAATTAATTATAACAATCTAATCTTGCTGAAAAGACTGTGTCACAGTAATATGCAACAATGACTCCATAATGGGTGCGGAAGATCATACAGGTCTGATCATCATTCAAAATAATGCAGACTTTATAACCTGACAGATGTAACTTGGCAATTGTCAGCTTCTTTGGACTTGCCTGAGGCTGTAAAGAAGGTCATTCCAGGGATCTTAACCTAGACACTGGCATGAATAGGTCATACTGGAGAGATAGATACATCTCCAGAGACTGCCACTTCTCTGGAACAAGCTTCCAATTCACATGAAACAGAGCCTCTCCCTGACCCTCTTCAAACGAAACCAAGATCAATAGATGGGTGATGCAAATTCACACCTGGGGTAGTGTCTATGTACCTCCTAGACAGAAGAAGACCCTTACCTCTGCAAACTTCACTCACCTATCCACTGACAATTGTGGCAACTCGGAATAAATATAGCTAGGTTTGTAATGGCTGTTGGGCCATTAGCCTAGTAACCTTCAATGAACCTGTGAATCGATAAATTGTAACATGTTTAGACTATATTACACAATCCAGACCTATTGATGAATTAATTCTTTAGTGCAATGAATAAAGCAAAACTATTAAAGACAATATAGATGTTGCAAGATCTTTGATTCAACTACCAACAAGTCATACAAAAAAGGAAATATTATTGTATTCAACATATTGTTTTCATGGGGGAAGGGGGCATACATGCAAGCAGGACACCTACATCTAATTTGGCCTCCTTATGTCTTCCCTGTCATCAAGAATAGCTATCCACTCTGACATCATTCAGTAGAGGTCTGCTGTACCTGAATGGTTGATAATGCTGCATTCTTGCAGCACATACCTCCAGAGTCAAAAGAGATGGACTGTGAACAAATAAGGCCCTAAGCAGAGTAGTCAGTCAGGCCCCTGCCAGCCATATTAATATCACATTACTTTCCATAAATCATTGTCAAAATCTAACAATGTGCATATACTGTTTTCAATTTTACTTTAACAATTAACACAGATAATTGGATTTAACTTAAAACTTTTATTAAAAAAATTACAACCAAAACACTGATGGCCATTTGATGAGAAAAATAAAACAATCCCACATTGAAAACAGACAGGATGAACAACAGTAATTGTGTCTTCCTCTAAAACTCACATTTAATGAAAATGCATCTGGTAATCCATTAAACTACAACAGATATGCAGGGATTCATAGTCAAATTGCACATAGTGAGAATTTAAAAGACAAATGTGTAATGAATTTGCTAGCAGCCTGAACAGCACACTGGACCTGTATGCCTCTTTTCAAGGGCAACCCAGGAGCCCAGTCTGGTATAATTACTAGGTCAGACATACTAGAAAACTAAAGGTGAAGGAACCAAAAGCTGCACTACAGAAACAGCAATTAGTAGCTCATGGCCTTAACTCATCTGCATTAAGTATTAAACTGCTTTAGCCCAACAAAGAGTATAAAACACCTTTGTACCTGCAAAAAGCATATTGAATTAAAAATGTATTCATAGTTAATATTTTAGCATTAAATTCATAGACTTCACACTGTGCAGTTTATTCACAGTGAAATAAAAAAACTGCCAACAAGAAAAACAAATTCATAGCTAAAGTACTTGGGTGTTATGATGGAGACCTATTTACTGCAATCAACTCCTTCCTTTACACCATAACTATTGTGGTATGCACAATTCAAAAAGACACGCATTCACACATGTGCACGAGTGCACACACATACATACACACTCATGTACAGGCACACATGACCATCAGTTGCAGCCCCTCATATGACTATGCATTCAGAAGCTTGCTTGCAATAAAATGAATGAGCAAATTCATAAATAATGACTGAGAAGTGCATTTCAGCTCCCTGCTGTGAGAAACATAAAATGTATCCTATTATAGTATCATGCTCTCTTAGTTCAAGAATCAGAGACAAAGACACAACAATAAGGAACAGATTTTAAATTGTTCTGTTATATAGTTAAAAAGTTGCATTAGCAAGAATTTTCTGAAGGATACAAAATCTGAAACTCACATGCCTGTCATTATTGACAATTGAAAAATAAATTGGGGGAGGGGCAAAAATCCCAAAAGGAACACATTTAAAATACTATATCTTTATCTCTTTGCTTACCATGAAAACCCATTGGAAAAGGCTTCCCTTTTCAGGGGTGAACCTGGAGTACTGTTTGCATAACTTGTTCACAGTCGCACCATAGGCAAATGGGGGTAGAAAAATTCAAACCAAGTTATTTTGACTGCAAAACACAGTTCATTAACAGTTCAGAGTCTCAAGTGCCAGACAACACTAATTCACTTAAAAGGTTAGCAGAAAAGCAACAGATGTTGCACAGACATGTATTTTCTGAACAAGAGAACTATGAAACTCTAATGACTAATAGTGATTCTCAGTAGTCTACCAAAATAAAGAATGATAGATGTTTATGGTGGTCTGGCAGTTCATGTGGAGAATTAAAGCACCAGGCTCTTACTGAGTTGTTTCCTGTAGTTAAGGGTCAAGAGTTTGATTTATTCTACCTCTGTTTTGACTACCGTTTAGCTAAATAACTGGGACCATACACACACTTGAGAGAAGCAGTTCACACACATAAACTAAACTTTCCAGCATGGAAAAAGAATTCACAGATTACAGGTACATTCCTGCCACCATTTATAAAGTTCCAGCACATAGTTCATGCCAGCTGCCACTCAATATTAATGCTGTGTTACTTCCAGTATACTGGAGATATCACTCTATATGCACATGATGCTGGCTGGCCATGGGAATACCAGAAAATTTTGTTTTTGGATGGACACTTATTTTGCATCCATTATAATCCACCACTGGTTTGCATTTCTATGGACAGGAACAGGCATCTCACTCTAAAGTAGATGAATGAAGTGTCTGTCCTGCATAACCCATTACTGGCAAACAACACCTAGCATGGTAGTCAAGTATCGATTAATGCCTACAGGCCACCCAATGGCACAAACTTATCCATGTCAGAGCATTATGATGATCCAATATACCATTCCCTTCTGACATCAAACATACTTTGTCCCTGTGAGCAAACCACACCATTTATGAGTGAACATTGTATTACCCCACCCAAACATATTTTATTATTAAAGTAAGTACTATAATCCTTACTCTGTGCCTGATTTAATTTCTGAGCACCTGACATTAGCTCATTCATAATTACTATCCCATTTGGATTTTTTATCGGAATTGTCTAACTTGGCCATAACCCACTTCTAGCAGGGTCCAGGAAAAACAGTTCAAGACAATGACAACAAGCAATATTCAGATCATACACAACACAACAAACTTCAAAATATATTGCTCCATTATACAAGACGGTAGATTAAGATGCATGAGAATAAAGCATACAGAATAATAATCAACCCAGTATAAAATGGCATGCAAAAGAAATGATTCCCAGCATGCATCATACAGAGGCTTGATAAGTTAGTCATATACAAGGCTGACACTATGTAGTATTAACATGTGGTAATAAAAAATGGAGAAAGTATAAAATATAGCTTACACACACACACACACACACACACACACACACACACACACACACACACTTTATTTATATGTTTTATTTGGTGCAAGTAAATCAGCAGATCTCTGACCTAAGTAGTTCCTGTTAAGGATCTGCATAATACTGCACTGCTGGGATTATGGTATTTCAGAGTGTTTATAATAAAAACTACACTTACCAATTCCCTCACTTTATAGTTGAGAAAAATTGTTTCTACTTACTTGTTGATCCAAAACATAAGATGTTCACAGAAATATTTAAATAGGACCAAAACCCAGTGCATCCAAGATCAATACAAAACATTAGGTCAGGCTATAAGTAAGATAAGGCATAAAGCATTGCACATAAACACTGGTTTAATGTATTATTGATTGATTATCAGGGAGTCTGAGCTACAAAGCTAAATTTATGAAGAAATCACAACATGCAGAAATCTTGATAAAACATTCTGTGTGGGATTAACAAAGACCATAAACAGGCATCTGTGTCATGCTAATTTAGCAGGTAAATGATCTAGAGATCAGAATTCATTTAGATGTAGTAATTTGACTGTACAATGACCTTGGCATCATGCATACTAAAAAAATTTTGTTACCGTGTAGGTTCAAAGGGCATCAAGGGATTTAAGGAAGATTTTCATTTTGATGAGGCATTATGAAGACACACACTATACATCAAAGAAATATTTTTTTTCTATGAAGGTCTGATATCAAGACCATTTCCTGCAGTGGTTTCATAAGGCAGAATCTGGTGTATCAATAGGATAGATTATGGTATGTTACAGCACTTATGTAATATGGGCTGACAGAGGATAATTAATGTAAAATTCCAGTGAGACAGTAGGTTAGATTATCTGCTTAAATGAATATTGGCATATGAGTGATTAGGCAAACATATCAGGTTTGGATTCATTTTACCTTGGAGGCAGAATGGTAATTTGCATATTCACAACACACCTACATGCTACAAATGCAGTCATTGTCCTAGACAGTATTGGCCACATGAAC
Organism: Protopterus annectens; assembly: GCF_019279795.1. Taxonomy (NCBI): domain Eukaryota; kingdom Metazoa; phylum Chordata; order Ceratodontiformes; family Protopteridae; genus Protopterus; species Protopterus annectens. The sequence continues at coordinate 1,809,811,020 of NC_056728.1, read as the reverse complement.
CACTGAATAGAAAAAGACATTCTACTGTTTCTGCTGTTAGACACAGTCCAGAAGTTCATCTGCTGATTACTAACATGCAACCTTCTGACTAATGGTAAAGGTGTGTTTAGAAAAATGCAAAAGAAAATCAAGACTTGAACAATATGTTGATGAATAATGTGGAGTTATAAATCCATCTGTATATTTGTATACAACTAAGATGGCTGAAAAATGTATGTGCATGGGTGTAACTAAGTATATTCAATATGCCCATAAGCATTTCACTGAGTTATCATTCAAAAGCATTATGGTTTACAAAAACAAAAACATCAATAGTTACTATCAAAATTAATTTGTGCTACAACTGTTTAAAAACAGAAACACTTCTATATATGGAATTTTAAAGTGTGCATGGCATCAGTTAAAAATTAGTGCACCTTCATTTTGGGTCTTTGGTCCAATACTTTGAGAAATATATACACATTTTATGAATCCATGGTGGTGGTGCTGCGGTAGCATTGTCACCTCACAGTAAGACGCTGTCCGGTTCGATTCTCAGCTAGAGCTTCTTCTGCGTGGAGACATGCATGAATGGGTGTACCTTCATTGAAGGCTGTGCATCAGGACTGGCAACTTGGCACATAAAAATCAACTGCCAATAATTAGAGGACCGGAGTTCCGCTGTGATGACCCTTAACCGGGAAAAGCTGAAAGACACAACAACAACAAACTTACTGTGAGTGGAAAACATTCTAAGGTCTGTGTACAAATATGATGTTTCTGCCTGTGAGCTGAAATATGAGAGGTATGATTCTTAAACATGATGCACACTACATAAACATGCTTGTTCATAAAAGTACTCTTTTACAGTACTAATGTGAGTAATTATAGAACAGCTTCACCACTGTACAGATAGTACTCAACACTGCACAAGCAATATGCAGAAGGGCAAAGTGGGATACACTGTGTTGTTTGTACTATTAAAATATAGACTACTCTGCAGCACTGAAAAATACAGCAATTGTAGTAAAACATGTACATGAGGCACACATAAATGCAAATGCATCCATTAACAGAGATATGACAGCAGGTAACAGTGCATATCCATGACAATAAATTCAATGTGCAGTGATGCAAAGTCATATCCAGCACAGCTATTGTAACAACAACAGGTAAGCATGCACACCCACAATGATACACATAATGCAGAGTGTATTACAAACAAACAGCTAATATTACTGCTATACACAGAAACTACACATATGAAAAAGAATAATGTTCTGCTTGGCATGCTTCTTATGTCATGCAGAATCGGCCAATAGGGATCAGATCTAGTGCAGGGAAGTGAAACCACATACCAAATATAAGGCTTAATTTGTAACAAAGGCTGGTTTGCTCATGTGCAGAAAGTACAGCAAATGCACTATAGTTGAAATCTTAGATCTACTGATCTTATTATGAAAAGTTCACTGCAATGGAGATAGAAAAAAAGGAGAACTAACCAGTCAGGATCTGGAGAAAGCTGAGATGAATACATGATAGGACACGCATGACTGGAGTTTGTAGGACTAAAGCCCTGGTTAAGCAGTAACAGGCAGTGAATAGAAGTATGGCATTCTTTTTTTCCCCCAAAAAATGAATTTGGTTATACATATCAATTACCAATCAAACTATTTACAAATACAACTAAAATGAACAATATACAATGTCCATAACAAAGTATACAAATACAAACAGTTTACATTTCTCTAATAAGTTAAACAATTTCTGCCAAGTAATTAAATGTTGTGTCGTATTGCTATTTTTCATTTTTATGGTAGAAATTTCATTATTACAGACTGATTTCAAAAGTTCACTACGAATTACTCCAAAAAGTAAATAGAATTCCTAGATGTCTGCTTACGACTTAACATAGAAGTTGGTTTAAGGACTACCATTCACAGAAAAAACACTTGGAAGAATCATTACCTCCACCATAGTAGAATGCATCCTAAACACATCTTTAAGACTATCATGGAGAACCAGGTCACTCGTATTTCAAGACTGTGTACAGAAGAACATGATTCTGATCAAGAATGTTGACATCTTTATCAGCATTTGCAAGATAGAGGTTATCTAGATATAGATCTTGGGGCGAGAATGAAGACTGGAATAGTAAGAGGAACTAAAGGACACCCATATTTTTCCAAGCAGACATGTAGTGAGGTCGTTGAAGCCATTAATTATGAATCTCAGCTACTAAACTGTCTTCTTACTTACAGTACTGATAACAAAGGGATTTGTGAAATAGTAAAGAGATTTTGGTCTGTCCTAACTGAGGATGATAAGATTAAGGCTATAGTAGGTGAACAGCATAGGTTTGTGTTTAAGAACAAGAAGAACATCAAAAGGTTAATTTGTAATAAAGATGGTCTCCCTAAAAAGAAAAGTGTCCTAATCAGGGCACCCACAGATGAGGAAGGTGTAAAGCTTGTCCTTTTATTGACACCAAAAAAAGTTATACATCCGATAACAGCAAAATAATTTACAGTAAAAGCAGTAGCCAACTGTAATACCAAACATCTCTTTTACTTAGCAACCTGTGGGAAATGCCCAAGTTTTTATGTAGGCAGAACAGATCAGAAGTTTAAGGAAAGGATACTATGACATCTAAGAGACATCAGACAAATGCATTAGCAAACCACATTGTGCATAATCCCAACCATGCATTTATATTTAAAGATTTATAAACTATATCAACTAATCTTAGAGGTGGAGACATACAAAACCTCACAGAAATTTGTGAAATAGGTTAGATTACGAATCTTCAAGTCCACCAACCACCAGGTCTTAATGTTATGATCCCATTGAAACCAGTTTTAAAGAATAGACGCTTAACTGTTAATTGAACTGATCATTCTTTTAAGCTAAGATGTATTAAGCATATGAGAACTTAGGTATGATATGTGAGTTGAGGGGACCTGTGCTCCCCTCTGATTGGATAGAGTTTTATATTCAGAAGGGCATAGAGATGGGAAGCAGTTTCAGCACCAATCCAATATTAGCTCATATTGGTTCATTTTTATCCCAGCATAATTTTGAGATTGTATTGTTTGGGCTGTCCAAGCCAGTAAATATAAATAAATATATAAATACACACACACACACACACACACATATATATATATATATGTATATATATATATATATATATATATATATATATATATATATATATATATATATATATATATGTATATATATATAAAATTCCCCCCTTCCTTCCCTCCTAAGGGATTCCGCCCTCATATTCTGAGAGGTGGAACTAATTAGTAGCCTCTCATCAACGGGATTTATCTAGGACTTTCAGTGTCCAATGGGTTGTGTTCTATTAGTATATCCTCCAGCTGTGACTAGAGGATGGTGCTTGGTAACAATAAAACAATAAAAATAAATAAAAGATATAGTTGCATCCTGCTAAAGCAAGATAAACTTACAGTTACCATAAGGACAGTCATTGCAATGGCCACACCTCCTTATTGGAGTATACAGTAAACTTGGGGGCACAACGGGAGTTACCCTAAGTGCATCCTTTTCTGCCAATATCTTGAATGTTTTCTGTTGAACTAAAATATTATATGCAGAGAACCGGGATGAGAACCCTTTTGTAAGGTTTTTGTTCCCTGTCTGAAGCAATGAGGAAACTTTGCTTAATTTGGACTATTTTTCATCTCTGTTCACTAGGAAGCTTTCGTTAATAGACAGCATAGATGAACAGGAATAATAAAAATAAAAATATTAAAATTAACTTAAAAAAGTGGTAAAACCACTTCATTAGGTTAACATTGTCTGCTTTTTACAGCAGGTTAGTAATGGAAACGTTCTTGTGAACAATGAAGAAATAGCAGTGTTTACAAGATTGGTTGAAGGCTTGGTAAAAGCACTCTAATAGGCTATGCCAGTGATTGGAAGGAAACCATATTTAAAGTATTTTATTGGTACTTATACCCTACTGGGTGTTAACCTTCTCTGAGTGTAGAGATGTAAAGAAAAGAGAGTGTATGTACCTGTTTGAGGGCACTGCAGCAGAAGCAAAGAGTTTTGATTGGAAGCTAGATCTTATGCAAGAGTTTGTTTCTGACCAAGGACTAAGAATTAAGAGATGCACTGCTGATAGGATAAAAATATTTTTAAGCCACTGGATTGGCTGCAACACAGTATATATGTTTTTACCCAGCACTTGTTATTTATGATCTGAAGAAGGCTTAAGAAGCCAAGAATGCTTATCTCGGCTGGAAATGTTGTGTTTTTAACATTTTTATTGTTTTTCTTCAAATAAAGAGTGTTTTTATTACTATGACACAGTTCAAGCTCATTGTGGTGTACCTTGAAGACTTTCTTACTAATTTGTAACAAAGGCTGGTCTACTCATGTACAGAAACTATAGCAAATGCACTATAGTTGAAATCTTAGATCTTCTGGGCTTACAATAAAAAGTTCACTGCAATGGAGATAGAAATAAAGGAAAACTAGCCGATCAGGATCTGGAGAAAGCTGAGATGAATACATGGAAGTAAAAGCAGGACTAGAGTTTGTAAGAATGAAGCCCAGGTTAAGAAGTAGCAGGTAATGAATAGGAGAATGGCATTCTTTTTTCCCCAAAAAAATGTATTTGATTATACATATCAATTACCAATCAAACTACTTACAAATACAGCTAAAATGAACTATATACAATGTCCATAACAAAGTGTACAAATACAAACATATTTTACAATTACATTTCTCTAATAAGTTAAACAATTTCTGCCAAGCAATTAACTGTTGCTTTGCATTAGTAGTTTTCATTTTTTATGGTAGAATTTTCACTATTGCAGACTGATTTATCTAAATGAATAAAATCATTGATAAATGAGAGAGTAAACTTAGTTTTCCAATTTTTTTGCAATGGCTTTCCTTGCTATCAATACGTTTGACCATAAAATAGGTATTTGGTATATTGGTATGACTTCTGGGATTGGTACATTGAATAGTATAAAATAATCTGAAATAATGCAGTATCAGTCTACAATGCTTTACAAAAACATCTAACATTTGTCCAAAAAGATGTTACCATTTGACAATTAAGGATCATATGCAATCAGTCACCATCAAGTGTTGATTCAAATTGCCAGCATTATCTTTTTTGCAAATTATGGCAACTTTATGTGGTGTTAAGAAACTTCTATGTAAAAATTTCAATATGTAAAGTCTCCAATATGGTGAAGTTGTTGACATTCCTGCTTATTTCAAACAAAGTTTTTTTTAATATTTGTTGTAAATTCATCTTTGTTTATTTTAGTTGAGTAATTCCTGAAGGATAAGTCTAGAAAGCTAAAATCACTTCTAATAACCTTATATACCTTTAATATGAATGATGTGCTCATAAAGGAACCCTTACTAATATTAGAGATTAATTCTAAGATTTCAGGTATGGTTTTATTATGTGTGTCTAATTGTAATATAATTTTATTTTGAATGACTTCTTTATAAGTTTGACTATCAACCAATTACTACTCTGCAAACTGTACCTAGCTATCAAATAATCTGCTGAGAGAATTTTATTACCAGACATAAACTGATTCCAGTACAACCAATTACTTTACTTTAATTCTAGCATTTTACTTGCATCAAAAGACATCAAACATTCACTAGTAAAAGGTATCAGGAATACTGTTATTAATAAGATTTTAGTTAAATAATTAGATGACATAAGACTTTTGAAAATTAATAACTGATTTATGAGAGGAAAGAATGTGAATTTTTGTTTATCATTTAGTGTATAGGCTTTTAGAGGCTACATAAAGATGTTTCTTTCTATTTTCATAAGAGAGTCAAATAATAATTTATTTACTAATAGCATGTTCTCGTGAATTGATTTCCAGCAGGATGAATATGATAGGTTAAGCAACAAGAGTACTGTATTAATAATAATTGAATTTAAGTAAAAGTCAATATTAGGAAAACTAATACCTCCCTCCTCCCAACTTGTTGTATGCCAATATAAGGAGAGTCTGTGTTTTTTTGGATACCATAAGAATTTGATTAAATATAATTTATTTTATGGTTCCTTTAAGTGGGGGGGAATATTAATGATTGACTAATAAAGAATTTTTGGTAGAATGATCATTTTAATTAGAAATAGTCTGTCTTCAAAATTAAAAAAGATTCTGTTCCAGTTTTCTGTTAGATTTATTATTGTATTAATTAGATTGCTGGTTAACAGATTTTTTTTATAAGTGGATTCAATGCTAAATCCAGGTATTTAATATGTGCATTATCCCAGTTAAAGTTACTACAAGAGTTTAACTTTGTGGATACTTGTTTATTTATCAAAAGTGTTTTAGTTGGATTATGGTTGAATTTTAGCCCTGACACTTTGCCAAATAAATCCATAGCATCAACTAAGTATCCTAAAGATGTTTTAATATCTCCACACATTATTAATAAATAATCTGCAAAAAGTTGAATTTTGACAGAGAGTTTATCATTTAATTTATAATCTTTTATGTTTGTGTTATTTCTTATATGATTAGCAAATGGTTCTTTGCAGAATGCATAAAATAATGGGACAAGAAGCATCCTTGTTTTGTATCTTTTAACAATTTAAGTTGGCGAGAAATGAAATAATCAATCTTTACAAAGGAAATAGAATTTATGTAAAGCTTTTTGATTAATACTATAAAGTCTGAGGAAAATTATATTCATGCAGTACCTTGAATAGATAGGACCAATTAAGGGAATCAAAAGCTTTATCGATATCAAGACTTAATAAAGGTAACTTATTCTTCTTTTTGTTAGCTGTATTTATTAGGGAAAAGAGCCTTATGATGTTATCTTGCGCTTTCCTATTAATTATGATTCCTGTTTGGTGTTAATTTGTTAGATCAGAGATTATGGTATTTAGTCTTTTTGCCAATACAAACATAAAGATCTTATAATCTATATTCAAGAGAGATATTGGTCTATAAGATGGACATGAAGTAGGTTCTTTATCAGGGTTTAAGATAGGAGAAATAAGAGAATATTTCAATGAAGGTGGTATATTAGATGTAGTTTTGACTCAATAATCATGGTGCTTCTTATATTTGATGTTGAGCTATTAATGTTATAATAATGCTTATTAAAACAATTTAATATGCTTTTTAAATATGATACTTTAATTGTTTTGTTCTTATCTTTATATATAATTTCTTTAATATCTTATTTTTTCATTCTGATATTTCAATCAGATTGCTATTTTGTGTAAACTTTTAGGGTTTAATGAACATGAAAATAGTTAGATTTTTTTTTCTAGATTGAAATACATTTTATGTTAAAGAATATCTTGGTATTATTTATTTATTTTTTTTATATTATTAAGTGCAGTTTTGTAACTAGGTATAAGATTTAGTTTTAATTTGTTAATTTCATCTTGTATGTCTGTTAACTTCTTGTCCCAGTTTTTTCTTATTTATTTATTTATTTATTTATTGACATTTGTTAACTGGGCTAGCCCAGTTGGGTTAGAAACCCATTTTCACTGGAGACCCGAGGAGAAAAGCTCCAGTTAGAGATATACAACATAAATCCAGTTACATTCAGTGTATGTTTTACACAGAAAAACAATTTATAGTTGGTTAATTCATTTAACATTTTGCATAAAAAAAAGTCTAAGATTCTCATTTAGTCTACAATATGAGAAAGTTGTGAAGTAATGGTAAAACAAGGTCCAGGTACATCTAGCAATCTGCTAGCCATATGTAAAGAATAAAACCAAAAGAGAAAATCTGCTAGACATATCTAAAGATAAAGCCAAAAGAGGGGTAAGATATATACATAATAGGAAAAGTAGAGAAGGGATTAAGAGTAGGGTAGTATACCAGCATGAGGCCTTGTGTATGTAAAAATATTTAGAGATCAATAATACCCTGTGATTAGAAAGTGTATTTGCTTTATACTTCAGAGATTCAGTAGGCTGTACATAGCAGTCAAGGTAGAATGGGTGGGAGTTAAGAACTTTGAAAGTGGGGGTTTGGAGAGGTTATGGCAGGGACAAGTTTTGGAGTTGAGCAGATGCTGTTTAAGTTCCTTTTTAAAGTGGGATGCATGTATAATGGCATGTAGGTCTAAGGGTAGTTTGTTCCAAGACTGGGCAACTGAGCATTTGTATAGTAATTTGCCCACATTTTTCTTTGGTGCATGGACTGCTAGTAGTTGCTGGTTTGAGATGCGCAGGGACTGAGATGGCGAGTAGGTGGATACAAGGGTAGAGAGAGCTGGAGAGGAAGATGGTTTATGTAGTATAGAGTGTTAATTTGGAATTGTGATGTTAGCAGTAGTTGTGGGAATTCAAGCCATTGCAGGAAGTTAAAGGCAAGGCAGTGTTGTGAGGTGTAGTAAGAGTTGATAATGAATCTAGCAATTTTATGGTAAGTTTGTTGGTGTTTAGTCAAGGTAGTGTGCTTGATAAAGGTTAGTACTGGAGCAGCATAGAGAAGTGAGGATATGAGAAATGCCTGAGCTAGGGTGAGTCTGGCATTTGTAATTAGAAACGTTTTATTACGATACAGCAAACCTAGTTTTTGGTTTGTTTTTTTTAGACATTGGAGAAGGTGTAAGTTATATTTGAGATCATCATCTATTATGACACCTAAGAGTTTAGTCTGTGATTCAGGCTGAATGATTGTGTTGTTGGAGGAACTGATAGTAAAGGTGGATTTATGATGGAAACGAGAGCGGTGGAAAAAACAAGAGCTTAGCTTTTGAGGGTTGAGGATGAGTTGATTATCTGATAACCATTTTTCAGTGGAAAAAAAGGTGTGTTGAGTGAGGCAATGTAGTTCTGAGATGTTGTTAGAGATGGAGATGAGTGTTGAGTCATCTGCATATTGGATGAGGGAAGAGTTTGCGCAAGATGTGTAGAGCTCATTTGTGAAAACATTAAAAAGTAGTGGACCTACGATGGAGCCCTGAGGGACTCCAGTAGGGACTGAAATATAGGGAGAGTAGGAAGATAGCCATCTGACAAATTGTTGTCTACAAGAGAGGTAGCTGGAGAACCAGGAAAGGGAGGTAGCAGATAGATTAAGGTTTGCAGGTTTGGTTAGGAGAATGGAGTGAGATACTGTGTCAAAGGCTTTAGAAAGGTCAAGGAAGAGACAGGATACGAGTAGATTGTTGCCACAAATCTCTGCTATGGTGTGTGTGAACGACAGAAGGGCAGTAGATGTACTATGGTTGGGGTGGAAAACATGTTGTGTGGGAGTGAGAAGATTTTGGTGGAGGAGGCATGTCAGGAGTTGTGAGTGAATAAATTTTTCTAGTATCTTAGAGAGGGGTGATAGGATGGCAATAGGATGATAGTTAGATGGATCAGTAGAATTACCACCTTTGAGGAGGGGGATAGTGAAGAAAGATTTCCATATTGATGGAACTGTAGCTTTCTGGATGGATCTATTGATGAGAATTGATACAGGCTAGGCTATAGAGTCAGTGGCAAGTTTGAGGAAAGATGTGGGGAGATTATCAGAGGAGGGTGAGCAGGGTTTAAGTGTCAAAATAAGTGATTTAATGTAGGAGGTGGAGACCAGTTGAAAGGAGAAGAGATTATTATTTAGATGGTCTGGTGGGGCTGGTGGAGTAGTTGTGTTTGGGCTGGCATGAGTGAGGTTCTGCACTGTTTCGATAAAGTGCTTGTTAAGGAGAGTCGCAGTTTCTTGTGGTGATTTCTTTGGGTAAGGAGAGGGATTTGAAGGACAAACAGGAGAGAGGATATTGTTGAGGGTAGCCCAGAATTTACGGGGGTTGGATTTGTTGTCTAGTTGTGCAGAGCTATAGTGGGACTATTTGCCCTTATTAGTTAGTTTATTGACTAGATTCCTCGGTTCTCTATATTTCTGAAATAGGGAAAGTTCCTTTGTTTTATGCCAGGCTTACCAGGTGCTGTCTCTTTTATGCATTTGTAATCTAGTATCTTTAGAGAGCCAGGGAGCATAATTTGATTTGATTTTAATTTTTCTGGAAGGAGCAAGAGAGTTAAGGATGTGTAGGAAAATGTTGAATTTGTTGACTGCGTCATCGAGTGGGAGAAGTCTAAGGACGGACCAGTAAAAGCTAGACAGTATGGAGCTGAATAGGGAGGTATTAAAGTTAGATAGTTTACAACAGTCTCTGTAGTGGTGTGTCTTGTGTGAGTGGGTAGAGTGCCTAAGGATGTAAGTGTGGAGATGGTCACTTAGAGACTCAGGTAAGGTTGTGGGGTTTTGGTAGAGGAAGGGGGAGTTAGTTAGAGTCCAGTCAATAGTTGAGCTGGAGGATAAACTTCAAGAGAAGCGGGTGGGGGATGTTATCAATTGTTGGAAGTCATGGAGGCTGATACTGAGTTGGGGTGAGTCAGCTGTAAGTTTGGACCAGTCAATATTCACATTCCCTAGAATTAGGGTTTCATAGTGTATATTATGTGTAAAGCAGGATAATATGTTTTCTAGGATGGGTATATTGTTTCCTGGGGGAGGTAGATGGCAGCAATAGCAAATTTCTTGTGTGGGTTAAGATGGCAGTTTAGGATGATAAGTTCAGATGGGTGGAAGTCAGGGATAGGGATGGTGACAGGTGAGAGATTTAGGTCATCTTTGTAGAGGATGGCTACTCCACCTCCCTTCTTTAGGCTTCTGTCAAGGTGATATATGTTATAGCTGGGTGGGAGTATTTCTTTATTAGCGATATGACGTTTGAGCCAAGTTTCGGATAGAGAAAGAATGTGTGGGGTAGTTTGGGCTTTCCAGGAGTGAAGTTCGGTAATTTTGTTGGTTAGGCTTTGTATATTAATGGAGCAGATAGTTAGATGTTTCAGTAAGGGTGTGTTTGTGCTATGGGGATAGGTTAGGTTGTGAGAGTGCGAAAATAAGGGGGTAGAGGGAGAACTTAGTGAAGTGAGATTGAGGGGGGGTTGAGATAAATACCAGTGTTTAACTTTAACATATAGAACAACCTTTAATGTATCCCATACAATTATAACCAAGACCTCACCACTGTTATTCATTTTTTTTAAATTTCTCCAAATTGTTTGGGTTTCTAATACCCATTCTTAAGTCAAAGTATGATTAAAGTTCATGAAATTAGAATTGTTTCAATATTTGATGTCAGCCAGAAGTGCTTTTTGCAGCACCCACATAGTGCCCAGTAATGACTCCTTCTGCAGTTCGTATGGAGTTACATGTATTTGTAACATATCTAAATATGATTGTAGATTCTTTTTTATAAGACCCATTGCTCCTACTACTATTGGGACTGTCTGTGTATCTTTCTTCTACATGTCCTCATTTCTATTTGCAAATTCTGATATTTTATGATTTTGTGACTCTCTGTATGCAGGACACTGTAGTCACTGGGTGTGGTAATTTCAATGATCAATGCTACTTTTGCCTTCTTTTTATGAACCACTATATCTAGTTTTCTAGCACCAATCTTTTGAACTGCTGGTAATGGATGATCCCATGTAATGTAAACTTCATCATTTTCTATGATGCTTTGTGGCTCATGTTTCCAGTATTTTCAGCCACTTCAATGCCATAATGTTTGCACAATCCCCAGTGCAATAGTCTTGCCACTTTATTATTCAGTTATATGAACTGGTTAATTTCCTTTAAGACCCATTTTTGAAAGCCTTTTACTTTAGTTATGTATGTAGGGATTCTTTGACAAACGTTTAGAGTGTCAGTGTTAAAAGTTATTTTAAAAGTAATGGCATTATGATCAGATAAGGGGCATGAAACAATAAACATTTCATCTATTTTTGAAAGTAAATAGCTAGTTACCATAACTTTATCTAAGAGAGAATCCTAGGCCTTAAACACATGTCCTACGTGGACAGACTCAAGAAACTTCAGCTGTTCTCAGTCTCTTATCGTCTACGTAGAGGTGATCTCTGCTTGACTTACAATGTCATGTCCATCCCAGCTCTACTTGAAATGCTACACCTAAAGAAATCCCAATTCCCCCATGCCACATGCTCCAGAAATTACAACCTCATTATCACAATTAACAGAACATGCTGGAGGACAGGTTCATCTCCCTAAGCCTGCCCATACTCTGGAATAAGCTTCCCGTTCATGTCAAGCAGAGCACCTCACTGGCCCTCTTCAAGAGAAATATTGACGAGTGGATGGGTAACAGAAAGTTCATTCCAGAGATCATTCCAGTTGCACTACTGGATATGGGCACTGTGAACTAACACTGGGTGGTACAGTGCCTGGGCAATTTGTTTTTTGGCTAGGCTTGTAAAGGCTCCAGGGCCATTAGCATAGTACACACTTATGAACCTATTTGTCTGAGTTCCAAATCTATAGGAGTAGTAGGTGAATTTTATGGAAGAAGGTAATTTTATTTCAAATATGTTTTTCAAGCTCCTTGTATTTATATAATTGTTTAAATGTTTCACTGTTGAAGAAATTTTAAAAGACTTAGCGTTCATGGTATCATTATGAGAAAAAATGCAGTTAAAACCACCAGCTAGCAATATTTCACCCCTGGAATGTAGAGTCATGATATCTAAGTCCCTCTTTACTGAGTCGAATGTCAGGTATCCAATATGTATTTATAAGGGTATAAAACCCTTTCCCCAGTTGTATTACTACTATCCTGAGTATACCATTTTTATCTGAATAGGGATGTATGATCTTAGGTAATCCTAAAAGTTTTTTTTTTTTCAATAACGTAAGGATACCTCTTCTTTTACACTTAAAATCTGAGCTAACCAAGACTGAAAAGTCTTTTAACAACATTCTATTTAAGTCTTCTGATAATAAGTGGGTTTCTTGAAGAAATATAATATCAGCCTTAAGCACGGGCAGATATTTATTTATGCTACTTCTCTTCATAAGGTTATTCAACCCATTTACATTTAATGAGAGGCACTTGTATGCTGGATTATTCAAAGTGAGTTGCATTACTGATATTTTTATAATGTTTTTCTATGCTAATTCTAAAGAAAGTCATAATGGCATTTGTTATGGACAAGAGAGTACTAGTTAACTTAAAAACAATAGAAACAAACAAGTCAAAAACCTTCAGCGTGGAATATATTATTCCAGGTTTGTTAGGTTTCCATACAAGCCATGAACTAACCAACCTGTGACATCTACTGGCTATTTCCTGCAACTGCTATTAGAATAGAAACTGTGGAAATGTGGTTGACAGATTAAACATAAATACAAAGGAAGATACTTAAGCAATAACCCACGCCTGGGTGTGGGTAATGCTGCATTTACCCACAGTTGGTGTGGTTTGGTCACAAGGGTGAAGCCCAAGTGGCCAAACAAAGACAACAGTGGGTAAATCCAGCATTACCCGGACCAGAACTGGGTTATTGCTATTATACAATGACATTATTTAAGAAAATAAATACTTACTTTTCTTAAATAATGGCATTGTATAATGCCTCCTTGCTACCCTTCCGCAGCTGTCCAGTATTCTGTGGCAGTTCTGATGTACTGCGCATGCGTACGGTTACACAGTACATCAGAATTGTGTGTGGAAGCAATGGAGAAAGGAAGATCTCCGTTGCTTTTAAAAATGTGTCTCGCTATGGTAAAAGAGTTTAACATAGCAAGACAGCTTTAAAAAAGTAACGCAGATTTTCCTTTCTCCGTTATTGTTTTTAAAGCTGTCTCGCTATGTTAACATAGCGAGACAGCTTTAAAAAAAGCAACGGAGAAAGGAAGACCTCCGTTGCTTTTTTTTTAAGATATCTCACTGTGTTAAACTCATTTAACATAGCGAGATAACAGCAATGGAGCTCTTCCATTCTCTGTTGCTGTCCAACTGGCGACCAGACCTTTTTCCATTAGTATAAGTCTGATTTACAACATGCACGCTGACCAATCAGTGTGCATGTTTTGGAATATTAATGAGGGATTGTATAATTATTTATAAATCAGGTCAAAATATGAGCTATGATAATGAAGCAACTACAATATTATGCTGACAACTATTGTTGTTTTATTTCCTTGTATAAATACTAAATTATACTACGTGGTAAAATAGAGTTTAAATGAGCTGCATTTTGTTCAGCAGTAAAATGTGTTCAAGTTTAACACTCAAAACTTTCCCTCTTTACTGTAGAATGTAAACATGAATATCTAACAATTCAAAAAGATAAATACAAGTATTAAGTAATTTCTTTATGATAAAATGCTTACTTACATTTCATTTTCAAATAAAAAGTAAGTTATTGCTCGAGAAATGCATCCACAAATCTGTTTTTTTAATTCCAATTGGTCTCCTATATAAAACATGGAGATTAAAGTTCAAAGGTAACAGTTTACTTCCTGGTTTCAGTGTTGAACAGTTCTTCATGAAGATGGAGACTCACAGAACAATTAGAAGTTTGAGCTGATTTCAAAAACCTCTGAAAAGCCAAAAAAGTAAATTGGTGGGAATTTTAACTGTAAAAAGAAAGCTTTTGAAGTCAGAAAGCTCACGGATGCACACACAAGCTATGAGTGAACTAAACAAGCCATTTCCCCCCTTTGAAGTTTAAAAACAATATACAAAATGTTTTATATTCCTTTGTGCATTAAAGTATTGATCTTTAACAAATAAAATAACACCATAAAACCAAAAATTAATAAAAATAATGAGATAAAAAGGAAGCATAACCATTTACATTTATAAAGAGCTCTCCATTCAAAAATCATCTTCTTTTAATATCAGACACTATTTTTATCATATATTATTATACTATTGCAGTAATGCGGAAGGGGTAAAGAGTGTCTGTGTGAATAAAGACAACTACACTATATGATTATTGATTTTTTATGTATTCAAAGTGCAATATATTACTGTAAGATATTATGCAGTTATTAAGCTTCCATTTTAAATTATTTTGTAATCACTTGTGACTGAGAAGCTGTCTAGCTGCTGAAGAGTTGCTGCAATTAAAACACAGAAAGCAATAAATAACTAAAAAAGGAGGATTGCAACTTAAGGATTTTAAGTAATATCTTCTCACCTACAAATAAAAGCATAAATATCAATGTAAAAATATAGGCATTAACCTCCTGAGGGTGACAAGAATGTGAACTGGCCTGGATTAAAGGTGTGCCACATCACCACAGGTAGTGGTTAGATAGCTCTGTTTATGTAGAGGAAGATTTTAGAATAGTCAAAACCCCAATAAAGCAATAGGAAAAAATGTCTTCCTCCAAGACTCATCAAATGGGGGAGGGGGAATCCTGATTTATGCCAGGCATTATTTCAGGTATTTAGCTTACTCAGAGATAATATAATCACCTCTTCAGAGAGCAATCAAATATCATTAGTTTTTATCTCCAAGGCACAAGATGACGTTTTAGTAATAAATTAGCTTAGACTTATTTTCCTCATTAATTTGGAAGTTAACATTTTAGTGAAAATCTTAGTCATAAGACTAGACCAGATCTTGCCTAACTTAGTACTAGGGGGAAACTACTTTTTGAAGAGAAAATCCTTACCTAGACTTCGATGTGAGGTAGTGTCCATTATTTAAAAATTTGGCAATTTATATTCATTAGCAGGAGCAGCTTTATTTGATATTAAAAATGACATGCTGGGATAAGGTTTCCTATTTAAATCTCTAGAGCAATGAAGGTTTGAGCAAAATTGTATTTCTTAGGTGAAGTATATTTAAAAAGATTCAATATTCAGAATCACATGGAATGGCTAATTATCTGCAGAAAGGTGGCTTGCTAGGGGTAACATGCAAAAAAATGTTCTCTTTCTCCCTTTCTCCACTGTGTTCATCAGTCCTCTAAGAATGCCCCTACTTATTGGAACTTGAATGAGACAAAACAGTTATCATTTTTTTTCAATTAATGATTACTGTATTCTGCTTGGTATTAACCTCTTGAAGGTATTGGGGGTGGTCACTTAATTTCAAGAGTTTGGTCTTGCCTTGGGGCTTAAGATGTATAAAGAAAAACCTTGTATGGTTTCTTTAGGCAATAAACGTAATGAACAGGGGTGTGTGGAATTAATTAACTATTCATGGGTGTACTTATTGTATTTGTTTTCCAGGACCATCTGTCTGGTCATGCAAGACCCCTTTTCAGCACAGGTCTGGGGAGAAAACCTCCATAACAAACAGAAAAGAAGCATTGATACATTACATCATAGTTGAGCTAATGTGAATATTACATAGTTAAATACATAAATGCTTACAAAATAAACACATCCTAGATAATAAACACATCTTACAATGAGAAAAAATAGGATGAAGAATAAGGTAAAATTAAATTACAAAATTTGTCAGTCATGATCAAAAGCAGTTTTTATTATTTGATGGTTGTAAATTAGTAGCAATGTGGAGGGTTCCACAATAGCAATTATTTGATCTTAGGAAGGCAGTTGAAAGTGGATGTATTCATCTAGAAAGTGAACTTGAAAGTTTGATAAGAGGGGAATATATAATTAGAGTAGACTAGTGATAAGCGATAGTAAGAAAGAGAGAGGAATATGTACACAGAAAGTGTATAGTAGTCAGACATCTTGGACTGATCACTGACATAATCTAGTATTTAAGAGATAAGCATGGACATTTCCTTTAAATCTAAGCTTATTATCGATTTCCTTAAGTAAGTTAAGTATGGCATTCCAAATCTTTTAATTTAATTAGAATAAAGAGTATCCCCTGATGAGTTCCAGGATTTAGATTGTTGAACCTATAGTGTATCTTTATAGTGGAGAGGTTTGCTAGGGTTGTACCACTGTATGATGGCATTCAGGGAAGTGCACTCCATGAAATATGGAGTGAGCATTTTTAGCAGAAAGAATTTAAGATAGTTTGGGAAAACTTTATTGTAGCATTGTTCAAGTATTGCTAGGATGTTGTTGTGCAGGTTATTGAGTCTAGGGGCAGCATACAGGAGTATTGGTAAGAGAAGAGCATGTGCAGTCAATTTCTAACTTTAGCCAGTGAGAAATGTTTTATCTCTTTATTTTTGTTATGCCATTACTTATATGAATATCAGGCATGAGCCTGTCATTGATTGTTACACCATGTTGCTTAGCACTGGAAACAGGGCCAAGTTTAACATTTTCAGCAGAGGAAATAGTAAAGTTATTTTACTTCTGGGAAATGGTTTTAGAGAGAGAGAAAGTATATAATCTTAGTATAATGAATGAGGTCATTGTTTTCTATCCATTGTTCTTCTACTGAGTAGGATACCTGAGTAATGGTCTGTAGCTGTCCCAAGGGGGGGGGGTCAAATGATTGCAGCATTATCTGCATATCAAATCACTATCGATGGAGATGTGACAGTGTAAAACTTATTTATATATATGTTGAACAGTAAGGATCCAAGAAAAGATCCTTTGGGGGGGGGCACTTAGCGACATAGGAAGGAAGGAGGAGCAAGTGTTTTATCACTTTATTGCTCTGGTTCAATTACTTAGGTAGCTCTTGAACCATAATAATGTTGCAAGAAAGAGGTTGACTTACTGAGATGCATTAAGGATTTGTGGAACTGTTTCAAATGCCCCGAATAGGTCCAAAAAATGTCTGAGGCAAGTTTGTAAGCATTATGTTGTTGGTTGACATTGTCTAGATATTATAAAAAAGAGTAGTTGTGGTACAGTAAGGGCAGGAATAATGTTTGTTAAGTGAAAATAAATTATTGTTGAGTAGATATTGAAGGATCGAGTGTGCATCCAGGATTTTTGAGAGAGGAGAAAGTGTAGCTATGGTTCAGTTGTTATTTAGTTCAGTAAAGTGTCCTCCCTTATGTAGTGGGAGGATGTGAGATTGTTTCCATATTTCATGAACATGTGATTCATTAATGGATTGATTTATGAGGAGCTACTTTGATGTATTCTGCCAGCAGATTATCAGTTGCTAAAATAGTTGACTTTTATTTAAGAAGGAGCTTTAGATGGCTACAGTAAGGATTCTTTTAGTGTAAAAGTGCTTGAGTGAGATAGATATCCAGGCTTACTGAAGCATTACTGGGGCTTTGTAGATGCATTTAGTGCAGTTGCTATGTTGATAAATTGAGAGTTAAAGGCATTTACTATAGTGTTATCAGTATCAGTTGGCATAGGACAAGTTTGGTGGGTTCTGCCTGGTTGAAGGAGATTATTGATGGTAGACCAGAAAGTTTTTTGCATTACTCTGTAAGTGTTCAGAATATTTACATAACAGTTACTTTCATTTTTTTTTTATAATGGATTTTACTTGGTTCCATAGATAACAATAGGTCAGGTAGCTTGGAAAATATTTTGTTATTCTGTCAGATTATCCAAACTGTATCCCTAGGTCTCACAACTTCTTTAATTGTATTAGTTATCATGGGTGGAGATGTAGAGTTTATGTTTGTTTTCCTAAAAGTGTTGGTTGTTTACGTATTTAGTGAATGTAATAAAATCTGATTAAAGGTGGTAGTGTGTTCATCTAAGAGTAATTGTTTTAAGCAGTGCCAGCTAACTTGATGCTGGGCGTGGGTAAAAGAGTCATCATTGTATCACTGAGGTTTCTAACTAGGTTATATCAATGAGAATTTATTTGTCTGTTATACCTTCCTATGATACAGGTGGGGTAGTGATCACTTAGAAAATCAAACAGAGTGCCTGCTTTAAAGACTTTTGTGGAGGTGGTATTAAGCATTTAGTCCAAGACTGATGAAGAGTTACTGGACTTGTAATGCCTGATTGGAGTGGTGATCATTTGAAAGAAATTATAGAGATTGAAGGAATTGTTGACCGAGTTATGTAATACAGCCCAATCTGTGTTAACTTCACCAAGTCTGAGAGTTTCTTGTTTAATGTTTTTTTTTAGCACGAGGTTAGACTCTCTTTAAGTGTAGAGTGGTTATTATCTGGAGGGCTATAGCAATCTATGATACATATGCATAAAGATACTGCTTCCTCTAAATAGTTGGGGTTAAGGCTGCAGTCCTCACCTCATAGTACAACTGTCAAAAATTTGTTATAAATATTGGGGAAGGTTAGAACTAAGTCATTGCCAAAGGCTGAAAATCTTTTTGCTCTTTCACAAAGAATACAAATAAAAAATGATGGTAATACCACTTATTTTGTGTGTGGTTCATTATCTTCTTATCAGAATTGGTCACTTAGAGATACATGCCCTCCCAAAATAAGTTATCAAAGTAATTCTAGGGGACTCAGGTAGAAGAATTACAGACACCTATGCCAAGATAACTTTGTCTTATGGATGTTTGGGTCATCCCAGTGTTACTTGCTACTTGGTGACATTTAAGTTAGCAAATCTTAGTAAGGCTTTGGAAGGTGATTGGGTCTCTTTGGCAATCCACGGGACTGATAGTCTAGCATACCCCCCCCAGAATGGGTATACCAGACAGCAGACTGAGCAACTTTGGGGTGACAGAAGTTGGGCTCTCATTGTGTTTAGTACCATCTGAAAATTGTTAAATGTTTTAAAATAAGGGAAAACTGGATTAAGAAAGGCTTTTGTATTGGAATCATATCTGTACCTCTAGAAAGGTAGATAACCAAAAAAATGTTAAGTTTGATTATTTACTATTCAAGCATCACTCTTAAATTGTAGTGGCTAACTCACTGTAAATTAATAAGCATACAGAAGAATGTTATTAGAAGTACAGAAAGAAGTACCAGGACATCACATCAGCAGAACTGGCATTCTGTCAAAACATGCAGGTCTAAGGAAATATACTGGGGTATGTGGTATAAAAAGGTGAAGGCTACTAAACTGCTGTTAAGAACTAGGAGGAATCATAATGAAAACACTGTTTTGGAGCTATTTGAACGGAGCCTGGAATGTAGGACACTAGGACTCTAGAGCAATTGGTCCTGGTATAGAGAATAGTGTATGGTTAATATTTTACCCCATTAAATTATCAGCGATCAGTAGAATGGAAGATAATGTTTGTTGGAGATGTTAGCAATATCAAGTGGCCATAACTCACATGGACTTGGAGTGCAGGGTTGTACAAGGCCTGTGGCAACTTTTGGTAAGACAGTTAGAATCTGTCTTCAATACTACTCTTCCAAGTTACTTAGGGTTCTGAGTTTTAGGCAAAATGAAGGATAAGAAAGTTAGGTGTGAGTGCGTGTGAGTGCGTGTGTGTGTGTGCCTTCTGTGGAAGGTTGGGCATTGGGCTGGCAACTCGACACCGTAAAAATTCCACTGCCAATCATGAGCAGACAGGTGATCCGCTGTGGCTACCCCTAACCGGGAAAAGCCGAAAGAAGAAGACTCCAGCTTTCTTGGGTTTTACCCAGTGCTATAAAAATGGTTTGTGCCACTAAATGAAAATGCTCCACATCATTAGTTTGTAGAGAAAAAAAAACTCCTGCTATTACAACACATTGAAGAATACTGTTTTCATGTAAACATCTGGACATGTTTAATGACATTATACAACAAGGGAAGGAATTGCTTTTAAGATTTAGGTTCTCATCTAATTAATGTGTTTATGTTGCAAGTTTTATTTAGTTGATGCTTGTTCTGATCAATGTATATAGTGTAAATAGATTTTAAAATTATTGTGGATGTTTTTTTTTTTTAATTTTAATGAAGGATATGCCCTCATATCCTTCATTAACACTATTTCTCTGGCCAGAGAAAACAACAAACTCATATCTTGCTTATTCCTCAACATTTCAAAAGCCTTTGATACTGTCTCTCACACACTTCTACTGACCAAACTGACTAACCTTAACTTCTCTATTACTACCTTTGCCTGGTTTTCCAGCTATTTCACTGATCGACTGCAATCAGTGAGATGGTATTCTACTGTCTCCCCTCCTCTCCCAGTTAAAACAGGTGTCCCCCAAGGATATATTCTTGGCCAATTACTTTTCAATATGTTTACTAATCTACTCTATACTTCTTGCCCTCATTCATCCTTTGTACAATATGCAGATGAGTCTATAGTCATCACCATTGCTGACTCTCCCTCTGATCTCAGCTACTCAGGCATCCTTTAACTCACTGCGGGATACAGCAAACTTCCGTGCAGGAATAGCTTATTCCTGCATGATGGGACTGTTCCTGTGCAGCACGGCAGTGCATCATGCATATTCATGAAGGTGTGCTGCCATGGTCTAATATGTTCATGGGGATGTGTATGAGTGTAGGGGGCATGTCTGAGAGCAGTGCTCTCACGATACAAATGCCCTCTCACACCAGAATTACCATATGGCAATTTAAAAAGAGCGAGATCGCTCGTCACACCTCTCAACCCATTAGGGTAAGAAATCTGGACAAAGCCATAAAAAAAGTGTTACAAATAGAGGGACATCTTTGAAATATTGCTATTACAAACTTAGAAAGTTGATAGAAAAACAGGTTTTGCATTAGCATGAATTTTCTGAAAGGTATAAAGTCTAAAATGTAAATGTCTGTCATTAGTTTCAAACTTCAATCTTTAATGATATGCCAGAAAGCCACAAGTTTATGAAGAGTGGACCAAGAATATAAGGCAAAAATCCGGACATATTGTGAAAAGTCATAGGTCATCAACGTTTGCAAAGCACAGACCCCAACAAATAAATTGTTATTTTTTTTTTCACATCTGCAATAAAGTTTAAGCATAGTTGCGCGGGTGTGACCGTTGCTTAGCTATGCTTAGCCCAGCTAAATAGCACATCCTACATAAACAGTAGTGCAACAGTGTAGTTGTTAGAGCATATGCTTTGCATGTAGTCATTCACAGTTCGAGCCCTGCCAAAGCCATTTCCATTTTGTATGTGAAATCAGTACAATTTTAATTTATTTGTATATTTATGTATCAAGTAACTTATATTTCTCAACCAAAGTAGTGCAGTAGGCTCAGAAGTAAGGTGTCAGTGTACAGAAATTGTGAAACCCCCATAGAAACACAAGTGTCCCATAGACATAGTCACAAAAAAATGTAATGGCAGAAAAGGATATAGGGGGATGTTATGGAAGGTCAACATACATATCATAAGCCAACCTAAATGATGAATGAAACCCACCATCATGATAGTCCAAAAACTGAAAGCTGAACAATACTAAGTTATTCTCAGCTAAGCTGAGGCACTGTAAGCATTGCTGAAAGGTGAATGCTAAGCAGGAATTACTGTAGCTAAGTAGATTTGTGCACTGGTAAACTTTGTTAGCAGCTACCTCTTTAAGTAGTGCCCACCCTAGCTAAGCAGATGTGCCCAGAGCTATGCTTAGTTCAGTATTTTCAAAATCATCCAATCATGGCAAAGTGTGGGAAATCAGCCCTATTTAAACCACGTAGGTGGGAATGTAGCCCATAACCAGTTGTAGCTCCTCACTGCAGGCACCATGGCTAGAGTTGGAGAGGGTGTTCGCTTTTGGGTGCAACGCTGCGGCATCCAGGATTCCAGGGTCATGTTTGGACTCCTTGTGCAAAACCATGAAGTGAGACTGCTGCAGGGCCAGTACCAGGGCTCGGAGTACAAAGCGGAGGCCTGGGACCATCTCGCAAGTGATCTCACCAGTGCTACTGGTGTCCCTCAGACTGGTGAGCAGGTCCAGCATCATTATGCTGATCAGAAGTGGAGGAAGACTGCTTACAACTGCTTTAATCACCCTGCCTGCTTCATCCACTGTTCTGCCCAGCAAAAAAAAACAGCCCTTCCAACTCCCGACGCCAGGACCCTGTACACCATAGTCAGAGCAATGTACCACTACACCATCTGAGTTGTACAAATGTCTGTTGATTTTTCAAATATATCATTCAGTACAGGTACTGAAGAGTAGTGAAAAAACTGCATTTACTACTTGAAATTTGTATCACCTTGTTCTGAATCAAACACTGTGGAAACAGTCATGTATTTATTTCTAATTATACACATATAGGATAACATGGTGAGATAAATATGGGAAGGATAACACACACATATACATATAAAAAGATATACATATGTACATATATATATATATATATATATATATATATATATATATATATATATATATATATATACATATATATAGATAAACACACACACACACACACACACACACACACACACACACACACACACACACACACACACACACACACACACACACACACACACACACACACACACACACACACACACACACACACACACACACACACACGTAGTGGAGTCATAACTCAGCACCATACATCTCTACCTCTCAGTGCAGGGGGATATAATATGTAAGTACTGCATTTATAAATGTAGAATGTTGCTACAGTAACAGGCTTTGTGTCAGCATACATGTCATGAGGGAAGGCAGTTATAACATTTAAATGTACACCATCACTTACTGACAGACATCCTAACATCATCACAGTGCAGTACCACACAAACCACAGTAATGACTCTGTGGAGTAGACCACAAATATGAGCAATAAACTTGGACAGTCTGAAACAATCTGGTCAGTCGAGAGGTATACATACAACCCCTTAGTGCAATAAAGCAGGACCAAGCCTGACAAAGGGGGGGTTTAAAGCCATGAAAATGGGGATATATTACAAATACTGAAGTAGATAAGCTGACACAGTTGATGCAGTCACACTCTCATGTCTGTTATAACATATCAGAATTGGAAGAGCTCAATTCTCAAGCCCACTTACTTCCCACTAGTTAGTGACGTACATCTACACATCACCCCACTGATTTGTTGGAAATACACAACACCTATGGCAGCCAGACAACAGTACATCTGACAAATATCTGGACATAACATTACACAAGTGCAAGTACACTCAGCTGCTAGGCATGTCACCAAGCACTGTATAAACTACAGGCAGACTGACACAACAGCATCCCACAAGTTTTGCTATGGGGGAACACACATGTAATTGCAGATATAGATGGCCCTACAGGAATGTAACAGCACAGAGTAACAGACAAAAGTGTGAAAGTGCATATCCACAACCAATCACACCACAGTCACAGTGACATACTGGTAAGCCAAATTCATTGTACAGTATATGGACTGTGTGAACTAAACCCATCATCATGTTTGCCAGTCACACACTACACCTACATATATTGGCCCAATTCACAGTGTAGTCTGATGCCTGACTGTGCTATGGGACATGTCTCAGTCTGACCCTACAAACATATAAGCTGATATGTTACCAGAAACTGGAGAAGCATGCAACATCAGATAGAAAAGGATCAAGAAAACTGACATCTACCCCACTCTGTACACAGGCCAAATAACATATTCACATTACACTGCTAAACAATACTCACACTCTGTCAACAATCACCATAAGTACACAGACCTCACTACTGTACAGACTCCAAACGAAAGTCCAGGTTTGGTCCTCAAATATAAGGCTGCCTACACAAAACATGTCTGGCAGTCTGATATATCACTGGGTTGATATCAGGAATGAAGTCATTAAATAATGATGTACTGTACATGTCCACCTCTTACTGCATGACATACGGAGAAAGGGTGGTAGACTTGGGGGATAGAGGCACAAACACAGGGGCATTAGTGACATATCACTGTTATAAACTGAGAAAATTGCTGGTGTAGCAGGGTTTGTTGTAACATATCTCCCCTGAGGGATATGAAGTCAGAAACACACATGGATGTTACCATTTGCTGACTGCAATCCTCAGAGTATGCTACTGAATGTTTAAAGACAAAATACTTGTGAGTAATACACCAAATGTAAGATGCCAACCTCTGGCCAGTCTGATGATAGCCCTACAGGTGAGTTATGTCAACCACATAACACCATAATGTCAGACTTTAAATCATGCAAAACAGCCATATCCACACAAACCTTGTTAACCTAGCATCACTCCAAATGTATAATAACAATACTTGCATTCTGTCCCCATGTCTGGAACATCCTCCTCCAGTCTGTTGGCCTGTCTCCACAGTGTTTGTTGTAAGAGGTATTCCCAACTACCCTCTGTGATGCTGTTTGTCAGACACCCACATGAAGTCCTGCTCACAGTCAAGGAAAAGGGCCAACATCCACATGAAGTACTTAGTTATAGGAGTGTGTTTCCATGCTACTGGCAATAGGAATGATACCACAGCTGTTCCACATGCAATTAGCAAGTGGGTGACTCTAATTCATGCACAGGCCATCAGCTGATCATGAGCATTACCTACAAAAGTCAAGCTACTGCCTATGCAAAACCGATGTTATTTGTGTACATCTACCTGAGAGAGAGACTGACAGACAGAGAGAAAAAGAAAAATAAAGAAACCCAACAAACAGGGCAATAATCACAAAGAAACTACAACAAACAACCTATGAGACACACCTGTCTACCTGGGAAATACAGCAACTTAAACAGGCAAAAAAAAAAGAAAAAGGTATGTGAAACGGTTTACTATCAAACTTTTGAACCGTACTCCATCGACTGTACTATCGTCGAACACGGAAGTTCGAAAACGGTAATATTAATGTCAAGAAAGCAATCTAGGAATGGGTTTTAACATGGGTCGAGGTAGACTGAACTACAAACATTTCCCCTACCATGACCCATGTTAAAACCTGTTCCGAGATTGTTTTTTTGACATCGATATTACCGTTTTTGAACTTCCGTGTTTGACAATAGTACAGTTGATGGAGTATGGTTCGAAATTTTGATAGTAAACATGTGAAACAACTAATCATTTAATGGAATGTAGTAGAGGGTATGTAAAAGGGGTAAACAGGAACTTCAACAAATATCTCTCAACAACACTTGCTGTACTGATATACTGCCTACCACAACCTTTAGCCATAGCATCTATGTCTGTTTGTGCTGACATACAACACAGCTCAAGCACCTGATATATGCACATATTAGTACTACTGGAGTGTGTGTTGAACAAAACTGACTGTGACAAGCCTAGGCCAGCTACTGGGATGTCGCATATATCCATATGTTAATTGTGAATACTAGTATGATATATATATGTGTGTATCAGAAATGTGAGGGACCTATACAGGGTATTTGCATACTGAAATACTGTTGCAGCTGTGTGTGTTGAACTGCATATCATATACTGAGCTCATACCATTCAGCTGTCCATTGTTATGCACACTGCCCATATGTGTGGCTCAGTTTTATGGTTATGTACTTAAACAGTTGTGTTATGTCTGGCAAATAATTGGCAACCTGTGAACACTGACAATACGACATCTCCTTACTTTTCAATTGGCTGTTCCCGTTAGGGGTCACCACAGCAGATAATCTGACTACGTCTCCCAGTTCTCTCCATCTTGCTCTTTCACACCAACCAGCTGTATGTCCGCTATCAACACATACATACACCTTATCTCAGGCCTTCCCATTTCCCTCTTACCCAGCAGCCTCATACTTTCACAAATAGACTCAGCATACCTACTCATCACATGACAAACATATAATCTTGCCACACTCTGCCTTTGGCCCCAAACCATCCAACCTGGACTGACCAGCTAACATACATGTTCCTACCCCTGTACACCCTCTTCACACCCAGTGCAAATTGTAATGTCATTAACTCTGCCATGTCCAGCTCTGACTCCTACTGTATTATGCAGTGCCACTGTCTACAACCCATATAACACAGCTGGGCTTCCCATCCACTTGTAGACCTTCAGTATCACTCTTAATGGTACTTGTCTGACACAAATCACACCTGACACTCCTCTCCAGCACCTGCATCCTGCCTTCACTCTCTTCTGTACCTCTCTCCACACTCCCCAGTACTCTGTACTGTTGTGCCCACATATTTAAAGTTATCCACCTTTGCAAACTGTATGCCATGCATCCTCAGCATTCCTCCATCCTCCCTTTCATTCACACACAGATATCCTGTCTTAGTCTTGCTGATCAACATTCCTCCCTTCCCTAGACCATAACTCAACCTCTCCAGGGTCTCCTCAGCCTGTTACCTACTCTCACTACAGAACACAATGTCATCTGCAAATATTACAGTCAACAGGGACCCCTGTCTGATCATGCCTGTCAACCTGTCCATCACCACTGCAAATAAAAAAGGACTCACAGCTGATCCATGATATTCTTCCACCTCCACCTTAGATGCATCTGTCACCCCCAACCCAAAAATCACTGCTGTCACACTAGCCTTGTACATATCCTGTAGCACTCTTATGAATTCCTCTGCCACTCCTGACCTCCACATACAGTACCACAACCCCCCTCTAGTCATCCTGTCATATGCTGTGTGTAGTCGACATAGACACAATGCAGTTATTTATGACCTCATCTGTATGTCTCCATCCACACTTTCATAGTAAATATCACATCACCACTGATCTTTCCTGGCATGAAACCATACTGCTAAGCAGGAATTCTCACCACCCTTCTTAACCTAGCATCCTCCACCCTTTACCATTACCCCATGCTGTGACTGATTAATGTTATCCCTCTGTAATTACTACAGCTCTGCACACCACCCTTATTCTCATAATCAGTACCCAAACACATTTCGTCAACTCCTCACACATCCCCTCACTTTCCAAGATCACAGTAAGCAATCTGGTTAACAAGACCACTGACATTTCTCCTAAACAACGTCAGGTGTCCACAGGTATGTGTTGTGGACCAACAGCCTTACCAATGCTACACATCTTCATAGCAATCCTTACTTCATCTGTGATAATCTGTTGCACTTCCTGATTCACCAAACCCAGATCATGCAACTTCCTCTCTCTCACTCATTATCCTCATGCAGCAGACCATCAAAGTACTGTTTCCATCTTCTGTACACACTCTCCTCACTTGTGAGTATGTTTCCGACATTATCTTTTATCACACTTATTTTCTGCACATCCCTCCTATCTATGTGCTTCTGTCTAGCCAATTGGCACAGGTCCTAACTCTCCATCTTTGCTGTCCAGCTGTACATACAACCATCCAGATGCACCATCCCCAGCCTTTGCCACCACGCTCTTTGCCATACACCCCATCCCCTTATACTCCTGTCTATTTGATTCATGTGTTTGACAATCCCATGTCTCTACAGCCAACCTGCTGCAGACATGTGAAGGCGAAACATCACCCCCCCCCAGGCTCAACATCACTATATACCACATGCACCCCTACCATCATCATCATGGATCAGGTGAAAACTGCCCACTATAATGTAAAATTAGCAAGTCACCTTGGGGACTCATAACATTCCAGTCTGCATACTACATGAACTCAGACATATGTTTCCAGCTCCATTACATACTGTATGTAAGCCAAGCCTGCGCAGCATTGACAGCCCAGCTGCAAGTAACACAGACACTGTCTCCCTTCTACACAAATGTGAATGGTGGTTTATGACATGTACTGGCCCTCTCAGGGGGGAATATAACACAACAGGACCAGGAGTACAATGCATGTTCATACAGTGCTGCATTGCATGTGTTTGTATGTAGTGTACACTGTAGATAATTAGTTATGTGCTGTCTCTGTAAATAAGTCTATGCAATGTCTGAGGTCCTGTGATGTTTTTTCCTGTTTATGTCTTCCAGGTGCCATATCACGGCAGCCAGATTATACTGAGCAGGAGAATGTGGCCATAAATGAGAGCATCCTGCAGAACTATGCCATCCTTTTTAGTCGGGTTGCCAAAACCTACAGGATAGGACTGCACTTGAGATGACATTGTCCAAACAGTGAACAAAGTGGCCCACCATGGCCTCAAGCATGAGCAGGTATGTCACAGAGCAAGTTACCTGATTTGGCGTGCCTGGCAAAGAGCTGCTGACATAGAGAGGGACCATTCCAGTACAGGTGGGGGCCAGCCACACAGCCCCCTCTGATGGCAGTAGAGGAGCTCCAGGCCAAGCTTGGGGTAGCCCCCACAAGAACACCTATACATGAACTGTCAGTTGTGGAGGTGGTTGGCACCCAGGCAACAGGCGAGGAACATCCAGGTAAGTCTAAAGTGCACATCAATGTACTGAGATTGCATTACAACTGTGTTTTATATAGTCTATAGATGCATGTCAGGGAAAAATGCTACCACCATAAGTGCTATATCACTCCCACTACTAAAATAGTACTCTCTAACACCTTCCTCATTCATTGTCTCCTATATGGTGGCCTACTTCTTACCAACCTTCCATCTTCCCTAAAAACAAAGCTATCCTCCTGTTATGAGAAAATGTCTAAGTTTGCTACCAGCTCTAAATCCAACTACCAGCACTGCAATGCCTTACACAAACTACATTGGCATGAACCTCCCAACCATCTCACCTACATTCAACTTACTCATGCCCATAAGCACATCTGTAATCCCTCCATTTACCCCTCCCTTGCCTCCTCCTACAAAATGCAGATACCCAACAGACTTCTAAGATCCAATAACCAGAATTTTTCAGTAACTGCAGAAGCCTGCTCATTCTCCAGGCCTACCATCCTTTTCCCTAGATCACCACTGGAAATCCCTGCCACCTCTTCTTGGTACTACAGACAACCACTCCACCTTTAAGACCTTGCTTCATTCCCATCTCAAAAGCCTCTGGGAATGTTCCTGCTCTCATCACACATGACACACATGTTTTCCCCATTTCTCACATTCCTTTACTTTCATCTTTTCTTCACCATACTCAGCCTTTCTGACTACTACCATCTTCATTTGTGTCATTTACTTGTACTCTTGCTCTACTTTGTTTACTTTTTGTTATTGTCCTACCCTTTTAACATTCAACACTTTCACCTGTGATCACCCATCCTACTTTAACTATGCTAAGATTTCATGTAAAGCTGTAATGTCAACCCTTGTGTTATTTAACATTCTAACAAATATAACAGGAATAAGCAGCAAAGCAGTTTTCTCATTCTAGTTGACTGATACATGTGTGTGATAGTACCATTTACATTTGCAACCACATTTTCACTGCAATTGTCGATTTTTTTATATTATGTAATACTATTGTTCTTCAATACTATTGCATAACAGTAAATGATTGTCTTCATATTATATTGTTGTTCATGTATCTTTTCTCCACAGAACTGCATTGAAAACAGGCCCTTTATGGACCAATGGACTATCCCGGAAAAAAAAATGTAAAATTGATAACTTAATAAAATCAGTGGGTGGGGTTTAGTAATGCACACAAGTGCACATCTATGGTGAAGGACAGCAAATTGTGTAATAACCTATAGTTTATACTGTACCTGTGTGGAAATGTAGCAGTAATCGTGGACCAATGTATATTGTGAATCAGCTAACAATCCCTCTCCCTCCCTACTACCTAGGTCCCTCGACTCTACATGAGGTACATCAGTCTGAAGCCAGTGAGTATACGATTTTACTGTTTTGGCTCACCACTACCCCAGGCATGTTAAGGTGTTATACACAGCCATCTGGCAATATCTGCATGACCACTTGTAGTGGGGTTCACTGCCTAATATCACAGTGGATATCACAGGGGACTATTTGCATGTGATGTCACATATCTGTAGCATACCTACCTTACAAACCTGGACAAAAATTGCCAAAATGCGGGAACAAACAGCCAGGAGTAGGGACATATTGTACACAGTGCTGTTATACAGTACATATGAAAGGTGTATACATCTGTTAGAATAGCAGACATTTCTGATATATGACAATGTGACCACAATGCAGAAGACCAGACATATCTCCAACCTTTCCTGAGACCTATAATCTGTACAATGCAACTGACAAACAAACAAATCTGTTAGTGGAACAAGTATGTGACATGGACATTGTCCAATAAACTAGACGCATATGTGTGCACAAGATGACATTCATACTGTGGTGTAGCACCATGTGACAAAACCACAGCAGTACATCATACTGGATACACACCTTCCATCAATTATAGACTCTTGGATTAACTGCAAATAAAACTCAGCTCACATACTTAGGCTATCCTAACATAGACCCACAGTCGCCTGCTACAGCAAAAGCCATTATTCACATACAGCTTAACATGCTGCAAAGGGATCACATGTTATAAAGGTATCAGCCTGGAGAAGGCTAGAGAAGCATACCCACAGCATTGCATATGACATGGAACACAGTGAAGATACTCATGTAAAGGTGTAATACATATGGTGCAAAAGTGACATTGTGAAGAGGTGGACATCCCTACATATATGTGGAGGATACAATACCAGCAATGTCCATGGAGGCTGCCAAAAGCCATACAGCAACAACAAAGGAGTGCCAGACATCTCTGGCAAGTATTGTGTGTGTAACACATGTGACAACAATATTACATGGTCTTCACATGTCTTGGCTATATGCTGTGTTTGGAAGATGGCAGCTGTTCCTCACAACAAACAACATCCAATCCTCGGAAACTTCTGGACAACAAGACACCAACTTTTCAAAACGCATGTGTGTAAATGTGTTAAGGTGTTATCAAACTGATGTTGAACTGTCTTTGCCCACAATGTCGTCATGTGATTTTGGACATATAAACCACTGCACAACAGCAGAAGCACACTACCCACACAGTGAAGCAGATGGATGACAGTGTCCTGCTGTAGGTGTACTGTTCACAATGTTGCACTGGGGCTGTAGCTGATTTGGAGTGTACTATGACCAGTTTAAAACATCAGTCCCTTGTGGCTATAGTTCTTCTGGTGTATGCAACCTACCTGTATATGGGGAGGTATTCCAACATTGCATACAGCAATAGCCCACACCTTACATCCACTGGACAGAAGGATGGCTTCACAAGAACACAATCAACAGTCTGCACAAAGCCTGAGTTCACACCTACATACAATACACAGTCTGCATAGTGACCTGACAAATGCTGTGCACAGGGGATGGCTTTGCAATCTGACAGATTTTGAGGTGTTCTCCAAGGGAGAGTGTGCAAACATTGCCATGTCAAGATGTGTCATGCTGATACACAGCTTCCCAAAAGTACTGAATGCTGTGATGAGATGAACAGGTACTTTGCCAAAGTATCAGTTTACAGGTGTGCACCCCTATGCAACCTAGCTATTGTAGTCATATGTATGATATCTTAACCCTAACTGATGTGTATGTTCTCCAGTTGGAGTGCACAGGTTATATGTCATATGAAATGTTGTGAATATTACAGCAATATCACTGTCACATCATGTGGTCTGTCACTAAATCATTGCATGTTAAAAAGGGTTTCTACACTTACTATATCCACTGTAAGCTTGTGAAGTTGTTTCAGTAAATGCCCATGTTTTTACATACATGTACTGCAGGTATGGCATTATGTAGGGTAACAATCCACTAGAGCAACCAATAATGTATCAGACCAACATAGCAGGTATAAGCAGCAGACAGGAAAGATGAACCACATATGTAGATATTCCTGGAAACTCTGTACAGTTGGTAGGTATGTTCAGTAGGTTTGGCCACAGTGCTATACAGGTGAACAGCAGTAATGTTTACATGGGTGCAGTGTGTTGTAGGTGAAGGCTCACCACGAACTAAAACAATCTACATATCCCAGTGGTGTACATTTGTAGTTACAGTAAGTTGAAAGGTATGCACTGCATGATGTTAATGTCTGGTCCAGAGTGTGTCTTTTTGGGTTTGAGTGTGTGTCATGACTGCCATCTGTTGCCTAATGTGAGGTCTGTGTAATGCCTCTGGGACACCTCACATGTGCGTGTGACTGACTGTGTGAGTGTAACTGAGTGTGTGTGTGTGTGTGTGTGTGTGTGTGTGTGTGTGTGTGTGTGTGTGTGTGTGTGTGTGTGTGTGTGTGTGTGTGTGTGTGTGTGTGTGTGTGTGTGTGTGTGTGTGTGTGTGTGTGTGTGTGTGAGTGTGTATGTGTTTGTGTGAGTATGTGTGTGAGTGTGTGTGTGAGTGTGTGAGTGTGAGAGTGTGTGTGTGTGTGAGAGTGTGTAAGTGTGCGTACCAGCAAACTGTATAGTGCCGATAGTAATGTCCATATGTTGTCTGTGTGAGGCACAGGTGGGGTTGTCAGATGTTGCAGCTGTGTCTTCAGTTGGCATGCCACCTATATCTATCCCATCCCCGCACACAGTCACAATGCCCACACATTCCCCGTCACCAGTGGCCACAATAGAAGGACAGCTGGGTGCTGGCACAGAGCATGCAAGTGTGGTGACCAAGGCAAGTGAGTGGCCAGGTACTAGCCATAGCCAGAGTGCTGGTGAGGTCCCACACAGGCAGGCAGGGGTGCTCGGCGAAGAATGGCTGCCCATCCTGCTCATGTTGAGAGTGCCACTGCTGCAGTAATGAGGTGCATGTTTTGGTCTGTAATGGATGCACAGGCACATAATGAATGTAACACCAGACAAGTGCGCAGGCTGGTGGAAGAACATCTCCCTGGTCCCCATGGCAATATACGCAAACTCTTTACAGCCATATATGAGGGCAATGAGATCGCAGATATATGGTGGGGTCATGTTGGGATATCTGTGCTTGAAGGTATGGCAGGCGGGAGGCAGCAGCCATGTGAACATAGCTTAGAACCACGATCAGCTGGGCATGTACATGGCTGTGCATTATCATGCTCCCATACGAGCAGTCACACCAGCACTAGTGAGGGTGGTGTGCTGTCCATGCCAAGGCATGGCAGGCCATGGGTACATGGTCCTGGACAGTCCCAACAGGGTTGCAGATCTAGCAGACATACGTCACCATCAAGGACAGTACTATCTGCAGCCTTGTCACTGGTGGTGCCCGTGATACCTTTGGCAGATCTGGCTCCCGTGTCCATGGCCGGAGGTAGTGAACTGTACACTCTGCTATGTATGGGCCACAGCTGTCCTGAAAACATCAGTGTAGGGCAGCCACATGCCATGTCTGTGGGCATGCACACACACACACACACACACACACACACACACACACACACACACACGCACGCACACACACACCCACACACACACACACACACACACACACACACACACACACACACACACACACACACACACTCGGCAGTACTGAGATCCATTGGTTCATATCATCATAGGTCGTGAATGGCCATGAAGGCTCTACAAGGCTAGCCCAAGGAAAGACCCTAGTAGCAGGCCACATGAAAATATTACCCAGTGTGGATAATGAGTATACTCACTGGAGTGATCCCCAGGGGTGGGTAATGTATTACGCATCCAGTCATCTGGATGGATGACCAATGATGTGCATTACTTCACATGTAAGTTATGTATATTCCATATGATGGACAGTGTCTGGGTTGTGAACCTGTCCCACAAGCATGTCCATTGGAGTGTGGACATGTGATTGAGCTGTGGACAGATTGATTTCTTCAGATGTAGCATTCTTGACCTAGTTCAGTGAGACATTACTGTGTAACTCAGGTAGTGATTGCACCCATATAGACAGTATGATATGGGGATTCCATGCAGTTATGGGAGTTTGCTCACACAGGGCATGTATGTAAGGCATGGGCTTCTCTTTGAGGGTTACATTTGCAGCCTCTACAGTTGTTGCATGTATCCAGTGGGGTACATGGCTAAAGTGCCACTGTATACACAGATTGGCCTACTGAGGGGTGGGTACAGTGTGACTATATCCATTTACTTGCTGGATAACACACACTTAGTCAGGTGATGTAACACATCACAATAATGTCTGATGTCAGTGACACTGTTGTAGTCAACAGACAACTGACAGTCAACCTGTGTTTCCCATTCTGTTATGACATCACTGTTCAGTGGACTACCAGCAATGTATTACTTCATGTGAGCCATGGTGTTCCCAAGGAAAATGGCAGCACTTTTCCTGTCATTGAGGTAATGTCCAAGATTCTGACAACAGTCATATGTGTCAGAGTGGTCTTTGTGCATGTTGTAAACAACACATGGCTTGAGAATGATACCACCCACCTTACTGTTGTATGCTAACATTGTCATCCAGGGTGCCTTTGTGGTGGGCTGCACCTTAGAGGTGTAGATCCCAAACATGGAAGGACATGGGTCCATACCCTGTGTGACAACAGTCATGTGTGGTAATCATTTTGACATGGTGTACACTGCTATCACACCATGGGTGCTATCTGTGGTGCTGTTTACGAGGGAAGTTGTGATATAGAGGTTAATGGGTAGGCAAGTGTGTTTGTGTATAATTCCTGAATGTTCAGTGGTCTCTGAGTATTACAAGGGCTGCCTATATTATTAACTATTCCATACTGTCACATACACATTGCACATGGCACAACACATTTAGGGCTGTAGATTGTCATCTCCTAACTGTACAGTGGTTGACAACTGTTAGGCTTGTAATGTGGACGTTGAAACATATACTAGGTCATCAATAAAATAATTTTCAAAACCCACCCCCAATGGATCATGTTATTACACAATCACAACGACACCCACACATGATACTGTTTTCAGACACACACACACACACACACACACACACACACACACACACACACACACACACACACACACACACACACACACACACACACACACACACACACACACACACACACACACACACACACACACACACACACACACACACACACACACACACACACACACACACACATTTTTACAGTTGCCAGGACTGGGATTAGAACTCTTACCTAACTAGTTTGCTACACTATAGTATTACATGGGTGAGTCATGATAGCACCCACCTAACAGGTGTCTGTAAACATTGTCAGCCAGGGTGTCTTTGTGTTTGCCATCACCTCAGAGGTATAGATCACAACCGTGCCAGGACCCAGGTGTACACCCTGTAGGACACAAGTTATGTGTGGCCAGCAGTTTGACATGGGGCCCACTGCATTCACACCATGGGGTTCTATCTGTGATATGGTTTGCAAGGGTACTACTGCTCTACAGTTTTACGCCTGGCCAAGTGTGTGTATGATTCCTGAGTGGAGTATGGTCTGTGATGAATAAAAGTGCTGCCTATTGTGTTACCTATACCATACTGCCACACAGTCATTGTGCACGGCACAACACTTTCACTGCTATAGAGTGTCTACATGTACCCCTACAGTGTGTGAGAACTGCTGGCCTTGTAATGTGGACAGCAGGACATATAGTAAGACATCAGTAAAATAGATTAGCAAAACATACACCCCAATACATCCTATTACACACACAAGATACTGTCAACACACACACACACACACACACACACACACACACACACACACACACACACACACACACACACACACACACACACACACACACACTTGCCAACACTGAGAATAGAATCATACCTATCTAGTTATTGCTACTACAATATTATGCCTATATCGCAAATGCTACGGAGCTTATACAGTGGATGTCGTCCAAAGATACTTCTAAGGTGAGGGACATCAGCAGCCCATGTAAAATATGGCAATGAGTGTTTTAGTGAGTGAGAGAAATCTCAAAATAATTTACCCTACACATATATACACACACATGTGGCATGACTGAAGGTTGAACCTATATCTAACTAGGCCACTGAACTGTAATGTGACACGGTTACTACATACCCCCCTGGGCCTACAGGGCTCAGACCTAACAAAAAATCTGTCTAAGATGAGTGACATCTGCATGACTGATAAATCAGTGCAATGTGAAGGGTACTGAGTTTGAGTGGACCCAAAAACCTTAACCTACACACACACACACACACACACACACACACACACACACACACACACACACACACACACACACACACACACAATTTACATTTGACAGGGCTGTGAGGGCAACTCCTGCCCATGTATTTTTTGCCACTACAGTGTTATTCTTTTATTGTATATGCCACAGAGATTCTGGGGTGATATGTGTACTAAGGTACTACTAAGGTGAGGGACATCAGTAAGTGGCAGTAAGCAGTGGTATGCTATAACTGTGTATGCAGCAGACCTTGTTCTGCCCAGGAAAAAAAAAACAGCAATGTAAGGAATTGAACCCTGGAACCTGTACATTGGTGTCACAGAACATAACACTACACCATCTGAGCTGTAGTAAGTATTAGTGTCATTTCACAGTTATCATGCAGTCTGCTCATTTAACAGGTATGAAAAAGGCAGCAGTCCCATGTCTTGAACCCAGGACCCTGTACACTAATGTCTTTCCAGTACACCATCTGAGCTGTGGGAATTGGTCTTGTTTATTAGCTGATATAATGCAATAGAGGCATACAGCAATAGTGAGAGGTGTGTGGAAGCATTCATGTGTTGTATACAGCCATGATATATGTGTGTGTGTGTGTGTGTGTGTGTGTGTGTGTGTGTGTGTGTGTGTGTGTGTGTGCGTGTGTATATAGTTTACAATCAAATAGTCAATTGCACTGTGTGCAATCAATGCATGTGTGTAAAGCAGGTGGCAGAATCATTAGTGCGAGTACTATATTGTTGAACCTTACAATAGCGAACAGCCGCTATAGCAAGGTTTGACAGTGTAGTGCCGATCGCACTATAGTGGGGATTGGGAAATGTGCCCTTTCCTCAGTGTAGTGCGATCTCAGAGTTTATATATATAAGTAGGGGGGTGGGGGGTACAGCCCCTCATATGGGGGGTGCAGGCTGGCTAGCCCCCATGCAAAATATGTTAAAATATCTTTAGTGACTAAGAGAATTTCAGTGAAGCTGAAATGTTCAACATTCGACTTCACTGAAATGCTCAGTTTGGCATTTACTGTGGTCGGTGTTGTGATTTCCGAACATTTTCTTCAGATATATGCACTTTCAGCCACAGTAGTGTCAAACATGTGATAGTAAACCTATATATATATATATATATATATATATATATATATATATATATATGTGTGTGTGTCTCTCTCTCCCTATATAAGGTGTCTAGTTAGTTACAAGGCTAATGGGCCATTGTACCTGCTGATTGGCCTAATGAGCATGGAGTAACATTGACATCTTCATTCATGGATCACACACCCTTAGTTATGGAATGCGCCACATGGGAAGACTTTCCATCTACAGTGGTAATGTGGTGGTCAGAAGAGAGGTTGCTGTCAGGCTGTGTTTACAGACCTCCTATGTGGACATCTGTGTCCATTGGACAACCACCGATGTGGTCATTTGTGGATGACAGATAAAGTCCCCAGGTGATTGGGACACATTTTATGACATTGACACTATGGATAGTGTTCTGACAACAGTCGAAGGTGTCAGTGTTGACAGTATGCAAGATGTATATATATATATTCTGGTAATGTACACATAGCCCCCAATTTGCAATTGTCTGCAAACATTTTTAGCCACAGTTCAGCTGTGTTGGGCTGGATGTCAGAGGCACACATAACATAGAAGAGTGGACTCAGGACAAGGCCCTGTGTCACACCACTCCTGACTGTTTGGTAGGCTCACATGCAGTCCGCTGCTTCCATACTGTGGGTTCCATCCATGAGCCGGTTTGCAGACCACTTAGTGACATAGGCAGTAGTGACTAGATGAATGTGTTTACCTATGCTTCCTGGGTGTGGGATTATATCACTGGACTACAAGGGTAACATATGGAATCCATACTGTTACAAATTTAATTCACATGACATACAGTTGATAGGACTGCAGAGTCTCCATGGCTACTACAACAGTGTGCCCTGTACAGTGGACATGTGGTACTGTAATGAGAGGACCACACAAAAGTGTAGCAAAACCCACCCCCCAATGAATATGGATCACAATGTTAACAACACAATCACAGACAGGCACACAGAGACAACCACACACACACTTGCGGGAGCGATATTAGAACCCTTACCAATCTAGTTATTGCTACTACAGTGTTACGCAGTTATCCATTGCACCACGGACCTTACATGTTTGACATCTGTCCAAAGGTATCTTTACAGGTGGGTGACATCCATACCAGTGCTAAAGGGTGGAAAGGGAAGAGTAGTAAGTGGGAATGACTGCAAAATCATGTCTCTACAAACACACACACACTCTCACACAAACAGACACACTTTTACATTTGTCAGGACTGAGAGCATAACCCCTACTGGATTACTTTACTGCACTATAGTAGTACGCAGTATCACAAGTGCCATGGAGCTTATAGGGCTGCAGAATTCCGAAAGGGATCTTTCAAGGGGATTGACATCAGCAGGTGTGATAATGTAGGTCAATGGGAAATGGGCTGAGTGTGAAGGGGCCCAAACTGTGATTCCTACAAACACGTATAGATATCTAAACACAGACAGACACACACATGTGGCAGGACTCATCTTATGACCCCTACCTATGTAGTTCTTTGTATTATGTTGTTAGGCAGTTAGCACACACACCTCAGAACCTATAGTTTGGAGATTGTCCCAAGCACATGTATGGTATGTCTATGTAAGGTGTCAGGGATGAGAGTGGGCCTCCAATTACTTTTGCCCAGATGTGTGCACACTCACAAACACTTTCACGCTCAGTAATGCATGTGCACATATTTGACATTACTGGGATCCATAGATGCAATGCTTCATAGGTGTGTACTAGGAAAATAGCCATGGAGGCTTTACAGGGTAGGCCATGGGACTACCCTGGCAGCATGGGATCTCATGATACTCCACGGTGGATGGAGATTCATTTGGTTTAGTTGAGTCTGTCCATATAGGGCAGGTGTATAATCCAGTCATCCTTGCATGACACAATTGCAGGCCTACTCTGTTGTAACAGCCATCCAGTGGTGTACATGGTCAATGCACCATAGTACACATATATTGACCAAGTGAGCTGTGAGTACTGGGAAATACAGTCCTTTTACATCTGGGATCCAGGACCCTTACTCAGGGGATCTGACACATGGTGTTTTTGAAGACAGTGGCACTGTGGTGGTCAACAGAGAGCTGACTGTCGACCTGTGTTCCCAGTTCTGTTATACCATCAGTGTTCAGTGGTTTACCAACAGTGTATGGGACCCATGTTGTACCCAAGGGCGATAGCCACACATCCTCTGGCATTCAGTTAATGTCTAGGGTCTGAGACAGTGTATGGTCTTAAAGAGGCCATTGTGTAGGGTGGCAACTTCACATGAGGGGGTAATATTGACACCCACCTTGTAGTGATTTGCAAACATTGTCAGCCTGGGCACCTTTGTAGTGGGCTAGTCCAAGATGTTGATCACAAACATGAGGGGACCCAGGTCCACAACCTGTGGGATTCCACTCATGACTGTTCAGCAGTCTGACATGGAGTCTGCAGCATTCACACTGTGGGTTCCATGTGTGAGCCAGTTTGCAGGCCACATACTGCTATAGAGGTAGATGCCTACCTGAGTGTGTATGTGTATGATTCCTGGTTGGGGAGGGGTATCCAGGTGTAGATGGGCTGCCTATCTTGTCATCTATTCGATAATGTCACATGGTTATTGCACATGGCACAACACTTTTAGGTCTGCAGATTTTCCACACACACCTCTACAGTGGTTGACAACTGTTGCCCTTGTAATGTGGTTGCTGGGACATATACTTGGTCACCAATATAATAATTTAGCAAAATCCGCCCCAATGGGAATATAATAATGTAGCAAAACTCACCCCCAATGGATCCTGTTAATACACAATCACAGCAACACACACACTTGCCAGTGCTAAGATTAGAACTCCAATCTATCTATGTATTGCTTCTAGAGTGTTACGCCTTTATGGCACATGCCATGGAGCTTATAGGGGGAATGTTGTCCCAAGGTACTTTTAAGGTGAGGAACATCACCAGGCCATTGAAATCATGACATTGGGTGGTGATGTGCACGACAAATCTCATAAAATGTTTTATCCTACACACGCACACATTTAACATTTGCTAGGAGTGAGGATAAAACCCCCACCTGATCAATGATTTGGACTTCTATGTTACGCAGTTACCACACATACCACTGAGCTTACATAGCTCAGGGTTGCCAAAAGGTACTTCAAAGGTGAATGGGATCTGCACGACTGCTAAAGTAGGGCACAGAGAAGTATACTGGGTGTACATGGGCCCAAAATCTTTATGCTACCAACACACATATGCCAGGAATGAGATTCAAACCCCTACCCATGTAGGCAGTGATACTACTATGTTATACTTTTAGCACACATACCACGGAACTTTTAGGTAGATTGGTGTCCACACATATGTCTAAGGTGAGTGACATCAGCAGCCCTTGTAAACTATTACACTCTGAAATTTACTTGATGTGTATTGACAAAATACATGAACTTACAATTATACACACACATAAACAGATACACTTTTAAGTTGGCAGGACTGGGATTAGAAATTCTACCTAATTAGTTTGCTACACTACAGTATTACACAGTTATTGCACACGCCACAGAGCTTAGAGGGCTGAGATTTGGCCAAAGGGATATTTTAAGGTGACTGACATCAGCAGGTGTGCTAAAGTAGGGAAATGGAAGGTGTGGTAAGTGTGAATACCCTCAAAATCATTCATCTCCACACACACACATACACACACACACACACACACACACACACACACACACACACACACACACACACACAGAGTGTAAATGGTCTCAAAATCATTTATCTCCACACACATCTGGGATTAAAACTCCTACCTAATGAGTTTGCTACACAACAGTATTACACAGTTACTGTGAGTGCTACAGAGCTTATAGGGCTGAGACTTGCCCAAAGGCTTATTACAAGGTGACTAACATCAACAGGAGTGCTAAAGTAGGGCAATGGGAGGTGTCATGAGTGTGAATGGCCTCAAAGTCACTTATTTCCAAACACACACACAAACACACATTAACAATTTCCAGGTCTTGGATTAGAACTCCTACCTAACTAGTTTGTTACACTACAATATTACACAGTTATCGTGAGCGCCACAGAGCATATAGGACTGAGATTTGCCCAAAGGATTATTTCAAGGAGACTGACATCAGCAGGAGTGCTAAAGTAGGGCAATGGAA
Organism: Protopterus annectens; assembly: GCF_019279795.1. NCBI lineage: Eukaryota > Metazoa > Chordata > Ceratodontiformes > Protopteridae > Protopterus > Protopterus annectens. The sequence goes on along the minus strand of NC_056728.1, from coordinate 1,809,769,267 downwards.
GTGTAGTGAGTTTGGATGGCCTCAAAACCATTCATCTCCAAAAACACACTCATACACAAACAGACACACACACACACACACATACACACACACACACACACACACACACACACACACACACACACACACACACACACACACACACACACACACTTGCCAGGTCTGGGATTAGAACTCCTACCTAACTAGTTTAGTATACTACAGTGTTATGCAGTTATCACGAGCACCATGGAGCTTATAAAGCTGAGATTTGCCCAAAGGGTTATTTCAAGGTGACTGACATCAGCAGGCATGCTAACATAGGGCAATGTTAAGTTCAGTGTGTGTGAATGGGCCATAAATCATTCCTCTGGAAACACACGCACACACACACACACACACACACACACACACACACACACACACACACACACACACACACAAAACTTTACATTTGACTGGACTGAGTTTACAAATGCTAGATGAATACTTATTTGTACTATAGTGTTACACAGTTATCGCAAGCACCACAGACACTATTGGGCTGAGGGCTACCAAAAGGAATGTCTACAGTGATTGATATCAGCAGATCATATGATACAGGCCAATGGGATGTGTAGTGGGTGGAACAGGTCTTATAATGGAATTTGGTCTGTCTCTGTCTGTCTCTCTCTTCCCCATGTCTCAGGGTGTGTATGTCTGACATATTATAGTCTGTTGGCCTTAGATATGTGTGAGTATTGCTATACAATGTGTGTGTGAAACATAAATGGTGTACAATTTGGTGTGTGTGCACAGACATCTGCAAATGAGAGATATGTATAGTCCACTGTGTTGTCAGACATGGACTTCATTTCTCTAAGTGTAGGAGCATGCCCAGTATGGCCTTCTGTATTGAGTGTGTGAATCCATTCCAGGTAGGGTTGTACTCCAGTCCAAGATTTTGTATTCTACACCTAGACATAGCAACCTGCTTCTGCAGGATATCTGTAGATAGGTTGACAATATGGAATCACAATGGGCGAAGGATATAGGGACACTGTAACTATTGCTGTCTGTGCTGCTTGTGTTACATGGTTGGTGTTAGCAGAGATATTCAGACATATGTACTGTTTTACACTGCGATGTATTAAGTCATCAACTACTGACAGATATAATTATTTGCTCACAGTTATTTACCAGTTAAATACAAGATAAATGAAGCTGAGTCCAGTATTATGGGCTGCAGCTTAGACATTATTGCACACTCCTGTCATTCTGGATGGATAGCTACAGACACTTGCTGATGGGTCTGTGTAAATGGTCCATCACCTTGGTAGTACGGTGGCTGAGGATCCCCTTCTTGTACATATATTGACTTAACAGAATGGCCATATCCTGCTGTGGCCATACCTCTCAGCTGTACAGATTCACCCAGGCTACCCAGAGGCAGGACTCATATATCTGGTCAGTTCCCCTTCACATTGTACTTTACAAGCATGTTTGTAGCCAAAAATTGTAGTATAGGATGGCACAACAACTCCTCGGCTTGAACAGAGTTGACTTCAGTTTGTTTCATACCAACAATGAAGCAGAAAGGTTGGGAGTGAGACCCAAATGCCCAATGACTGCAAAAATGTACGCTGGTGTATCGAAGGCACATGTGGACACTTTTAAAGGTATTCGTCGTCATGTTAACAATTCCAGTCTGAAATTTGGTAAAGGACACAGAAGTGGTAAAATTAACTTGAGTGGACATGACAGAACAAATGTAAAATCAACCAAAGGAAGGTGATTGTTTTGAATATTTTTTAAAGGATGATTACGAATTTACAAAATACGATAGAATGGACAGTGTGGTTGAACATCATACCAAAGACATTAATGTTTATATTAAAGAGAAAATTTATATGTTAGGTAAAAAGTTATTGGCTATTAAGAATCTGAAAATTGAAAACGCATATTTCACCAAATGTATTACCTTGGAAATAGTACCTAAAGGTATTAGATTCTTCAAAATACCTATGGGGGTGGATTTAGATACAAAAACTATGAAAGAATTAAATGTGTTGCTTGATAGTTTTGGGTATAATTACATGAGTTTGTTAATTAAGAAGAATGATGAAAAGATAACATCTTTAATTTATGAGGTTGATAAATTAAATCAGGAAATCGTGACACATGAACATTTTACACAATGGACTGAGTTATATGAGAGACAATTTACCCTAGCCGACCAAAAAGCTAACAACATATACAACAGGAAAGGAAGGAAAATTGTGCATGACATGGATCAATACACTAACCATAGAGCATACATTTGGCCTAAGGTTAGAAAGGAAGGAGAAAAGGGTAGATATTACAGAAATGATGAAACTATGATAGAAGGGGAAGAGAATTTTCGTGGAGGCAGATACGCACCCCCACCAAAAGATACACACACATCCTGGAATTGGAAAAAGAGATAGCAGTATGTAAAAATAAATATGAAATTGGCAATTATGACAAGGATTTAATGTTGAGTGACAATACACATTTATTATGTGCCTCAGACGTTAGTGACATCAATGAGGGTAGTGCCGATATTTTAAGTTCTAACAGAGTGGCTAAAATAATTACTACATATGACGGTTTTAAAGTATTTAATTATACTGACATGGCCATTACAGATGACTTTTATAAGTTGTTTTCAAAGGGAATGAAGTTTATACCTACAGTTGATATCAATTTAGTGGATATTATTACTGAGATAAAATTATTTTGTCGTAGACTAAATTTAGCCATTCAGTTTGAAAAAGAGGATTCTGACAATGGGGTCAGTAGTTACAGGAATATTAATACTCTTAAGAAAAAAAGCACTTACATGCCTCCTAGTAATCCTATTATAGCAAGTTTTGAAAAAATGGTCAGTCAAGAAATTCACAGTTTTTACAAAACTCACAAAATTGAATATAAAAAAGACAGTTATGACAACCTAACTACAGGTGAGCGTGAGTGTTTAAAAACTCTTATAAACAACAAAGAAGTGAGGGTTATGAAACCCGATAAATGGGGTGGGATCGTTATATATAATAAATTTGAATATACAAAAGAAATATATAATATATTACATCTATCAGGTAAATACTAGGCCATCTCTTAATGAAATTAACATAGGATATAGATGTATAGATCTTGCCTTAGAAGAATATCTTATTGACCATAGAGTTATGCAGGAGGTATATCAGTTCTTGAAGGTTGAATATACGACATTGGCCACTATTGTGGGAATTCCTAAAATACATAAGAACTTGGAAAATCCTCCCTTCAGACCCATCATATCTGGAAGCAAATCCAAAACCTTCCCTTTGGGTGTTGCTATAGATAGATGGGTCAAACCAGTGTGCAACAATGTACTGCATTTGATTAAGGATTCCTGAGTGTTCCTTAGTAATTTAACATCTCATATTTGGAACAGGAAGCTTGTTTTCATTACGATAGATGTAATAGATCTTTTCTTGTGTATTCCCAAAGAAATAGGTTTGGAATACTTCAGTAATAGTTTAAATAAATGTTCAAATTTGGAATGGGATAAGGTTTGTCTCATTACTGATATGATGGGTCTAGTGTTGGACCATAATTATATATATTTTGAAAATGAATTTTTCAAACAAAAATCAGGCGTTGCCATGGGGGCGTCATGCACCCCTATTTTCGCCAATTTGGTAATGCTTGAATGGGAGACAGAATTCTTATTCAGTAGTGAATATTTCAAACAAGTAAAGTACTACACAATGTTTTTGGATGACCTATTTGTTTTATGGGATGGATCCATTGACCTTATAGATCCTTTCATTACATATCTTAACAATACAACTAACTTTTTAAAATTTACATATAATTACAATGTTAATGGTATAGCATAACTAGATACTTACATCAGTCATGGAGAGGATGGGTTTGTATCCAGTATACATAGGAAAGAGACGTTCTCCAATGATTATTTAGAGTTTAATAGTAATCATCCAAAACATGTGTTTAAGAACATATTTAAAGGGCAGTGTATCAGGGCTGCCCGAATGTCATCGAAAAAGGATATTATGTTACATGAAATACAGTACATCAGGTCTATATTCAGTGCAAGGGGTTATCCTGAATATTTACTTACAGATGTGGTTAGATATATTAGTTCCGAATGGGGTTTGAAGTACAAATCTTTATTGGGCAATTCAATGTCCATTTCACCATATGGTAACAAGGACACAAAGGATCAAACATACAGGGTATGTGTTTTAACTTATTCTCTGGTAGTAAAATATATAGAGAATATTATAAAACAGTATTGGAAGTTGATCATGATGGAAGACAACTTAGCACAGATAGTAGGTGCATTTCCCAAATTTATTTACAAGACAGGTCCAAATTTGAAAAAGATGATAGAATATAATGCACAGGATGTTAGTTTAAAAAGAAAGAAAAAAGGAACTATGAAGTGTGGTACATGTAAACAGTGTAGTTATATAAATGAAAAGGATGGATGTAAACTAGATAATTTTAATGGTACATACATTAAGGGTAAGGCAGGTAACTGTAATACTAGATTTGTGGTATATATGGCAACTTGTGAGACTTGTTCCGCGTTTTATATAGGAAAAACGGAAAGGCGGTTAAGATGTCGTATTTATGAACATATGTATTGCATTAAAAACAAAGATAAAAAGAATGCCCTTAGTAGACATGTAATAAAATATGGGGAACTTCATAAATTTAAATTTATTATAATTGATCAAGTGGATATGACATCAAGAGGTGGCAATGTGAAGCCCATGTTAGCTACAAAAGAAAGTAAATGGCAAATATTAACTGATGCCACCAGATTCTCAGGTATTAATGACTACATAAGTATAAAGCCATTTTTATGTTTGTTGTAGAGAGCATGTTTTAGGAATATTGGAATTTTAATTGTTAATATTTCATCACAAGCTTAGCACAAGTATAATCACATTATTATATACACACTTATTATATACACACTTTTTATACTTTTTATTCTTCTTATATTTTTCATACAATACGGTCTATCAAGGGTTATGAGATAGATTTTGTGTGCATATTCTGTATACATCAGTTTCAATGTACAAAATATATCTATATGTTTAGATTGATTAGTACATTTAATGCAAATGGTTAGTGTTCAGTTATGTATATAGGGTTATGTGTCTTTTTCAACAAAGGATGTTTTAGTATTTTTCATGTTGATACCACTTTAAATTTTCAAAAATTTTAAATAAGGTGCCAAAATTGTTTGCATATGTATATAATCAGTTACAGAAACAAAAATGGTAGTTCTGATGAAGTCTGCATTTGTCAGATGAAAGCGCTTAACTGATTTTTTAAAGTTGTTTTGTGTCGGTTGACTGACTGTTTTTATTACAATTTTATTGGGAAATAAATTGAACTCTGTTCAAGCCGAGGAGTTGTTGTGCCGTCCTGTACTACAATTTTTGAATTACGTTGTTGAGCTTGCTGATTTACATCGACCATGTTTGTAGCCACCCATTAATGGGTTTGCAGGCAGGGGTAGTATGTGCACACATCAGAGTTTCAGACTTCACGCACTCCATGACATCCATGCTTCTACACCCCCCCCCCGTTATTCTATCCTCTTTCTAACATTATGCGAGTGATATCTGAGAAGTATCCCTATAGTTGGCCTTTCATCCCAGCAGTATTTATGGATTGGTCCACAGCTCTTGCAGTAGGGCATGGGGGGCATGCTACTGGGATTTGTCAGCATGGCCTTGCATTTGTGTTCTGTTAACTGTGTTAGGTTGTTAGGATCCCCATGAGATACCATACATTGGCACTATGGGTGAGGCGCAGGCCTTTGACAGAGGACTGTAGGCCATTTGGTAGTGATGCGGGCCATCTGTAGAAGGCCAGTGCATTCTGCCACTCATACATTCCCAGGCTGTGAGCCAGTGGATTCCCCTGGGGTGACAGGGTACGTGTGCGAGGTGTTACTGGCAATAAGTCCTGTCCATATTGATCCATTGGTCTGGATGCGGGTAGGGTGCTGCTAACAGGTAGGGACACACCTGCATAGGACACCTCTTCAGCATGCTGCATCCTGTGGGTATTCCCATACAGAAGTGGGGTCATAGTGTACTCATTCCCAACAGCAAGGATATGACCTGTGAAAAACCTGAGGCTGAAGGTGGGGTGAGCTGAGTGCATGTGTGATATGGAAACTACTGGCAGCTGACTCAAAGATATACCTCGGACATTCCCGTTATGCTGCCTTGTGCGTGGACATAGGCAGTCTTTCATTATTTTATAACTGTGTCTTTTGTGGTCTGCCACTGATTGGTGAGAGTACACCAGTATTCCATACTACACAGACAACTAACTGCTAACCTGTATGTACAATTCCAAAGTTGTATGCAGTTGATAGTTACATTATGTGCATTCTGTCTAGGGTACTTCCACTTGTGTACTGTGTCCATGTATGGGCCCACCTTCATGGCCTGTCCATCTTTCAGACAATGACAGATATTGACAAATGGATACTGAATATGGATGACTGCTGACATCGATATCACTGAGAAGCATTGTGGTTGGCACTGCAGTTGTCGGAACATGGCCCTGTTGACCACAGTACTGCTCGTAGGCTACTGAGACACAACCCTCCAGCCCTACATGCTGACCACTTCCAGACAATATTAAATGTAACCACTTACCGCACAGACCCCTGCATATTGTACACATGCAACGATCTATCCTGTAGATTGGTACAAGAAAAGAACCTCCTCGCTACTAAAGGTGAATCTTAAATGAATGCAACAAAGAAAGTGGGTTAATATTCACCACCAACGGCTATCAGATCTGATGAAGATTATTTGAAAGTGCTTATCATTTGAGAGAGACGTCCATTTGAGCTTTTTACCTTTTATACAGCTTTTATCTACAATAAAGGTTAAGTTTTTAATAGCCGTTGGTGGTGAATCTTAACCTACTTTCTCTATCCTGTAGGTTGGGGCAGCTCGGGCAATCTGTGCTCCACTAATATTACTCCTCACACTTACATGTTACTGCATTTCTACATAGGAATGTGGGGGGGCACATCTGATAACTTTACACATTTGCTATGACTGTACTGATATTTCCGGTACTCTGTTGGCTTCCATTTCATATTGTATTCTGACCTATCATGCAGACTGCTGGCATATCAGTAGAGTACACATCTTAGGTTTTATTGACCTACATTTCAGTTTCAGACTTCTTACCCTTCAGAACTAACATACAACTGCCAGACCTGTTGTAGTCTCTCTGTGTAGGTCTGTAGGGGGGCTGTTCACCATTGCCATCATTTGTAGGCCTTAGTCCAGCCTTTCTTCATGGTCATCTACACCTGTCCTGCTGGCTGAAGCTGGTGGTTGGTATGTGAGCCTCACTGACATGCATGTGTGTGTCCTATGGATACCCACAGTTATTTTGGCCACCATATGTACTGCGGTGGGATTTGTCACCTTATCTACTACTGCCTAATATGTTGACACCAGCATTTGTTATGGATTTCATGCTGCCCATATAGGTGTCCACTGTCTGCTGCTATCCCATTTGGCCACCAATTCTCTTGCATGCTTGCATCCATACCATAGATACAACTATCAGAACATACTACTCCATTCAGTAATTGATAGGAAGAGTAACTTACCATGTGGGTGGGCCAGTATTGAGGATGGTGCTGGAGGGCTGACTATGTCGGTTGCATGTAGTACACTCCATATACATGGTAAAGCACAGTCAGTGTCATGTTTGGCATCCATTTTACTGTATGTGCAAGTCAGAGAGAGGTATCAGTCCCTGGGCCCCTACAGTGCCATTGTGTGTGCTATGATTTGCCTCTTTGCCAAGGCCAGGGCATACTGTGCACGCCTATGTCTGCCTACAGGAGGAGGCTCAGGACTTTCCTCCTCTGAGTACCGCTGTGCTTGTTGTGGCTTTGGTAATGGTGGGGGGTGGCCCCTTCCCATGTTGTTCCTGCTGCAGCTGTTTCTGCAGGACCATATTGTGTAGCATGGCACATACTATGAACATTTGTTCACATGTAGCTGCAGTGTACTACAAGGCTTCACCAGATATGTCAAGGCAGCAGAACCGTGACTTGAGCATCTTAAACATACACTCTACAATGATCCTGGTTTATGCGTCTGTCTTATTATAGCATTCTTGTTCTGATGTGTGTATATTTCTGATGGGTGTCATCAGCCACGGCTCCAATACGTAGCCAGCATCCCCCACTAGCTGGCCATATGGGATGGCTCCCTTGCAAACCCCTGGAACAGCTGCGAGGAATGCCAGATGTGGGAGTCATGATAGCTTCCAGGGCTGCTAGCACACACTTGCATGATAATGCCCTGGGCATCACACCCAACCTGGCAGTTGATAGAGGGGAAGCCTTTGCAAGTTATGTAGACCCTACCCCGCTCACTGGGTGGTACTTTTATGTGGATGTGCTTGCAGTCTATAGCACCAACTACCTCAGGGTATTCTGCTATATGGTGGAAGAGATGCATACTTCTGGTCAATGCCTCACGGGTGTTGGGGTGATATATGTACTCATTGTCATGTGGTGACATGGCATCCAGGAACTGGTGGAGTATCCAGGATGCTAATGCCTGTGAGACGCCCATTATATCTCTAGTTGGTCTTTGGAAGGTACCTGTGGCTAGTATTCTTAGGCCTACACATACCTTGGTATCCACTGGGATGGGTTCCTCTCTGTTGGTTCTATGTGTGAGGCATGGCCGACACAGCTCGATGATTTGCTGTAGAATGTCCCTGTCCACCCTATAGTACTCCACTATCTCCAGCTCATGTAGGCCCTGGTAGGTTACCCTGGGTCTGTACACTCTTCTCCTCCTCATCACTGTGGGTCAGTTGTCAGCATTCTCCTCCTCACTACCCTCAGTCTCTAGCACATATTGATAGAGTAAAGCGGCAGCAGCCTCTAACATTTTTAGTTAGTTTTGCCTGTTAAACATCCCCCATCTGTGTACACCGGTGGTGTAGATTTTGTGGGAAAAACCTGTCTGTATGGTGTTTGCATGGTTTATAGTGCTGTGCTAGCCTGCTTCCTGTGTAATTGGCTGATTCTGATACATTCCACCTGCCAGTTATGCTAATTCTCATTGATTTCTTTCCTACTGCTGTTTCTCCTTCCCAGTTTCTTCCTAGTTTAAGGCCCAATGCACTCCACACATTCACAATGCTCAAATGTCAACACTGCTGCTATTTCCTCTTTTTTTTTCTTTAGCCTTTAAAACCCAGTGCATGCTGCACACTACCATTTTGGCAATGTAAACAGTGCTGACACTCCCCCTTTCTTAGCTGTGCTTAGCTAAGGGCAAACAAGGGACGCATGGCTCCAGTAAGCTTATAGCAACCATAACACACCTCCTACTGAAGGCACCCTCTTGTCCTGCCTACAAGGTTCTCTGTTCCTGCACCTGCACAGTTGGGTGCAGGCTGCCAGTTGGGAGAAATCTGTGATTCCGTATAAGTCCCCTCATTTGCATACCCCAGTGTGTAGGCCCATAGTTACAACTCTCAAGCACACCTTTTCCCCTTGACAACCAGTACTCCCTTGTCTTGTTTACATTCTGCATGCCATTGACTATCATGGCAAATGCAGATTTCTGTTCATATGCAGTTATTCCTTTTTTTTCCATTTTCGGTACCCCCATGTTTGCTCGCTGCTGCCCTCAGCTTAAATGGCTGAGATCGGCCAAAAAATAAAAGTTTATTTTTAACAAAATTAAGCAGATTTTAATGCCAATGGCCTTATATTTGGCTGTTGGCATGTCTGCTCAAGATGAATACATGCTTTTCACGAGCTGTCATGCCTCCATTTTGTCAGATGCAAAAATTAATTCGGTTAATAGCCAAATACATTTTTGCACTGACACTGTTCCTATATGGAATCCGGCCAGCTTGCTGTATCACAAAATCACCTAATTTTCATGGTTTACCAGCAAATGAGGTGATTTGCATGCTGAATGGTTTTCCATGCAGAAACAGTCTAGGGCCGCTCGTGCACGTGAAAACGGCACGTACATGGATCGCAAAGCAACTATTTTCCATGCAGGACATTGCTGAATCCGGCTCTCAGTCTAAACCTGGCTCTCTGACAAACTGATTATTCTGAATCCAAATTCTTCCTAAAAATGTTAACTACCTGAAAGCCAATTTCTCTATATTGTCTCTCAATAACATTCTTATCACAGTGGAATCAAGCACAAAACTTTTAGGTGTTATTATAGATGATCAACTTAAGTTCAACTTGTATGTAAACAATTGTGTCAGGAAGACTCATCAAAAACTGGGCCTCCTATACAGAAATAAAAAGTTCCATACTAGCGATGCAAAAGTAACCCTCTCTCATGCTTACCTCCTACCTAGCCTACTGTACAGCCCTCAAATCCTCACAAATCTCAACTCCTCATTCCTAGCTAAATTAGAATCGACCTACAACAAGGTAGCTAATTTTGCAGCACATCAAACTTACAAATCCCATCACTGTCTCTCACTAAAATAATTAAACTGACTAGAATTTTCTCACCAGCTTCTCTCTCAACTCCAGATCATACATTCTATCCTATACCAGCCTTCTTACTGTCCTAACTTATCTCCTGTCTCCTCTCAATATTCTCCCACTAGGTCTCTCTGTAGCTCCAACCAAGACCTACTACTGATCTCTAAAGCCAAGACCAAAATTGGATCCAACCTCTATAGGTACCATCCTACTATTTCTTGGAACAAACTGCCATTAGAAATTAGAACCTCAAACAACTCAAACAGTTCAAAGCAGTTACCAAAGCAAATTAAAAAGTCACTGGTCCTTCTACTTTACTCACCCTCCATAATTTCCTTACTATCCCAAAGGCAGTCCATTACCTGCCCATTTTTTACCTCTACTTCTATTTTATCTGTTATCTCTCTCTAGCCTCCTTATCCAGGCTACTACCTGTCATTTTAAACCAATAAATGGTAACCTCTTTAGACTACTAATCAAATTCTGTATCTCTCATTTTTTCTCCTCATTCAAGACTTATTTTAATAGCAACTGATGCTTTGAAATTGTTGTACTATTGTCAGAATTGTTCTGTTATTGTTTTATTGTTTCTATTTACATGTTTATTGTAAACATTTTGAAGCACTTCTGTTTTCTGCTTCCATAAACATTTACTGTAAAATTTGTGGAGCTTTTCTCCCTGGCCCTCCACTGAAAAAGGGCTATCAGCTCAGTTGGACAAACCCAGTCAACAAATGTTAAATAAATTAATAAATACATTTCTTTTTTTTTTTGTTTGTTATTATATGTGCTATGATTGGTTTTCTTTTACCTAAAAATTCAACAAGGAAAGCCAAGAAAAATAGTAGCCAGGAAATTAGAAAAAGACACTTCTTCAAATTCTTTAAACTGCTTTGCATTATAAATAACCTGAGATGAAAGTCATGCTACATTGAAGACAGTGGATCTAAATGCTGTTATTACAAGTAAAGATACAGATAATACATAGCATATGTAAACATCCTTGATAGTGAATATAGTTTAAGCTGTGTTAGAGCCATGCAAAGTCAATACAAAAAATACAGTATTGGCAGCAAATAATTAGAGGCAGATGAAAAGAGAATAGGCTTCAGTTCTTTGCTGATAAAGCCATTTCAGGTCATTGTGTTGATGGGACATTCAATGAAAATGCATTACAACTTTTAGTGAATAAAGTCAAGGCATTAACATGTAAAAGGTGGCAACATGAACTTTCATTGCAAATTATGAACATGTTAAGCACTTCTATAGCCAAGATGAAAACAAAAATATCACTAAGTAACACAAAATTACAAAATTTAGTGAGCAATATCAGCCTCCTTAGTATTTTAACAGGACTGGCTTCAAAATCACAATTCTTTTCTCAATATGAAACATGATTCATGCGCTAAATAACTTCAAGAACTGGAGATATGCGCAGGATTCAAAAATGTAAGAATTATTGGAGCTCTAGATTCATGGAACTTGCAAGGTAGATTAGTAAATAATATTGATATAATAAGGTAGGATATTTGAAGGAACTTACAATTAAGGAGGTCAAAGAAACAATTGCACTAGACACAGTCCACAGCTAAAGTCTATGAAAGTGTTCTATTAAATTCCCAAATGAGCCACTGCGGTCACATTCGCTTGATCCTTCAATTATGATGGAATGCTTGTAGAGACGGCATCAACACAGTAATATATGTGAGACTTCTACCTGAAATGGTTCACTCTCAAACATAATTTAAGGAAAATCTCATGAGAGAAAACCATGTGTTAATATTTCATATTTCATACAAAGTTAGGATTAAAATAGCAAGACATTCTTTACTTTTTGTTCAAGAGGCTAGTACCAAACTACCATATTAGGAACCATACCTCCAAAGGACAATGGAACATCCTGAGCCCCATGACATTTATAAACAACAGGATTGCTTTCTACAGTATTCCTATATTGTTTTAATTTTCTTTGGTGTTCCTTAGGTATAACTGTTTTGCTTTGCACTGACCAACTATTGCAAATATGAGCAACTGAAGTTATATAACTCTGAAATATTGCAATATAATGATGTAAAAAGAGTTTTTCTCTGTCAACATAAATGGCATGTGATACAAGGAAAAGTCTAGAATTGTTTAAAAAATATGCAAGAAATAACACTCAGGAAATGTATGTATAACAGAAAAATAGTGTCAGTAAATTAAGCATGTAGAATGTAATAAGTCAACAAAAGTATACTAATATAATGGCTGTTACCAAGTTCAATTATCAATATCAATTTAAAGTTATTTATGTCAGTATGTCAATTATGTATGTCAGTTCATATTTACTAACTGGAGTTAGACAATAGAATACTATCTATGTACTCTTAAATAAATAATTCTATAACACACACACACACACACACACACACACACACACACACACACACACACACACACACACACACACACACACATACACACACACAAACACACACAAAAATAAAATATGTGTCTATGTGTGGGGTGTGTGGGTATATGAATAAATATATACAGATTTTCTGGTAATTGCTATAGGAAGTAAAAAAAAAATGTACACCACATATAGGCATACTTTATTTAGAAAATTAAATATCATTTTAATTGCATAAACACTTATTATATTGCAGTACATACAGAAACATATTATCCTTCAACTATACAAGGATAATATATAGTGATAAGCCTCCTGCACCCCCACACCACCTGCTACTTAAATATAACAACTCCGAGATTGCACTTCAGTACACTAAGTGCAATCTCGGAGTTGATATATCTAAGTAGCATGGGGGGTTGCAGGTGGGTTTGCCCCCCTGCTTATACTTGGAGAAGAGTAATATTTTTTTTGTTTTATTTGTTTCTCTATGTACTTGTGCTGGAATATAAGTAAGTGTTGGTATCCCATGTGTTTTCAGGATTTTGAGTTTTCAGGATTTTGGGCTTCAGGATTTTGGGCTTTCAGGATTCTGCAGCGCTACTATATATATATATATATATCTATATATCTATATCTATATATATATATATATATATATATATATATATATATATATATATATATATACACATACATACACACTAGTAAAGTCACTTCTTATGCCGTTAATTGAAATGGATAAACAGTTGGAACTCATATCTAAATTACTGAGCATTATATATGTTCAGATATAGTCAACTATAGACATAAGTGGAGAAAGATAAGCTAGATAAACAAGATAGTAGCTATAGCTACATTTTCTATGTGCAATAATGTTTTCTTTTAAATGATGAAATTTGAAAGCATTTGGCTTTCCATGCAAACCAAATTAATTCCAAACAGTATAATACAATATGTGAAGAGGTAGGTGATGATATCACTGACTTAAGTCAAATGAAAATGCTATGGCATCAATATGTTTGTATATTCCATCATCCTGAATAGATTACTGATAGGCAAGTGATGAGGGGATGGTTCTCCTTGCACAGTCTCTTGCACTGTTTCTTCCTCCCACCCCTTGTGGGAATGTTCTAATGAGGACAAAGAGAAGGATGATTGTTACTCAGACAATTTAGCATTGTCCCTCCATTAGTCCTCCAGTCATCCTTTCCAATGGCATAGAGCTTGAGAAAGCATAGAAACAAATATATACCAGTCTCATTTCTAAGCTGTGAGTGTTCCAGCAGCTGGGAAAATCCATGCAATGAAGTTTTTAACATGTGCTTTGCTGTTGGTGTCAATATCTTGCCTAGTGTCAAAGACATTGGTGCTCAATGGTGAGGACGGATCATACCTCTCAACCTCCAAACCTGAGAAAACTGGAGAAAGCCAAAACTAATTGGGAGGTAAAAGCAAAATATCAGGGATAGATTTTAATTATTGCCCTTATAAATTTAGAAAGATGTTAGAATCACAGGTTTAACATTAGCATGCATTTTCTGAAGAATATGAAGTCTGAAACTCAACTTTATATCATTATGTAGTAATTTCAGTCCATAGTGATTTGCTAGAAAACCACAAACTTTATGAGCAAAAATCTGAACTGTTGGACGGTATTATTTTATGAAATTCTGAACAGTTGAAATATATGGGGCAGATTACAATCAAATCTAGTGCAAAAAATCAGAAATTTTAGTAGAAAGGGGATGGCACCATCTTCAGTATCCAGAGATCCTCAGACACAGACACCAGCACTGGAGCTCTCAGTGTAAGGGCCAAATGGCCAAATATTGGACTTACAAGATGGTGACAAAGGTATCTGCAACTACATTAAAGCTGACATGGTGACACCAACCCCAGGTGCTAAAGATACATTCATTGGAAAGGGACACAGTATTAACCCCAACAATACCAACTGCAGCACCATCATGGAAAAATCACTCTGCATCAGAGTAGCTACTTGCAGGAAACCTGCAGGCATTGATCAGATCGGTACCATAATGAGGGCTGATAATGAGACCGAAACTCTAGTTGGCAATTGAGTACATTCTCTATCTACCTTGGAGACTGAGAGAGATGGGAAGAGAATAATTCTGACCTGAGCCAGGAGCATAGCCATTAAAATCTTTGCATAATCAATATGCAGCATCACAGAATAAAATGTAGAAATAGTTCTAAGGGGCTTGATAGATGTGGGTATAGAGGCCACCTGCCTATGGAACATTTGAAAAACAGGAGACACTATCCGTGCTAACATAAAACCATGGCTGCCCATCACAATAGACATCAATATGGAGACTCTAAAGTTGCCAAACACATCTCTTTCCTCCCACTTTAACTTCTTGAGAAGAAGAGGACGAGAGATTTCCTTAGAAAAAATATTTAAAGCAGATCTTTTCTGGGCTACCTCCTCCTTTTTCTCGGATGTAGGTGCGGCAATCTACAAGAAGAATTCCATGCAACTTTTAGAACAAAAGTGTCAACGTATGCTGAACTACTCTTCTGCATCATGGCCTTCAAAATAAGCGTCTTCTTCTTCTTCGTTCTGCTAGGTGAAACATTTTCATTAAATGCTTGGTAACTATGGCAATTGATTTTTTTGCATGCTATAGTCCGAAACATACTACACACAACACATGATTGTCTTGTGAGAACAGGGCTCATATTTCCTGAAAGGAACATTTTCTCTGTAGTTCAAAACAAACAATATATCACTGACACACCCCTCAAATGTCCAGATTTTCACAGAATGTCCAGGTTTTTGTCTCGTATTTTTGGCCTGTTCCTCATAAAATTTGTGGATTTCTGGATTTTTGTGGCAAATCAGTGAGGACAGAATTCACTAAATAATGACAGGCATTTGAGTTTCAGACTTCATGTCCTTCAGAAAATGCAAGGTAACACAAAACCTTTATTCTAGTAACTTTCCTAGTTTATGAGTGCAATATTTAAAATGTGTCCCTATTTTTGAGGTTTGATTTCCCCCCATTATGTTTGGCTTTGTCCAGATTTTTTGTGCTAAGAGTTTGAGAGGTGTGATCACTAATCATTAATAGCAGCTGTAGCAATTGTTAACAGTTTGCTGCAACTGAAAGTGAAACACTGAAGACACATGTGTAAGAAAGCACACTGCTACACTAGAGCACCAGAAAGTACCAGACAGGAGAGAGAAGTTGGATGTTAGGGAGCAGAAAAAGGTAGCTTGGAGGAGGGGAATGTAACCCTACATTCTTCAAAGTAATGAGTCATAATACTATGGTTGGATCTGATTTGAAAGATAAACTTCAGATAAAAAACAGAGGAATGAGTCTCTTCCAAACCGATTAAGAGGTAACTTAGGAACACCAAATGTGAAAATATCCTAAGGCCATTTTAACTCTTGAAACATCTATAATTTAAAATCAACCTACTTTCAAGCCTATCCAATTCCTGCTTAAAATTACCCCCTCTAAATAGATGGGGATGAGCCAATACACTGAAGAAAACACTATCACTCGAACCACCATGTGCTATGAAAAAATGTTCAGCTACAGAACTATTCATATTAGATTTTCTTATATCACCCAAATGCCCCATAATCCTCACCTTAACCTTACGTTTAGTTTGACCAATATACCACTTGGTATCCTCACATCTACACCCAAGTATATATACAACATCATAGGAATCACAAGTGAATCCTTCCATAGCTACATATATCTTCCAGTTAATTTTCTCACCCATCATGGAACATAACAAAGATGCTAAATGGATAGAAAAAGTGAAAGAAAGAATAAGAAGTTTAAAGGTGCAGGATATGAAATGGGATGAAATAACAGCCAGAGAGATTGAAACAAAGTTAAGAAAAGCCTCTAATAGGAAAACCCAGATGCAGTACCTAACTTTTGGTTAATTAAAAGTATTAAAATCTTTGCACAAAGATTTAGCCACTAGTAAGAACTATTTATATGCGCACCCCAAACAGACACCAGCCTGGATAACAACAAGCAAACCAATGCTCCTGCTTAAGAGTGAATCTGTAACCTACCCTAAAAATTATAGACCAATAACTTGACTTCTGATGATGTATAAACTATACACGGGAATTGATGCCGACAGGTTTTATAGTCATTTAGAAGAAAACTCAATTATGGCAGGGCAATAAAAGAAGGTCAAATGGAACAAAGGATCATTTTTTGTTAAATAAAGTCATACTGGAGAACAGTAAAAAGGGGAATAATTTAAGTATGGCATGGATTGACTATAAAAAAGCATTTGGTAGTATCCCATGTTCATTGGTAAAAGAGTGCTTAAAAATGTATTACATACACCCTACACTGATTGGGTCTATATTAAAATCTCGAAGTCTGACAATATTGAATATGATATTGTCGACACGAGAATACCAAAAGTGCACTACATCGAATGTTTAAACAGAAAATCTCCATAGGGGGATATTTTCATTTGCTTCAATGTAGTGCGTTCATGGAGTTGGTATATTTAAATAAGGGGGTGTGGGGGAACAGGGGGGGGCTTGCCCTCCTGCCTACACACTATTTATTTATTTATTTATTTATTTACTTTAATTTAGTTTTTTTTTTTTTTGGTTTAGATGGTTTAAGACTTCAATCACTAAAGTTCGATCTTTAGTGATTCGAAGTTTTAAATCTTTGACATTATAATATAGGCCTCACTGATCGACTACATTACAATGACCATGAAACAGTGAAAGACCACTTTGTAATTAAGCCACGATAAAGGACAGATTATTATCTCAAGGATAAAAATTCAAAGGGGGATATTCCAGAATGACTCCCTGTCACTGCTGCTATTCTGCGTTGCCATGAACCCATTAAGCCGTTTACTTAACAGCTTAGACCATGGCTATAATTTGGCTCCTAGAAAACAACAAAGTGTAAAGACTTCTCATCTTCTCTTTGTCGATGATTTAAAACTGTATAGCTCATCAGACGAGGACCTGAAAGCACAGCTGCAGGCTATCAAATCTTTTTCAGATGATATAAGATTGTCATTTGATCTTGATAAGTGTGCAAAAGCAACCTTTAAAGCAGGAAAACTGCAGCACCAGGAAAACATCAGTTTGGGACAAGAATGTGATATAAATGAACTGGAGCAAGGGGGAGTGTATAAATATTTGGGAACTGATGAAGGATCAACAATAAAACATGAACAAATGTGAATAAAACTTAGTAAAGAATACTTTAGAAGACTTAAATTAATTCTGAAAACAGCACTGACATCTAGGAATAAAATCCAAGCAATAAACCAATTTGCTCTTCTTGTTCTGACTTACAGTTTTGGAGTGATTGACTGGCCCCAGAACGTGTTGGATAGATTAGCTAGGAGAACAAGAAGGATGCTTCATGCTCATCAAATGATTTATAAAAATCAGTCTTTAATAAGATTATATATTCTCTATTCTGAGGGAGGGATGGGCCTCCTTGAAATTGATTACATGTATAGCTCTGCAACTCTGGGACTCCACATATATCTGCTGACCTCACAAGACCCAAATATAGTGAAAGTTTTGAAACATAAGGAGAATTAATCAAAGATTACTTCTCTGCTTAATTTAGCAGAAGCATTTCGGCATAAAGCAGGAATAGAAATCAAACCAGAAGTAGATAAAAATCAGACAGCAACTGAATGTGCCAAAAAAAAAAGAAAGAATATAAGGTGAAGGACCAGATGAAAAGGCAAGAAATGTGGAAAAAGCATAGTTACAGTTGCAAGTATAGAAAACTTCTGGAAGAACCTCATGTTAATCAGGAATGAATGCAGGAATGGTTAAGGAGAGGCAAATTCAATGCAAGAGATGAAAGTTTAATATTGGCAGCCCAAGATAGTGGGCTGCATACATGTTGGTTTACAGAGTCCATTGAACATGTGGGAGAAACAGACAAATGTAGGCTTTGTAAAACAAAATCGGAAACAGTTGCATACCTTGTTGCTGGTTGTGACCTACTAATGGCAAAAGGACTGTATACTGAAAGGCATAATAATGTCTCAAAACTGTTGCATTGGGGATTGTTCAAACATTATTATACTGAAATAGCTGAAAAACACTGGAAACATGAGCCACAAAACATCATAGAAAATGATGAAGTTTACATCACATGGGATCACCCATTACCAACAGTTCAAAAGATCGATGCTAGAAAACTGGATATAGTGGTCCAAGAAAAATAAGACAAAAGTAGCATTGATCATTGAAACTGCCACACCAAGTGACTACAGTGTCTTGCATATAGAGACACAAAGTCATAAAATATCAGGATCTGCAGGCAGAAACGAGAGCAATGTGGAAGAAAGATACCCGGACTGTCCCTATAGTAGTAGGAGCAATGGGTCTTATAAAAAAGAATCTATAACAGTATTTAGGTATGTTACTAATCTATGTAACCCTGTAAGAATTGCAGAAGGAGTCATTACTGGGCACATTGCAGATACTCCAAAGAGCACTTTTGGCTGACATCAAAGATTGAAACAATACTAATTTCATGAACTTTAATCGTACTTTGACTTAGGAATGGGGTCAATTCCTGTCATAGTATTAGAAACCCAATAGATCTTGAGAAATAAAAAGGCAGATGGAATGGTCTTCCCCTGCTCTGACCACTCCCTAACTACTTTACAGCAAAATATACATTCTGACCTCAATTGTCTTAGTGACAAGATATACATCCTGACCTCAGTTGCCTTAATGAGTGGATTACTGCTAAAAGAACATGCTAAGTACATATAAAACTAAAACAGTCAAAAAGCACTCTGAAGGTGAAAACGTTTAAAAGCAAAATCCAAATTTAATAAATCACAAATTAGGTTTAGTGCTTTCTTTTCTGTCAAATCAGAAAACTTCATTAGAACAAATAGTTAATTTAAAACTTCCTTTTAAATACTAAAAGAACATGCCCCCTTGATTGCATAAATCCAATCAGCACCAGTAAATCAGGATACAAAATGAATACATTTGTAGCCATCTTTAAAAAGAACATACAGTAAAATGTCACTATCTATCAAAATTACAATGTATAAACATCAAAAAATATAAAACATGTAACTTGTGGGACACATTTTGGTTGCATGACTATGCCCTAGTGGTTGTTAGCCTAGTATGCACCTTTGAACTTATGAACCCCATTAACTATGACTGGATTTTGTCGTGTACACAGATTAGCACTCTGAGAGATGCCTATGATGTCACCCATTTGCAGCTGGAGTGGCTGGATGTCACTATACCCAGCAACAAGCATACTTTGGTTTTAAGGTGGAAAGGCATTATACAATCACGTGTTGTGCACATGTTTACTACTTTGCCTACATTATCTGATTTAGGAGCAGAAGCAGATGATACCAAAGCCTTTGACCCTTGCTGAGGACCCCACACAGCTTCTATAGTAGCCGCATGTCTTGATATATATATATATATATATATATATATATATAGAGAGAGAGAGAGAGAGAGAGAGAGTACGTGGGAAGATTTGAAACATTGTGTCTGGTATACAGCCACTTTCTAATGTTCTTCAGGAATTTTTAGTTGTATTTTATTGATGTGCTAGCTGTTCAGCTGAGACAGTTATGGCCATAAACTGCTAACAAGCTGTCTTCAAGCTCCATGTTTATTTCCCCTGTCTCTGAGTGCCTGCTTTGTGACTTTCAGCAACCACTTAGTAATCCCTGAGTAGCCCCTGTGTGCCGCTGGTTTACCCAGGTAATGTAACAAGAAAAATAGTTGGTGTGCTTCTGAACTACATGCATAGCTCAAAAAACAGTTATTCCTGCTGAGCATTATGATTTGTATTTCACATTCACACTGTAACACAGAAGATTTATGAAATTACAGTTTACAGCAGTAAATACAACTACTGTAGCGTCATGTCCTTTACACATACAATTTTGGAATCCATTCTACAGTGGGCAAAATACTTCAGATAATGTATCTGATATCAGAGACAAACATGTACAAAGGTATAAGTGAGAAAGAAACTCAGACTTGACACACACGTTTCACCTGCAGAAAGAAAAGAAATGAAAATGAGGAAATATGATAGCTATGTCTAAATACAGTACAGAGAAAGAGAGAGGGAGATAAGACATGGAGAAGAAACAAAAATGCAGCAATTCAACAGGAAATTAACATGTCAGAAAGATGTCATGGCACTCTGCCAGCAAACTGAAAAATTTTACAAGTAATCCTAAAGTAAAATTGGTTACAAATTATTTGTAAAATATAAAGAGATTGTGCTCTTAATCTACATTTTAAGAATACGTGAAAATTTGAATAAATAGTATAAGTTAGGGGGTTCCTATTAGATGAATGAAGACATATTCTATTGAATGCATCTTGGTTGAACTTAAAACAATAAAAAGGCAAAATAGCGAAGCGGCTTTTAAGCAAATTCTTTCCCAGGGAAAGAATTTGCTTGGCCGCTTCCATTACTTTGCTGTTTTCAGCACTGTAGTGCAATCCCGGAGTTGATATATTTAAGTAGCGGGTGTGTGGAGGGGGTGAAGCCCACCACTTTAATGTATTCTTTCAATTTTTTTTTTTTTTTTGGAACAACGATTTTTGTTCTGAGCTTTCGAGATCGTATGCTTTCGCTTACATGGGGTTGATTATTCATCGTTCGCTTTTTTAAGCATTCGATGATATAACATAGACCCAATTTAGGCATGATTTGCTTACTTACTTTATGTATTTATTTATTTATTTAAACAAATTGAAATAAAAAAAAATAAATTTTAAGATCATGGTAACACAGCAATTTAGGTATGACTTCCATCTCATTAAAAGCATGTTCTGTACATACAGCGGACTGAATGTGGAAGGCTGTGTAGATTATGATTCCCAATACTATTCTAGCATGTCCAAAGGTCAGTTGTCAATCTCCTCTCCGGTCCAGCTGGTGAATCTGGGAATCTTGAGGCAATGTTACAACTGCCTCATGTACACAGACAACCCTCTCCTCCTCCCAACAAATTCCAACACATGTGAGAGATGCAACCATATAGCCAAACTGGAGGCTAAGCTCTCTCAACTCAGTACTGGCGAAACCAGTCAGGAGGAGAAGGAAACCACACTCACTACTATTCCAGTCTCACATAGACCTACCATGACAGCAAACCAAACACATAAACACACAAAAACATACTCGGAGGCTCTAAATAAAAATCTGCCTAAGCAGCAGAGAACTCCAAAGCAGACACCCAAGCAACCGCTACCCCAAAACAAAACACATGCAACACATAGCTCACAAAGCCAGTGTGCCGAACAGTCACAGCCCTTAAGGCTAAACAACACACCTGATACACTTGTAATAGGTGATTCTATCGTCAGGCACACTGACGTCCCGCTCACCAGGCTGAATAAGGAGAAGGTCATGGTGAGCTGCCTGTTGAGCGCTAGGATCCGCCACATAACACAAGCACTCAGGTCACGCCAAGGCAAGTACAAATATGACTCAGTCATTGTCCATGCTGGTGTGAATGACCTGAGATGTACCTCCCTGGACTACATGAAAAGAGACATAGAGGAGCTCTCTGAGCATGTAGCCCAAGCCAGTATGACCCTGACCTTGAGTAGCATCTTACCCTCACCAAGAATGATGCCACAATATGAAGACAAGATGATCAATTTCAACAATTGGCTTAAGTATTGGTGTCATTCAAAGGGGATCCAATGCCTGTCAGCCTGGGATGACATGCTCGACAAGCCACGATGCTTCGCTAGGGACGGCTTGCACCTGTCACCCCTGGGCTTTCCAATATTGGCAAAGGCTCTTGCTACCCCCATAGTGCCTTTTTTAGACAAGGCTCAAAACACAAACCCTCCTCCATAGGTATCACAAGGGATAAGAAACTAAGAGTAATGCTACTCAATGCCAGAAGTCTAAACCTCAAGATGCACGCACTCAAAACTCTCCTTAACATGGAGAACATCGATATCTGTGCAGTAACAGAAACCTGGTTCAAGGCTCCCGAGAGCACCCCAGCACTACCAGGTTATACCTCATACCATGCTTTTTGGCCCCAAAACTTGGACCGTACCACAAAAGGAGGGGGAGTATCAATATTCGTCAAAGATACCCACACATCCAGGTTGGTGGCACAGCACGAAGCATCAGAGACTATCCATGTGCAACTAACAGTGGGTAAAACTGCCTACCAGTGTATAGCCTGCTACAGACCACCCTCCCAAACCCAGGAACCCCACTCGGCCTTCCTGAGAACACTGGAAAATATAAAGGTCTCTCCAAACACCATTATATTGGGCGACTTCAACTACCCAAATATAGACTGGGAGCATTACTCTAGCTCCAACACCCTAGCCCAAAGGTTCCTAGAATTTATAAACTCAAATGCTATGGAACAACTTGTTACCACTCCCATAAGAGGGAAAAACATACTGGACCTGATCATCACCAACATGGGGACTCTATGCTCCAGACCAGAAGTGTATCCCTCACTGGTAAGATCAGACCATAAACTAATCTCACTGGATATTCACATCCCGACTCCACCCCCTGCCCTGAAAACCACAGTGAAAAACTTCTCTAAAGCAAATTTCACACTCCTCAAAACTGAGGTGGAATCCTGTAAAGCCCCCGGGCCTGTGGAAAATACGGACCAGACCGCAGAATCCTTTATAAACGCATTCTATGAACACCTTCAGGAATGCATGGATCATGCAATCCCAAATAAAACCAAGACCCAATCCTCCAAAGGCAGATGTCCTGTCTGGTGGACCCCAGCCATAAACAAACTATACAATAGAAGGAGGAAGCTACTACATGATAGAGCAAAATCCCAAAAAGGGAAGGCATCTCTGATCAGTATTAGCAAAAAACTATGGGCACTCATAAAATCGTCTAAGGCCAGCTTTGAGTGAAAAATTGCACAGGACACTAAGGATAATCACAAGGCTTTCTTTAGTTATGTTAAGAACATGGGTGGGTATTCCCAGATATGCTCAGAATTAGTCCAAAATGACAGAAAATACACCGAACCCACAGACATTGCCAACATCCTAGCTGACAGGTTCAGCACAAGCCCCCCCCCCATCAAAAGGGCAAATATTTATCCCAGCAGAGTGCTGCCCCCCTGAAATCTCAGATGCTCAGGTAAGAGCTGCCCTCTCCAAAGCAAAAAACACAGCATCAATGGGACCAGACGGTGTCCCGGGCTGAGTCTTACATGAACTCCAAGAAGAGCTAAACCCAAACATAAAACTACTGTTCAATCTCAGCCTTACTACAGGATATGTACCCAAAGAGTGGCGTACAGCAACAGTGGTCCCTCTCCACAAAGGTGGTGCCTCAACGGATCCTGGAAACTATCGCCCCATAAGCCTGACTAGCTTGGTCTGCAAAGCTATGGAAAGGATCATCATGGACCTCATAAATAAAGATATTGGGGACCTACAGACACTGGATCCTACCCAGTTTGGCTTTGTTAAGGGCAGATCCTGCCTCTTAAACCTGGTTGATTTCTTTGAAACGGTCACCAAGGCCATTGACGAGGGGAAGGTGGTCCACACAGCCTACCTGGACCTCGCAAAAGTCTTCGATACACTACCCCACTCGGGCATTATAGATAAGCTCACCAGCTTAAATATAAACCCCTATGTCACTAGATGGGTTGCAAACTGGCTCAAGTACAGAACCCACATGGTTAGAATTGCTGGAGCCATGTCAGACTGCAAACCAGTTACAAGTGGTGTTCCACAAGGCTCAGTCCTGGGACCTCTCTTGTTTGGTATATATTTCTCGGAGGTACAGGCAAACACGGAAGGACTGTGGCTGACTAAGTTCGCAGATGACTGCAAACTGGGCGCCATAATCGACTCTCCAGCCGACACAAGCATCCTCCAAAAGGGCCTCATAGAAACAGACAACTGGTGCCAGAGCCATGGCCTCAAGCTAAACGCCAAAAAGTGTATAGTCATCCCCTTTGGCAAAAACAAAGTGCCCACAAATTACCACATAGGTGATAATCCATTAAGTACAGAAGAAGTAATTAGGGACCTGGGGACCCAAGTTGATAGCAAGCTCTCATTTGACAACCACGTGGCCAAAGTGGTTAGAAAAACATTTTATATAGCCCATCTAATCATGAAGGGATTCACATCTAGATCAGGGGATGTCATCGTGCCTCTTTACTCATCCCTCATCAGGCCCATAATTGAGTACAATGCCCCTTTTGGGATGTACCTTACCAGACACCTGCAGCAACTGGAAAGACCCCAAAAGTATCTCACCAAGAAGATCATAGGGCTCAAACAGATGCCATATGCTGCCCGGTTAAAGAAACTCCAGCTCTACTCAGTGGCATACCGCCTGCTCAGAGGCAATCTGTGCCTGACGTATAAAGCCATGTCCAACCCGGAATTAATGGACATGCTGCACCTCAGAAAATCCAAATCCCATCGAGCTACGCGCTTGAGAGACTTGAACCTCAGCACTGAAATAAATAGGACATGCTGGGGGGACAGATTCATAACCCAGAGGCTCCCTTCACTCTGGAATAAAATCCCAGTCCAGGTTAGGCAGATTCCCTCATTGACTCTCATTGACTCTCTTCAAGAGGAATCTTGATGAGTGAATGGGAGATCGTAGGTTTACCCCGGGTATCACTTCTGTGTCACTGTTAGACGGAGGCACAGTATACTAACCTCAAAAAAGGGCATAGCAAAATTAATTTAAAATGGGTGGCAAAAGCCAAACACACTCTGGCTAGGCTTGTAAATGCCCTAGGGCAGATAGCCTAGTATGAACCTATGAACCTATGAACCTATGAGAGTGCTGATATAATTTTGTTTAAAAAATGCATGATTTGTTTTAATGCCTGAGTTAAATAAGGGAGAAAAACAGAAGTATAAAATATTAAAACAAACAAGTAAAACCACATACTTCTATGAATACTTTGCTTCATAGGTGATTGACAGTAAGCATATGTACCATAGAACTTTAAGTTCTGACAGAAGTTTTTGTCTGACACTATTAAGATGAAATTGTAGATAAATGCAACTTAATTGATAGGTATTTTAAACCTGGATGAACCAGTGAGAACAGGTAGACCAACTGTGAAAGTGCTATCCAGATCTTGGAATAGAAGCCTTTTTGTTTTAAATACACAATGAACAATTGTCTTTCAGCTATATTTGTGCTTTTACCTTCCTCACTGTCTAGAAGGATCAAGTCAAATAAATCATTTCTATCAGAAACCAGGGACATATCATCCAACAACAAAGATTTAGGGAGATAAAGCTGGGATGCCACAGTTTCTATTTTGCTGGTGATAAATGAGTTTAGAATATCACAAAGTATACTACGTTTTAACCTGTCATACCTGAAATTAATGTTTTTTGAACATTGTCCATTGAAACAACATATATATTATTTAGGATGTGTTCATTAGAGAAAGGATAGTGTTGTTATAGACCCAGTTATAGTTTGAGGTCATTTTCATATTGAAGAACTCCACTGCCAGGATGGCAGGTAGTTTGAAGGGAAACTGATACCGTAAGGCCGAGTCCAAAAGATAATTCTCTCATTGCATAAGCTATATCTCTTGATTGTTGATCTACCTTATTACAGTTATATTGTTTCTATCTGGGTTAGCCAGGATGAAGCATCTCCACAGAGCCCTTTGGACCAACATCACTACCTCATTCTATTTGTTTAGGAACATGAACTCTGACAAAACTCACCCACAAAAAAATTCTGGAACTGGAGCTTCAGCTATATCACTGACAACGTGTTATATTTTTCTGGAATAGCTTGCATTGTTTTCATCTTCTGCAGATAGCCCTTTTGGTATTTATAGCATCTGATTCTTTGATACCATCCCAAGTATCTGTTTTTGGCAGAGTAATTTAGGCCACACCTTGATGATTCCTTCCCTTTTCTCCATATATTCCCTGTCAA
>NC_056728.1:1809572371-1809739871 GCF_019279795.1 Protopterus annectens | reverse complement strand
ACATGAAGGAATTGTGGGGGGAGGGGTGCTACAATGGGTTGCTCTGATTCTCACAGTAGTGAGCTGAAATATACTTCTCAGTCATTATTTATGTACTTGTTCATTCACTTGATCACAAGCAAACATCTGACTGTATGCAGTCATACAAGGATCCAAAAATGATGGTGATATGTGTGTCTGTGTGTGTGTGTGTGTGTGTGTGTGTGTGTGTGTGTGTGTGTGTGTGTGTGTGTGTGTGTATGTGTGTGTAAATACTTTTTATTGCATCCAAGAGTAATTATGGTGAAAAGTTAGGAATTGATTGCAGCAAACAGAAACATCATCATATGGGCCGTGTCCTTTGGGAATGATGCTTGTTTTTCTTGTTTGGTTGATTGTTGACAGTGTTTTTATTATATGGCTATGAATACACTTTATACCATGAAATCTTGACTTTGATGTTAATATTTTAACTGCAGTTGCATTTTTAATTTAAGTTATTTTTTGCAGGTCAACGGGTATGTAATGTGCTATGTTCTTAAAAAGCCACATTATCCAATAGGTCACCTGGTCTTCTCCTGAAAAGAGACCCTTGCATCCAGTAGGCTGTCCCAAGCTGTAAGAAAATGCTTTAAACTTTTGTCCTTTTGAATTTCTGTGCTCTTCACGTAGCCATTAACTAGTGCTTCATTGTATAATGTTTGACTATCAATCTGAGCATTTCCCTGATAGTTTAATGAGCTGCCAAATACATTTTCAATAAATGTGAGTTTCTAGGGAATTCACATTTACTGTTGCTCGTGCTAAGTTTGTTTTTAATGTGAGAGTGTTTTGCTTGGTTCAGCAAATGGGTACCAGCATTTTTGCTTTGGAATTTTTAATAAAAAATGTAATTAAAACCAAATCTCTGATCATTATTGAAGTAAAAAAGAAAACAGTCTGCATGCAGACAGGTTTAAACAGTGTCTTATGGTAACTGTGGAAAGACGTTGAAGTAATATGATATTTGTATGGCTGCAAGGGGGGCAGTCCATTATACTGCCTATGGGCCGATTTAGCCATTATCTGATTCCACCTTTGAGGATGAGTTGCAGCAGTGAAATATTTTATTCCTGTCTAGGCCTTGTTTTATTGCTGCTTTTCTGTGTCCTGTGAGGTCTGTCTGGTACATTCAAAGAGTATTAAAATATTTGAACATTTAATATTCTTTGATTAACATGGTAATGGCTGTGCTCTACATCTGCCCTGCCTAAGCCTTCATCATATCTAGTCTGTTATGGCTTGTATGCTAATGCTTTTAGAGACCCTCTGTTAAATCGGATTCCATTTGTGAATTTCTCTTGCTTTTTTTTTACTTTATAGGTTGCATCACTAATATCCTTTCTCCATCTTTTAGGATATTGTACTACCCTTGCCTCTGGGGTCTATCCTGCTTCCACTTGAAACCATTATATTTTATTATTCTATATTTTTGTAGTACAGGAAGTTGCAGTAGGTGACTCTTCAGACTTTTAGATTTTGATCATTATCCTGAAGGTTAAGGCATCGGTTAAGGCATCTTGGATCTTATTCATCCTTACCTTTCTATCTCCTTTGTTGCTTCCTTTTTATCCCTTTCTTCTGGGATTATAATTACCATCCTAAGGCTGATCCTGCTTCTGCCAGGCTGTTGGATCACATATTACCCAATACCTTTTAAATAATTGCATATCTTATCAGATTACTCCTCAATGAAGAGCTTCTCTCTTTCTTTTTCTGTCACTGGCTTTCCATCCTAAGCTGATTATAGATTTTTTTTACATCAGTAGTTGGTATAACAGTTAGAAAATACTTTGTATTGTTCACATAATGACTAAAGAAATATGGGTTTTAATGTTAACCATATTATGTTAGCCATTCATTAATACCCAACGGGGAGGAGAAATCTACATGAATTTATATAAGTGAGTTAAGAGTTTTAAAGAGAACATTCAAAATCATTTCTTTTGGGATAAAATAATTTCTGACAAATTAATCTACCCCCCTCAAAAAAAGTATGTTGAGTTTAACACCTAGTGAATGGAAGATAATACAGGTGTTTTCATAGTCTAATAATTTTATCAGTCTTTCAAATTGTGAGAACATAGTAATAAAATTATGTCAACTTTTAAATCAGATAAAAAGTGTGTGTCTGTAAAGGGAATAGCTAAGGAATTATAACTGTTTAGCAAGACTAGTTTGCACAAGAGTCAGGTCTTTAAAGGCAACCAATGGACTATAACTGAGCTATTTTTAAATATATTTTTGCAGCATTGTTGAATTAATCAGTAAGTAATAAATAGATGAATCAGAAAGGTTTACGCTTTCAAATAGTTTTGGATGCATCAGTTTTGAGTATGAAATTTTAACTGACTTATGAAAACAAATGAATGTTGTTATTTGGAAGTAATCCTTCTAAATATAATTAAAGTTCTGTAATGACACATGGACATTATATGAAATAGCAGGTTAGAAAAATGTTATTTTTAATTATAGCTGCATTAGAAAAGAATAAAACCTTCATCCCTTTAGACTACCTGCATCTTAACATATTATTTTCATATGGATGAGAACATTTTTAGAACATTTTATTCCCAGGCATTTTAGAGTATTTTTATTTTCCAACCCATGAAAATCACATGGATTTTGAAAACTGTAATCATCAAATAAAGATAACAGTGGAAAAAGTGGTGATGTGGACACATTTAATTTATAGCTTCAAGAGTCTGAAACACTTCAAGGTTTTGTGTAGCTTTTAATACCTCAGGAATGCATACCTGGGGTATAAAATGGATTTTTATATCATGCAAATGCTGAAAACAGTACCTTGATATCTCTAAGAAATTATAGTAGAAAGTAGATTTTATTTTTTAACTACAGAAAGAGATGTTCTAAATAAATATTAAATATAGTACATAAAGAGATAATGAATAATTTTGTACGTTGTCCATGGTGGTGCAGTGGTTAGTGTTGTCACCTCACAGCAAGAGGTTATCTGGTTCACTTCTCAGCTGGAGAGCTTTCTATGCAGAGTCTGCTTGTCCTCCCTGTGGTCAAGTGAGTATTAAAGAGTGCAAGTAGGTGTGTGCTTGTGTGTACCTTGTTGGGCACTGGGCTGGCAACTTGACACCATAAAAGCTTTACTGCCAGTCAATCTGCAGACTGGAGATCCGCTGTAGCAACCCCTAACTGGAAAAAGCTGAAACACATTCTTATAATGGATAGTTTTGTCTTGTGCTACTTGCAATAAAAGGTGTTTGAGAAGAGCACTAATAAACTGATGTGTAGAAGTGATGTTGTATAGATTATTATATAATTAATGAGCCCTTCAGAAAAGTCAGATTTAGACATGGTACAAAAAAAGTATGACTAACTAGATGAAATACCTTAAAAGAATCACTAGCTGGTACAAGGATTTTTAAATTATGCACTTTTGAAGATTTCCAAATTTCTTGAGTTATTCTTTGATCTTTGGTTTGATGCATCTATAGAAAGCATGGCCAATGAAGAGAAACAATTGCTAGAATAGTACTTTTCTTATGATTGACTAGGATTGCAGAATACAATTTAATGCTCATTTTATCAGAATAATGTGTATAAAATTTGAATGAACACAGACACTGGACTTTATTTTAGGATAAGAGTAGCACTTGACTTGTCGATATATATGTCAGGTAATCAATGGATTCTTCTATAGTTTATTATTTTGAAAAGGAACCGTAGAGAGTACAATAGAGTATAATAAATATTTTTTGTAGGACTGATAAGCTATCAGATCCAAGGACATCTTTACTGTTTAGATGATAAATAGCTGATGGAATTACTTCCTCATTGAAAGGATTTACTAAAATATGTGCCTTTTTGAGTAAATTTGTGAGAAAAAAAAGTTTTGCGGTGATGATTTATGTTGATTTCACTGTCAGTGGAATGTTTATTACTGTAAATGCTACTATATGATTAAACAAAGGCATTAAAATGATCTTTTAGAATTAAGTATACTATTCAGTTTTGATTTCAAAAGTCTTTGTAGTGATTATTTTTATTTTTTATTACATTAACTAGAAGATTTGATATATATTTTTTGTCCATTCAGAATAATTGAGTCACATTCTATTTTTATATCAAGAAAGCTATGTGTACCTGGTTTCAATATCATTACGCATGACAGGACAAATAAGCAGGCAGGCAAAATTGCCATCATCAACACAAATTCTCTAAACCTAACCACATATGCACAGGAATGTATAAATGATAAAATAAGCAAGACAAATAGTATTGCTGGAACTGAATTCTTCCTTAAGTCTGAGTGAGTACCTTCATGAGGTAGACCCTGTTTTTACAAAATCTCAACAAGATGACACTGATCTCTCTCTCTCTCTCTCTATATATATATATATATATGTGTGTGTATATATATATATATATATATATATATATATATATATATATATATATATATATATATATACACTGGTGCCAGGACTGAAAAAAAATGGTAGTGTGGAATCCTCAAGATATGATAACATTCTTACACTGGGGCAACTCCAGGATCAGGGGAGGATGGCCTTCCTGTTATAAAAAGAAATAGTAGTCCACAAGAAACACAAAAACTAATAGGCCAAAAAAGAGTCATAAAGATGATAGAGAGGACTATTGAGGATGGGAAAGAATGTATGTATTGTTAATATAATGCAAGAAGCCAAAAATGTCTAGACAGAAGATATACAAAAAGATTACGAGAGAAGTTAGAATAAATAAAAATACTTGCACAAGCAAAACTGTCAAAAGCTTCAAATGCAATCTTGAGTTCATTAATATAACAGATTCATGAAAAACATTATATAGAGCAAGAAACCTTGGCCCATTTGGAAAAAAGAAGTCACTGAGGAAGTGTAAAAACATAAAGAACAAAACCTACAGATTTTTGAAAGGTATAGAAAGAAGTATGGACATGGGAAAGAAAAAGAGATTTACTTTGGTACAAGATATATGTAAAGGAGAAAGCAAAACTAATCAATACAAAAAAGTAGCACCAAAGATATTTGAAGAGAAATACAGATAAAGGCATCTGAATATGGAAAATTGTAAAAAAAATATGAAAACAAAGGGGGAAAGTAGAAAACAGGATTAGTAATGAAGAAGTTAAAGAAATAGAAACTGAAGTTCTGGATTATCTGCAAAGTGTACGATTTTGTGTAGAAAATCTAATTCTGATAACATCATAAAATGACAGAATAATGATTCCCCAAATTTAGGAGAAACCAGTGGAATGGGAAGCATCTGATTAGTTGCCATATGAAGATACTTTGGAGCCTTCAGCAGGAAACCAGTACAAAAGTTCAGTTGGAGTTACTCAGTAAGGGAAGGAACATGAAACTGTGGCAACTCTGGTGCAGTCAGTGTTGTGGAGTGATAGGCCAGTGAGTTCTTATATGAAAGAGCAACGGGTGACACAAGATGAAGCAGCAGAGAATATTGCACAGAAAGATGCTCTGAAACTTTCTGTAGAATGCCTGCAGGAAACAGAGACCAAAGAATGTGCCCTTAGTTTAGAAAAAAATTATCTAATGGAGGAGTTGCTTGATTTGATAGAGATGGGTAGACATATTAAGATCAATGTAAGAAATAGACTACAGAAAGTCAATAAAACACAAAATGTTAGAAGTTTGATAAAACAGATGAACACAGTAATCAAGATTGTTCACCTAAATTCATGTGATATAATAGAAGTAAGTATCATATATTACTGTGCAGCTAACTTGGAAGGTTGGGCACCGGGCTGGCAACTCAACACTGTAAAACTCCAATGCCAATCATGAGCGGACAGGTGATCCGCTGTGGCGACCCCTAACCGGGAAAAGCCGAAAGAAGAAGAAGACCGTGCAGCTAACTTAATAGCAGAATCAAGTCTTACCACAAAAACACAGGACAGTAAGGGAAAGGAAGGGGAGAAATCAAATGCCATCATAGAAGTATCAAATAGAGAAAACTATAAAGCAATTAAGACAAGAAGTGTCACTATCGGAAGAGTACAGAAGAGGAAACAGATAAACAAAGATTCTCAGAAAGATAGACATCACGCAAAATCAGAGCAGACCAGGATCTATTGTACAGTATTGCAAATACCAAACAAAAGATAACAAACACAGACACTGTAGTATAGACTAGATTCAGACTTGCTGAATCTATTTCTGTTTGTATAGTTTGAACACTAGACCAGGAAATCTTTTTTGGAGAGGCCCCCCTCTGTACCCTCGTGGCAAGAGAGTGCAGTTTAGACTAATATGATTGCAGGTTAGCCTTTAGCTTTGGTATTGGTTATTTTGCTTCTAACCACTTACTCTCATTTGCTACATAAAACCTGTGGTTGCCATCGAGCACTATTGGATACCATTGGCAGTAATAGATGCAAAACATTTTGCTTGCTAGTTTTCCCTTAACACTCTGCTGGTGTTCTACTGGATGATTCTTGTGATTGTGTTTCACTGACAGGTGATACATTCAGAGAAGCTCCCTGAGGTACCAACACAGGTCTTAACCACCAATCTGTAGTTTTTTGTCCAGTTCTCCTGCCCTCTATTTTACCTGTCTTTTCTGCCCTCTTCTTGTTTCTGACCTCAATAATTTCCTAGCATCATGAATGAAAAATTCCCGCAGTTTCTCCAGCCAGCCTGGTTGACATGGGCATCCTGAGGCAATATAGTAATTCCTTCATGTACATTGACAACCCACTCCTTCTAGTTCATACAAATACAATAGTTTCATAGATTCATAGGTAGGTACTAGGCTATCTGCCCTAGGACCTATATAAGCCTAGCCATAACGATTCCCTGGCTATTGCTTCCCACAAATATTTACTTTCTTGGACCCCTGTCTAGCAGGGCTACTGATGTGATCCCTGAGGTGAATTTCCTATCTCCCATCCAATCATCAAGGTTCTTCTTGAAGAGGGCCATTGAGGCACTCTGCTTGACATGTATGGGCAGCCTATTCCAGAGCACCTGCATTATGAACCTAGAATCCAGGCTCTCTCGCATGCTGGTCAGTAAACCTGACACTGAGATGGTTGTCAACATACATACCTTCCCTTGCACACCAACCAGAGCAGCAACACATAAACCTACATATGCGAAGGTCCTCGCTAGAAGCGTACCTAAACATCAGAGACCTCCGAAGCAAAAGCACACTTTACACAACACATCCTCTGCAGAACACAGTACACATAGCAGCTGAAGCACCAGTGTCTCACCTAAAAAGCCACTAAGGCAAAACACTAAGCCAAACATCCCGGTTATGGGTGACTCCATTGTGAGCCACACAGATGTCCCGTCCACCAGGCTGGATGAGGAAAACTTCACGGTCAGTTGTCTGTCAGGTGCCAGGATTTATCACATCACACATGCACTCAAGTCACTCAGCAACAAGTACCATTATGATTCTGTCACAGTTCATGTTGGCATGAATGACTTGAGATTTACATCATTGAACTATGTAAAGAGAAATTGACTGAGCCCTCAGATTATGTGTCTCAGGTGGGAATATCCCTAGCCTTAAGTAGTATTTTACCTTTACCTAGAATGATGCCACAGTACAAACAGAAAATGATTGACTTCAACAACTGCCTTAGTTTCTGATGTCATTCTAAGGGGATCCAATACTTGCCAGCCTGGGATGACATGATCGACAGACCTTGATGCTTTGCCAGAGCTGTCCTTTATCTGTCACCCCTCGGATTTTGATTATTGGCTAAGGCTCTTGCCACCCCCATAGTCCCTTTTTTAGGCAATGTCACAACAACATTTTTGGCATAAAAATACCAGGCAAACACAAACTCAAAGCTATGCTGCTAAATGCTAGTACTCTCAATCTTAAACTGCACTCATTGGAAGCAGTCCTCACCCTGGAAGATGCTGACATTTGTGCAGTCACAGAGACCTAGTTTAAGGCTGTGGAAAGCACCCCAGCCATATTGGGTTATAATTCCTTCTACACATTCAGACCTCAATTTGAAGGGACAAAAAGTAAAGGAGGTGGTGTATCTATTGTAATCAAAGATAAATACACCTCCAAACTAGTTAAACAGAGTGATCCTCTTGAATTACTCCAGGAGTAACTCACTGTTGGTAACGCCAATCTTTAAAACATTACCAGCTATAGGACTCCCCCCATGAACCAGGAAACCCATTCAACCTACTTGAGTCCATCAAGATACAACCTAATACCCTGGTATTGGGTGACTTCAAATACTCATCCATTGACTGGGCAAACTACATGAACACAAATACAATCACCCAAACGTTCCTGGACTTTGTAAACTCCAATGCCCTGGATCAACTGCTTGATGTCCCCACAAGGTGCTCAAACATTCTGGATTTAGTGCTTACTAACATGGGACACCACTGTTTTACCCAAAGTGTGTTGCCCTCCCTGGTGAGGTCTGACCACAAATCAATCTTATTAGTGGTCACAATAACCCCATATCCTCCCCAAGCTGCAACCAGACAGAAAATCATCTAAAACAAACACAGCCTTATACAAGATGGCATAAATAGCTTCACAGCCCCTCTCCCCAAAGATGGAAAGGACACCTATGCTGGGACATACACAAATGCCTTATATGTGCATCTTCACAACTGCTTTAACTCCACAGTACCTGATATGACCAAAACAAGATCCTCATGCAAGTTCAAACCAGCCTGGTGGGCATCAGCCATGAACAAGCTATACAATAGGAGGAAGAAATTACTGTCTAAGGGTGGGAAGGTATAGTCTCAGAGCTGGAGACATCCACTCTTTAATTTAAATAAACAAATAAGGCATCATGTAAAGTCTTCTAAATTCAACTATGTATCCAAATTGTTTCCCAAACTAAGGATAACCATAAGGTATTTTCAGATACATCCTTAACCACAATGGAAAAACCCAGATATGTGTAGAACATGTAGTTAATTATACTACATACACATAACCTGTGGATATAGCCAACCTGCTGGTTGATAGGTTTAGTGTAAACTTCACACCCTTATCCCCACCAAATATACCCCAAAGCATCCCTACCACCTGTTCCCCACCTGTTTTTAAGGACCAGGTTTTATACGCCCTCTCCAAAGCCCAACACCCAAAACACAGCTTCTATGGGACCTGATAACATCCCAGGCTGCCCATGGCTCTGGCACCAATCATCTGTTTCTGTAAGGCCCTTTTGCAGACTATCCACATAATTTGGGCATTCAATAATGCCTCCCAGTTTGCAGTCATCTGTGAACTTTGTTAGTCAGAGTCCTTTAGTGTTGGCCTGTACTTCAGAGAAGTAGATGCCAAACAAGAGCGGTTCCAGGACTGAACTCTGAGGTACTCCATTTGTCACTTGTCTGGAGCTGGATTTGGAGTTGGCTACTTTTACAGTGTGGATTCTGTCAGTAAACCAGTTGGCATAGTCTAAGCAATGGGTTTGTCCCTACTGAATGGAGAACAACCGCTGGCATCCCCTTACATAAAGGGGGTGCTTCCACTGACCCTGGGAACTACAGACCCATCAGTCTAACTAGCCTTATCTGTAAGGCCATGGAGTGTATCATCACGGACCTTATCAATAAAGATATAAGTAATCTCCAAATGCTTGACCCTACCCAGTTTGGATTTGTGAAAGGGAGATCATGCCTGTTAAACTTGGTGGACTTCTCTGAGGCAGTCAACAAGGCCTGATATGAGGGTCAAATTGTACATATGACCAAGCTATATTTAGCCAAGGCTTTAGATACAATCCCCCACACAGGTATTATTGATAAACTTACCCAGCTGGGTATCAACCCATATACTGTCAGGTGGGTTGCAAACTGGCTCACCAACAGAACAGTAAAAATAGGAGACTCCAACTCCTCTAGCAGGCCAGTAACCAGGGTGTTCCACAGGGTTCAGTTTTGGGATCCTGTTTTGAAGCTACTTCTCTGAAGTACAGGCTAAAACAAAACATCTGTGGCTGACTACATTTGCCGATGATTACAAACTGGAAATGAACATTGAGTCCCCAAATGATGTCATAGCTTGCAAGAAGGACTTACACTGAATAATGACTGATGCCATAGTCATGGACTTAAACACAATGCAAAAAAAGCATTATCATCCACTTGAGCAAAGGGCATGTTCCTGCAGATTACCAAGTTAATAACAACACCCTAAGCATGCAATCTGTGGTGAGAGACCTGGGCATGCAGGTTGGTAGCAACATTACCTTTGACCACCATGTCTCTACAGTGATAAGAAGGGCATTCTATATTGCCCACCTCATAAGTAGGGGTATTGCCTTCAGAAAGAGAGAAGTCTTAATCTCCCCATACTTAATCCCCCCATACTCCTCCCTCATCAGACCAATAATAGAATACAATGATTCCTTTGTATGTTCCTTTTCAAGCACCTGCAGCAACTGGAGAGTCTACAGAGGTTTCCAACAAAGAAAATTCAGGGTTTTCAGCACATGTCATACATGGACAGACTTAAATCACTGTCACTTTATTCAGTTTCATACAGACTACTCAAAGGTGACTTGTACTTTGCATATAGAGCAATTTCTGACACTGCATTACTGGAAATGCTGTGCCTCCATTAGTCTAATGGTAAGCGTGTCACCCGCTCTAAGGACCTTAACCTGGTATGTGACATCAACAGAACTTGCTGGAGCGACAAATTTATCTATCAGAAGTTGCCAGGTTGCTTCATCTCTGGAACAGCCTTCCAATTAATATCTAACTAAGTCCCTCATTGACTCTATTTAAGCAAAATTTAGATGATTGGATGGGCAACCATAAATTCATCTTGGGGGTTCCACCTGTATCCCTCCTGGAAAGGGGTAATAGGTACTGAGTTCAGTGTTTGCTCAAAACAATCACTCTTGGGAACAGGGTTTCAACTTGGCTAGGCTTAAAAGGGCCTTAGGGCCATTAGCCTTGTAATTGCCTATGATCTTATGATCCTATGAGGAGAACAAGTCTAAGTTGACTTCCCTGCTTAGTTTAGCAGAAGCATATCAGTGTCAAGTGGGAATGGGATTCAAGCCACTAGATAAAAATCAGGCTGCAACTGAATGTGCCAAAAAACAAAAGCAAGAATATTAGGTGAAGAATCAGAGAAGAAGGTAAGAAATGTGGAAAATGCATAAATATAGTTGCAAGTACAGAAAACTCCTCAAACAACCTCATGCTGATCAGGACCTAATGTAGGAATAGTTAAAGAGAGGTGAATTTAAACCACAATATAAAAGATTAACATTGGCAGCCCAGTTTAGTGAACTACATACACTTTGGTTTACAAAGGCCATTGAATACGTGGAGAAACAGACAAATGCAGGTTTTGTAAAACATAATTGAAAACAATTGCACATCTTGTTACTGGATGTGATGCACTAACGGCAGAAGGCCTGTATACTGAAAGGCATAATAATGTAGCAAGACTGTCTCATTGGGGATTGCGCAGACATTATAATATTGAAGTAGCTGAGAAGCATTGGAAATATGAACCACAAAGCATTGTAGAAAATGATGAAATTTATATCATGTGGGATCACCTATTACCAACATTTGAAAAAATAGATGCTAGAAAATCAGATATAGTAGTCTATGAAAAGAAGACAGGAGGAGCATTGATCATTGAAATTCTTACACCCAGTAATTACAGTGTATTACATACAGAAAAACACAACGTCGTAAAATTCCAGGATTTGCAGGCAGAAACAAGGGCAATGTTTAAGAAGAAGACCGTTTCAATAGTATTAGGAGGAATGGGTCTCATAAAAAATAATTTACAGTTGTATTTAGATACGTTACTGACACATAAATCAGTATGAATTAAAGAAGGGGTCAATTCAGGGCACATTGCAGGTGCTGCAAAGAGCACTTTTGGCCAACATCAAATATTAAAACAATACTAATTTCATGAACTTAAATCATGCTTTGACTTAGGAATGGGGTCCATTCCTGTCATGGTATTAGAAACCCCAAAGTCTTGGAGAAATTAAAAAGAGAGATATATCAATCTCGATATAGCTATAACTTCCAGCTCAAACAATAACTTACCCAAGCCTGGTCATGCTCATGTTCATCAACAGTTTGAGATTTCTAGTGAAAATACAAACTTCTTATTGCTTACCTCTAATATTTGTCCTCCAATACGTCAGTCATTACACCCCTAACAACTCTCTAGCTCCTGTATCCCTTTTCATCCCCCTTTATACAATACTTCTCATCTTTCTCTTATTCTAACTCCCCCTATCCAGTGTTGTACCTCTCTCATGCATCCCCTGTATACCTAAGTTATAGACCTACTAGATACACCAATTTGGAACAGGCAGCCTAAATACAACTAATCCTATACCATGTTATGTCAGTCATATGATATTACCACTATCCTCTCATACAGTACTTGTATCTCCCTGCCTATGCACTTTTATAACTTACTTCATTATATCTCTTGAACTCTTTACAAACCTATACAGTACTAAAATTTCCCTTCCAATGTAATTTTATAACTAACTTTATTATGTTTCTTTAATAAAATGTTGTTTTTTATCTGGATTTGTCTCATTTACAATGTTTTGTACATTTTTTATGGGAACTTAAACTTGCTGACCCACAACAGTCCTTGCTCCAGTTTGTTGTTTTTGGTTTGTTCTGTTGCCCTTTGATTTTGTCTGGTTTACTTATGGCATCTGAGGAAGGTGTGGGGACATCACAACATTTGTTCTCTCAGGAATTTGAACATTCATTTGGGGATATTACGCTGTTGCTTCAACAAATTACACAGAGATTGGATTGACTCAAAAAGTGTGCAGCCCTACAACCACTGGTAAATTCTAATGTGAGTTCTGGTTCTTTTCCTGCTCCTGAGGCAAACAATGTTGTTTTTAACAGCCAAAGGATTGTTCCTGGATGCAATTCAAGTTTTGGGCAAAGTATTAACCAACAGAATGGTTTTAATGGACAATATAATAATTTAACAGACTTGGCAACTTTTCACTAAAACCAGGTCAGTAACACACACATTGCTGGTAACTCTGTTCAGAATGGACTGAATGGGAAACCATTCATTTTAAATAACTGGATGAGGTATACTGTGAGTTTAGAGTCTTTAAAGACTGTTTCAAGAAATAATATACTAAATTATTTGTCTGAAGTAAATTGTTTGTTAATGAAAATAAAAAAAATTACAGTTAGAAAATCTTTATTTTACTGAATGTATTAATTCAAAAGTTGTACACCTAAGGGTTTACGTTCTTGGAGATTTCCTACTGGTTTGGCACCAGAATCAGCTTTCTATAAGGAACTTATTGAATTGTTTGATAAGCATGGGTTTGAATACATGTCCTTAATCATAGAGCACAACAGTTTAACTATTGAAAGCTTAACTGAGCAGGTTATACAAATGGATAGGTTTATTATAAATTATGTAGTTTTTAAAGAATTTGAATTTCAATATGGAAGGGTTTTTAGAAGTATTGATGAAAAGGTGTCTGTTATTAAGAGTAGAAAAGTAAAAAAACTAGCAAGAGATAAGAAAGCTTACAGTGAGAACTCTGCCTACACCCTACCTCCAACACCTCAATAATGGAGAGATAAATTTAAGAACAGACAGCCAGTCTCGTAAAATGTTCGAACACTTAATCCATCTCAGAATTATGCTACAGCTAATGTAGAAACAAGTGTTGACACTGAAGATGAGGATGATTTTTTAGACTAAGAATTTTCCTCCCCTAAGATGTTCAGAGCATCTTCGAAACAGACAACAGGGACAGAATATGTTTGTCCCAACTGCTAGGAATCCACAAATTGGTCGATTCCACAGGAGGGGGGTACAATAAGAGGGGTGGGAGGGGGAGGCAAGGACAGAGACACCAGAATGAGTATTAGAAATCCAACAAGTTAAGAATGGTAGTGTAAGCCTTCAACCTGCCCAAATGTGTTTGAATACCAAAGGTGATTTTAAAATATACAACTTTTCTGACATTCGCATTGATAAAGTTTGCTGTGATTTTTTTGCTAAAGGCCTAATTTTTATACCATCCAAAAAATTGTCATAGTAAATTTATTGATAGACCTCAAATTATTTATTAGAAAATGGAATTTTAAAATTATTTTCCACAATGTTAACATGGTGACAAGACCACTGCATATATCCAATGCTTTTAACCCCCCTAACCATGCTACTTTTAACCCCCATAACCATGCTACATTAGAGTTATTTTATAAGATGTGTGAGCTTGACTTGAGAAATAAGAACAGTCAGAATGTTTCTAATATTTCTAGAGCCGAAAGACAGTTAATGGATTCTATCCCAAATAATACATTGGTTCAATTTATAAAACCAGATAAAAGAGGCAGCTTAGTGGTAATGAATCGTATGGATTATATATCCAAAATTAAAGAAATGTTGTCTACTAAATCATATGAATCCAGCTCACTCAATGAGTTCAATGGAGCATACAGGCATATTAGAGGAACACTGGAAGTTGTGTTGATAGATGGCAATATCACTATTACTAAATATAATTATTTATCGGTGTCCCATCCAATCATGCCAACCATGTTTGGCCTCCTAAAGTTGCACAAGAGTATACAACATCCTCTGATGCACCCCTTTGTAGATTCCAGTGGGTTTATTATATACCCCTTGGCTAAATACATTAATGTAAAATGTGTCCAGCAAACCAACAATTTGTAAGGATTTGTGGGATTTTGAAATAAAATTAAATGATATTGAATTTAGTGAGAAATACATCTTTATTACAATAGATGTAAAGGATTTGCATTCTGTAATCCCACACAATATAGGGGTGCAACAGTTCCATGAGTTTTTGATTGAGAAGTGTTTTTTACAAGAGGAGGTTGATTTACTTGAGCACCTTTTAGAAATTGTTTTAAACAATAATTTTATTGTGTTTGAGAAGGAGTATTATTCATAGAAAGAAGGGTTGGCCATGGGGTCAGCTTGTGATGGTGTTTATGCTAATAATGTCATGCTGCAGTTGGAGAAGGCATATCTTATTAATTCAGAATTTTATCAATACTGTAATTTTATCCCAGATTTTTAGATGATTTGTTTGTTTTATAGAGAGGCTCTAAAATAGTAATTGCAAACTTTTTAGACTATTTAAATAGAACAACAGAGTATTTTTTAAAAATTTCTTATTGGGTGAATGAGCATGAAATTTCTTTTCTAGACATACACCTAAGTAAGGATTTTGTAAAGGGCAGTTTTATAACAAACATTTTTCGGAAGGACACTTATTCTAACAGTTATTTAAATTTTTTCCAGTACTCACCCATTACACGAGAAGAAAGATATCATTAAAGGTCAATTCGTAAGGGCAGCTAGGATGGTGTCTACATCTGAATTATTTTTAGAGGAGTGTGAGACCTTAAAAGATATGTTTCAGAAGCAAGGTTATCCACATAACTTCATATATGACATTATGTTGGAAGTTGTAAATATAAGGGAGAGAGGTTATTTTAAACCCCTGTTTAGAGGCTTGATTGAATTTGAAAACAGGGTAAATGGAACAATCAATGTAAATGGTAGAGTAGATGCAGACACATTGCCTAATATTTTAGAACATGATCTGCAGGCAGGTTATGATTTCACATGATCATTTATAACTACTTTTGGCATAAACAGCAGGTAAAATACATCTTGCAAAACAGTGGCAGATACTGCAGCAAGACAAAGAGATAAGAGATTCAGTGGGCCAAGAACTGGTTATTGTACACAAGAGGGGATTGAATCTGAAGGACATACTAGAAAGGACACCACACTTTAAATCCACAGGATTCATGAAAAAGTGTGGGTGTTGTAATTATTGTCCTTTCTTTCCTGAAAATGAGGAATTGTTGATTAATGGTTAATTATTGGACCAAAAGACAAATTATTGTACCTCTGAAAAAGTAGTGTACTGCACCCAGTGCAGTGCATGTGTATGCTTCTACAAAGGTAAGACGGAGAGGAAGCTAAGAAAAATGTATCTATGAACATTTGAGAATAAGATTAAAAGATGAAACTAATGCTTTAGCAAGGCACTGTCTGGAGTATACAGAAGATTCCTTTAAGTTTTTTGTACTAGATTTAGTGAAGATAGGAGAAGGGGGTGGACCATGGACTATAATTTTAGAGAGATTGGAATTAGCCTGGCAGTTAACCCTAATGGCTAACTACTGGCCAGGTTTGAATGACCACCTTTCTATAACTAGTATTGTAAGACTAAAAGCACAAGAAAGGTAGTTTTAAATATTTAACTACATTTATACATTTGAAATGTTTATTATTGTTCAACTATTATATTGTTATTTATTATCTGATTCACAGTGTTTTATATGTTTTTAATGTGAAATGTACGTATCATTTATTTGAGCTATTATGTTTAGTGCTGTTTATGCAGTATGGTGATGAGTACAGCTGCTTTTCAAGCAGCTGACCT
The DNA here is from genome assembly GCF_019279795.1 of Protopterus annectens. Lineage (NCBI taxonomy): Eukaryota > Metazoa > Chordata > Ceratodontiformes > Protopteridae > Protopterus > Protopterus annectens. Next base: position 1,809,723,415 of record NC_056728.1, on the reverse strand, counting down.
GGGTTTGATTCCTGGCTACTGCACTACTTTCAACACATTTTTAAAGCTCCAAGAACATTGAACCCATGAATTATGCATTATTTGTTTGTATTGAAATATTTATTGGCTATAACAAATGTGAAATGTATAGCTGACCTGGGTTTGATTCCTGGCTACCGCACTACTTTCAACACATTTTAAAGCTCCAAGAACATTGAACCCATGAATTATGCATTATTTGTTTGTATTGAAATATTTATTGGCTGTAACAAATGAGAGATGTGTCTTCTGTTATTCATTTAAACTTGATTCATGTCAGTTTGGTTTGTCTGATGAAGTTTCATTAAGTTCTGAGATGAAAGCACTTATATTTTATTTCAATGTCTCTTTAATAAAAGGTTGTTGTATATCTTGATGTACCTAATTTACAACGTTTTTGTATATTTTTTATGGGAACTTAAACTTGCTGACCCACAACAGTCCTTGCTCCAGTTTGCTGTTTTTAACTTCATTATGTATGTTGAACTCCTTTCAAATCTTTCTTTACTGAAATTTAAGAACACTAAACTTATCTACGATGTTTTCCCTTATGCACTATAAATCAATTTTTTCCTGAAAGATTTTAGAGCTACAACAACTGTATAGAGTTATAATTGTTGATGCAAATATTTTACTGTCTATAACTGTCTTGTAATTATGTCTGTTTTTCCATGAGAAATGTTACTGTTGTTTTTCTGAGAACTGTCTGAAATTTACTTGTTAATATAAATATTGTGATGGGAGCTTTTCCTCTGGGCCTCTGTACTCTGCCCAGTCAATAAACACAAATAAATATGTATAATCCATTCAATTCATGTTATAAAATTGTAATGCGTTGTTTTACTGAGGTATCATGGAGCATTAGTTGGTAGTTTTCAAGGAGTTTTGATTTGGTGTTTAATTTATTTATTTCTTTTTTTATTTATTTTTGTTCTTAATTCTTAACCTTTTAAATGTTGTAGCTTTATTTAGAAGAATGCCCATTAATTATACTATTAGTGTAGCCTACTGACTATCATGCTTAAATCTGAGTTTATTTTAATGTAGAAGTCTATGTTTAACACATTAAGAATTTGAATACTTCTGGTTCTAAAACTCTAAGGTTTTTATGATTTTATGCTTTTACCAAGGAGCAAAAAATTGAGAGAAAGGCAAATCATAGATAATCTAAAATAATGACGCTCAATTTGTGATACTAAAACAGATGATAAAAATGTTTTAGAAATAAGGACAATGTCTTCACAATACCAAGTTTTATATACAGAAGAAAAAATTTGAAAAAAAGTATAGAGCTGATTAACTGTGCCCCTAAGATCCTTTTATGCTTGAATATCAGAAGACATATTGAATATGTTTGATACTGTAAGGTTTAGATTTAATTAATTTATCCTTTTCTGTGCCTGTTACTAATTTTCAGTTTTCTGAAATGTTAAAGCATTGCTTAAAAAATCAAAAGCAAATCGGATATTCATGGGATCATAAGAGGTTACTAGGCTAATGGCCCTGGGGCCCTTACAAGCTTAGCCAAGAGTTTATCCCCAAAACGAAACCTCAGTCAGCACCTGTCACCCCTGTTAATGAGGGACACAGGTGGAACCCCTGGGACAAATTTGTGGCTTCTCATCCATTCATCAAGGTTGTGCTTGAAGAGGGTCAGTTAGGTACTCTGTTTGATGTGTATGTAGTATGAAAATCATCTTGTCCAAAACATGGTGCATAAAGGTTTGGTAAAATTACTGGTTTGTCAAGATGATTATATTTACATACTATACAACAAAATCTTATGTGAAAATCAGCTTAAGAAACAACAATTTAGCATTAAATGATTTTATAATTAAGAAGACCGCTACTGGCTTGTATATACTGTAGAAGTACACGTAGATATGCTTTTACTGATACATTTTTGGTATTCACAGATTATTTGGTTAGCATAAACCCAAAACTCTTAAGTATGCTTTTTCGCTTCATCCTCGTGTGACTTTTCTGGTAAAACAGAAAGGATTACATTTACTATTCATGCTAGATATCACAGATAGAGACTTCTTATCTTTCTGAAAATATAATACAGTGATATCTTTGGTACTCTTTGGTACTGGTGTAATAGATTGTGCATAATCTCATATTGTGGTACTCAGAAACAAAATCTACCCAGACAAGTTATGTTTGCATGATTTTTTGCACTGTTGCTGTATCTACTTTCTTTCTAACATCATGTTCTGCTAGAGGACGAAATCTACTCTGTTATACTTGAACCTCCTCTGATTTTTCCTCTCCCCTCCCTTCTTTGTATCTTATGCTTGATTGCTCCGCTGTCTCTGCATGATTCATTTTGTTTCATTCTCTTTGCTATCACTTTCCCAGGTGACACAAAAGGGCATGTCCTTATCATCTGCCTTCTATGTACAGGGCCTGACTGGCTTCAGTGAACAGTCACCAGTCCAAAACCCAGGAGCTCAATTTGCAGTTTACCCTTTTTTGTGTTTTCCTTTCCTTTATAACATTTACAATATACTCGTGTTGCCTCTACTTTAAGCACTGAGTCCCATCAAGGCATTCCTTTCCTTTGCATCCCCAGCTTCATGCTATGTCCCTATTCACCTGCAGTCTAAACTGGCCTTCTCTTCCATCGTCGACTTTACAGATAAGCAAGGCCCAGTCTGCTCTGAATTGGGGCTAAGATGGGATTTTTCTCTTTGCCCTATTTAGCTAATCTAGTGCTTATAACCCCCTTTGATTCTATCTCTCATAATCCATAAAATTCCTCATCCAAGCTTCCATGTTGCACATATCTGATTTATAGCATCCTTCTCCCTGACAACATGCAAAACTTTTACTGGCTGCAATAATGTTACTTTACAACAACCTTACTGCACACCTTCTCTCCCTCTCACATACATCCACACCGTCAAAGCTAACATTTTGTTGTTTTCATTCATTGTCTATGCTATTCATTTTGAGTGGCTCTCACACCCATCACCATATGTCCTCATAGAATCCTTGACTACCTTTCAAGTTAATGTATGCTCACTAAAAAAAAATACCCCAAATTTCCTCATTCCTCATTGTTAAAAACATTAAATCACTATCCTTCTTGAAAAATAACTCCATCGTCAATGCAAATATAAAACATCTGTGAAATTGTCTCTGTTTGAAAATTCCAATGTATGTCTTTTCGCCACTGAGCCAAAACCTGTCACAATTCAATTAAACAGTTAAATCAAATATTCACAAATGTGCTTGTGGATTAAATTTGCTAAAATAATTAAAATAACTTTTGATACTGATAATTGCAAAAAACATATCAAAGAATGTTCTTAAATGTATTTATTTTATTTGTATTTGTTGACTGGGAGCATCCACTGGGTCATAGCAACCCATTTTCAGTGGAGGCCCGGGGAGAAAAGCTCCACACGAAGTTACATTCATAACAAGAGAGTTTACATGTTTAGAGGAGTATTCAGTATAAGCACACCATAGTAAGCCATAGGCTTTCATGTGTAACATTCATTGCAAAAGATATAGAAGTTACATAATAGATAAGCAATGAATATTAGTACATTTAGACAATCCTGGCAATGATAGTACATATTAGGTAGTAACATATATTTGAATATTCTAACAAAACTTTTTAGACATTCACAGCACAGTTAGTGCAGAGGTTAATTGTTTTCTTTGAAAATTCAATTTTAGGAAGCATTTGAAAGAAGGAAGCTTTTCTGTAACAAGAGTATACTAGTGACTAAGAGATAGTAATAGAGAAATTGTATAATATTCCATAGGCTAAGAGATAATCAGATATCATTGTGAGAGGGTATAGGATTCAAGATTTTATACAACTGTAATATAAAAAACCTGAGTGCAAGCACATAGTATAACAAAATAAAATTAAAAAATGCACCAACTAGGCATATGCAATTACACCAACTTTTTAAAAATCTGATAAACACTTTAGTCTCTTAAAGGAACAAGATTTTTTTTCAGACAGCAACAATGCTAAAGAAATAAAAAGAAAAACAAACCTTAATGCTAAAGATTGAATTCCCATAAAATACTGAGTATATTATTAAATAACATCATTTAATAATTATGGAAGCATAACGTGTTCATTCAGCCCATGAAATACACAAGGATATAAAAATGTCTGCCACCTATATAATTTTAACTCAAGAATGTGTGTAATTCACCATTACACATATCTGGGACAGACACATCTAAGGCACAATAAAAATCATTTAAAGTTGTTAAAATTGTGGAATGTCTGTAAAAGATATTCTTCTTACCAATAATATAATTTTTCTACTACTTTATGTAGAACCACCTTAGTTTTCTTTATATAAAAGGCAGAACAAGTTGAGCAAATGGCCACATATACCAAGTAAGTAGAAGCAGGGTTGAAATGACATGGGGCCTCATTACTCCTACTTGGATTTCCACAAAATAAAGAACATGAATAAGCTATAAACCTTCACTGCTTGTATCTATTGTAGAAGTATGTGCCTTTGACTGACCTGCTCTGCAGTATTACCTTGTTACGCTTCTGTTGCAGAAAATACTTTAAGACAAAATATGATAATCAGCCATCTCCACTTTGACATGTCTATCTCTCATGAACATTTTTCACTGGCAGCAAACAACATCCTTAGCAGCATTGGAGTCTAGGTCATAGGTAATAGTAGGTCACTAAAATCAGTCTCAGTGTACATGGAGGCTCTGCCTTGGATAACCTCACTTTCGGCCTCAGTCAATAAATTGGATGGGTTGTCTTTTATTCTAATTTTAGCTAACAAAAGATTAATTTCTATACCAAAACTGGCTATGGCTTACTGTTAACTTGTTAACCTGATTGGCTGGCTTTTAAAAATATTTTTCTTCAAATAAAATGAACAAAACTAAGCATGGCTAGCAACTTTTTTATGCCTGCCCTCTTTCTTCTATCAACATGATTTGCATGATTTGCATGCTATGAATCTTCTAGAAAATCCCAGTCCTAAATATATCTGTCCTATATATATTTATATATATATATATATATATATATATATATATATATATATTTATACAGAGAGAAAGGGATAAATAGATAAATAGACAGAAAAAATAGATATATTTAATCACACACACACACACACACACACACACACACACACACACACATATATATATATATATATATATATATGTGTGTGTGTCCTATTTGTATTGTTGAAAGTACTGTTCATCGAACTGTACTTTATCGAACCCACTTTAGTGAAAGTGCATTTTGTTGAAAATGCACTTTCGCTAAAGAAAAAAGAAAACAAAAAACATGCAGTTTGTATGTACCGTTAGTTGTACATCAACATATACTGTTGATGTACAACTAAGGAAACTCCTGTTGAGATTGTGGTACAGTGGGGATAAGGGAATATTCCCTTTTACCCACTGTAGTGCGATCTCAGAGTGTCCGGGACACAGCCCCCCACATGGGGGTGCAGGGGGGCTTGCCCCACTGCATATTAGTGTTTACTGTGTTATTTATTTTTTTTAATTATTTATTTATTTATTTATTGCATTTGTTTACCGCGAAAGTCCACTGGGCCTAGGTGAGCCCATTTTCAGTGGAGGCCCAGGGAGAAAAGCTCCACATAAAAGTCAACATTATAGAAATACAAATATCAAAAATACATATATCAAAAATGTAGCACTATTTACAGTTTTTTAGCAATTCCATTGCAGTTTTATGGTAGTCCATCGATGATATTAATATGTTTATTTTTGTTTTAATTTTTCCCCAAAAGTTTTGATTAAAGAATATAGTTCCATATATATTATATATTTATATATATATATATATATATATATATATATATATATATATATATATATATATAAACCTTTGAGCTGACACTAACACCATAACTTACAAAGGACAAAAATCAGGCTAAAAAATTTCACCAAGGCAAACTATACCCTCCTACATGAAGGTATAAATGCATTCCAAGCCCCATCCCCAGCTGGAAGTGGTAACTACACCGAAGCTTACACTAAAGCCCTGTACAATCACTTGCATAAGTGTACGGAGTCGGCTGTACCAGAATAAAATAAAAGCCAGAGCCCCAAGTAAAAACAAGCCATCATGGTGGGCATCCAACATCACCAGCCTTTACAATAAATGTAAAATGTTGCTACCCAAGAAAACAAAGGCGAGACCACAACAATGGAAAAGCACTCTCCTCAGCCTCAACAGGCAAATAAGACAACTTATCAAATCCTCTAAGGGCTTCTTTGAGAAAAACTTATCACGTACAGGTAAGGATAATCATAAAGCTTTTTACAGCTACATATGTAGCCTAAAAGGTAGGACCCAAGCATGTACAGAACACATGACCAATGGTATCACACACACTGGCCCAACAGAGATAGCAAACCTGCTAGAAAAAATTTCACTCCCTTACCCCCTCCAAACCTATCACAAAGTTTCTCCCAAACTCCCCACCCCCCACCCCACGTATTTATTTATGTATTTATTTATTTAACATTTATTGACCTGGAAAGTCCGACTACAACAGAGATTATCTTCAGTGGAGGCCCAGGGAGAAACACTACAGAAGCATGTCTTTGGAATGTGGGAGGAAACCGGAGCACTCAGAGGAAACCCACGTGAACACAGGGAGGACATGCACACTCTGCACAGAAGGCACCCCAGCTGAGAATTGAAGTGGCAAACCTCTTGCTATGAGATGACAGGATTAACTGCTGTACCACTGTACCACCCTATGCCATGTATCTGAAAAGCATGTCCTCAAAGCCTCCTGAATAAGAAAACTCCTAACTAAACTAAAACCCACTAGACTTGCAGCCAAAAACTTGCCTACTGAATACCTAAAAATAGCAGCTGATGTCCTAACCTCTACAATCTCCATATTAATAAACCACTCCATATCTGAATCCTATGTACCCACACTATGAAAAATATCCCACATCATTCCCCTGCACAAAGGTGGCCCCTCCACTGACCTCTCAAACTACTGCCCCATTGCCATCCTGCCCCCTCTCTCCAAGATACTCAAAAAATGCATCAACTCACAGGTCTCCAAATATCTCCTAAACAACCTCCTCGCCAATACCCAGCATGGTTTCAGATCACACCACAGTACGACTACAGCTCTGATCTCTTTCACAAATACTATCCTTCAGCACAAAAACAATGGCCTCCTCTCCTCCGCCATATTTCTCGATCTATCTAAGGCCTTTGACATTGTCTCTCACAACCTACTACTCTCTACTCTTTCAAACATTTCCTTCTCCACGCCAACCACAAACTGGTTCCATAGCTACCTACATGGCCGCCAGCAATCAGTTGTCTGGGACAATAATAGATCCCCTTCCCTCCCTGTTACCCTCAGAGTTCCCCAAGGCTCTATCCTTGGCTTCCTTCTCTTTTCCCTTTTCACTAACAACCTACACACTGCCACCAAACATGCCTCCCTCATACAGTATGCTGATGACTCCACCCTCATCTGCTCAGCTCAAACACTAACAGAACTCCAACAGATCACACAAGAATCATTTTCCTCCATTGAAAGCTGGCTATCTAATGCTCAGCTCCTCCTCAACCCAATAAAGACCAAACTCCTCATATTCCAACCCACCAAAACCACCGTAACACCTCTCATTTCAATATCCAAGCCAAGGATAATACCTCTATATCACCAACTGCCCACACCAAACTACTTGGCGTACAAATAGAACACAACCTCAAATTTGACCTCCACATATCTCAAACAATAAAAAAGTTCACCAAAAACTGAGTGCCCTATACAGAAACCACCAATACCTCACCAAACCAACTAGGATTTCTACCGCCAATTACCAACTTATATTCACCCTAGTCTATGCATCACCCATACTTACAACCCTTAGACAATCTGACCTAAACAAACTCGAAGTCTGCTACAATAAAATCGCAAAATTTGCCACCTGCACCACATACCACAACCACCACTGTGTCTCCCTTAGGGACCTAGACTGGCTTGAGCTCCCTCAACTAATTCACCTAAACCAGCTCACCTTTGCTCATAAACTTGCTAACCACCCTCTCAGTACCCCAGCTCTTCACACACTTCTCCAGCCCCATCACTCCTCCAGACCCCTACGCCCCTGCAATAAAAATCTGCTCCAAGTCACCAAAGCCAAAAACTCTGCAGGGGAAGCACTGTTCTCCTGTGCCATATCCAAGCTCTGGAACAACCTACCAACTAACATTACTACCCTTCATAGCCATGTTTTCATCTAAAATCTCACTGGCTCTGTCCTTGCCAAAATCCCAATTAAATCCAGGATTTACCAACATATTTTTAATTTCTTCTTTGATCATAACTCTAGTGTCAGAGAAAGTGTATTCTAGGTGTTCTTTTACCTAGTATTCTTGCATGCTGTTTGTATATGTATATACTTAAACCTTAACTAATCTTCCATTGTACTTGTCATGCTAACACCACTTACCACTGTAAAATGATACTGCCTAGTCTGTATACCATGCTATCTATATGTAACTATCTGTGAAGCTTTTCTCCCCGGGCCTCCGCTGAAAAAGGACTTGTATCCAGTCGTACTTTCCTGGTAAACAAATATAAATAAATAACTAAATAAATAAATCATAGTCTAACCTACAGGCTTTGTTCCTGAGGAATGGAGAACACCAACAGTTACTACTCCTTCACAAAGGTGGCCTAGCAAAATACCCAGGGAATTACAGACCCATAAGTCTGACCAGCCACATCTGTAAGGCCATGGAACGTATGCATCATTATGGAACGCATACATAAAGACATAGGCAACCTCCAAACCCCAGATCCTACCCAATTCATCTTTGTCAAGGGCAGATCCTGCCTGTTAAAAATGATGGATTTCTTCAAAAATATGACCAGAGCCATTGACAAGGGCAAATCTGTGCACACAGCATACCTTGACTTGGCAAAAGCTTTCAACACAATCCCACACTCAGGAATTACTGATAAGCTTAGCAAACTGAATGTAAACTCCTTCGTTGTAAGATGTGTTGCAAACTGGCTCAGAAACCGGACACGCACTATCAAAGTGGATGACTCCACTTCAACCAGCAAATCTGTTACAGCAGGGTGCCACAGAGGTCAGTGCTGGACCCCCTACTGTTTAGTATATACTTCTCAGAAAATCAGGTCAAAACTAAGGGGTTGTGACTGAAGTTTGGAGACAGCTGCAAACTGGGTGCAATTATTGAATCCCCAGATGATGTCAGTATACTCCAGGAGGGTCTTACACAGACCAACGACTGGTGTCTTAATCATGGTATCAAACTGAATGCAAAAAAATGCATCATCCATTCCCATCAGCACAAACAATGCCCCTTCACACCATCAAATCAACAACAATACCCTAAGTACCCTCAAAGTGTAAGTGATATGCGATCGCAAGTTGACTGCGACCTTAACTTTGATCACCATGTGTTTACTGTAGTAAGGAAGGTTTTCTACATAGCACACTTGATAAGTAAAGGCATCACTTTGAGAGCAAAAGAAGTTATAACCCCTGTATACTCAGCACTAATCCAGCCCATAATTGAGTATAACACCCCATTAGGCATGTACTGTACAATGCATCTGCAGTAATTGCACAGATCTCAGAGGTTTCTAACAAAGAAGATCAAGGGACTCCAGCACATGCCTTAAACAGACTAACTCAATTCCCTGTCACTATACTCTGTATTGTATAGACTTCTTAGGGGAGACTTATGCTGGAGGGATAGATTTATCTCCCAGTGACTGCCACATCTTTGGAATGGGCTACCTATTCATCTGAAACAAAGCACCTCTATGTCACTGTTCAAGAGGAACCTGGATGAGTGGATGGGGCACTGTAAATTCTTACTGGGGATAGCGCCCACAACCCACCTGGACATGGGCAGTCATCACTGAATGCGATCTTGGGTATTGACTAGCATTTCTATGATATTACATTGGGATGAAATGGCTAGGCTTGAAATGACCTCCGAGTCGATAGCCTAGTAACCTCCTATCCTTTGATACCTTGTGGATATTATTCATATCCAGTAATGTAGTTAATGTAATGTAATATGTAATGCAGTAATGTAGTTCTTACCTGTGAAACTTGAAGCTGGGCCTGCAGTACAAGTCGGCGCGTTGGTTGTAGAGGCGGAAGCAGAGTTGTTGCTGCGAAATTCAAAATTGGTTATGTCTTGATGGGGAAATCCAGAACAGAGGTGAGATGGAGATACAGACATTTTTTCAGGGCTGTGCGGTTGGCTGCAGAGGTTCATCAGTGGATCGGTCTATGGATTGTTGGTTTTGATGTGGAGATGGAGTATCTTGCGGTTCTTGCTGGACTGGAGTATAGTTTCTGAGTGGAGCAGAATGCAAGGATGCGGTAACTGATGTGCTGTGCCTGCAGTTGGACTGGAACTTGATTTAGTTGCTGTATGCGATTGGCTCGTACTGTTGTTTTTGTTTTTCACTCCGTGTTTGTTATGAGCAACATTATTTCTGTTGCTTGGAGGAACGAAATTTCATTCAGCCGTGCAAGCGGTTGAATGATAATAAAGTTGATCTTGAATCTTAAATCTTGTAGTACTAGAAAAGAAGTAAGCTATGATCTGTCAAGTAATGTGCTTACAAATCTCTGATGCCAAAATCAAGATTTGAATAATGTGAGCTAAGGTCATCTGTCTAAAGTAAAGTAATAAGGCAGGAAATTTTAAGAAAACCTTGGCACATCAATCAATAATTAATACTGTAACACTGAAAATTCTCTCTCATCTATCTATCTATCTATCTATCTATCTATCTATCTATCTATCTATCTATCTATCTATGTCTGTCTGTCTATCTGTGTGTGTGTGTGTGTGTGTGTGTGTGTGTGTGTGTGTGTGTGTGTGTGTGTGTGTGTGTGTGTGTGTGTGTGTGTGTGTGTGTGTGTGTGTGTGTGTGTGTGTGTGTGTGTGTGTGTGTGTGTGTGTGTGTAGGAAATTCTAATTTAAACTGAAAAATGTTTTAAACACTACTCATATAAAACGTGACATCTATCTGACTGAAAGGCCAATTTTCTTAGTGTAATAGAAAACAGTTTAACGATCTATAAAAATAAAGTCATATCACTTTGTATGTTAGAAATGAAAATATTTTGTTTGTTACAGTACCATGATAAAATCTATGTCTCTCTCTCTGTGCTATACAGTTTACAGAACAAGGAACTGATGATCATTTTACAAGTGCAAAAATAAGTATACAGTTTTAGATTTGTTTAGTCAACTTTTTCTTTTCTTTTTCATTGCTACTATGTGTTAGTATTCAGATTGCCTGGTCTTTTACAAAAACTGTGCAAACATTCATTGGATTTTGACAATAAAATGTCTGGACTCTGTAGATCATAAATAGTATCTTCTGAATGAAAAGATTTTTGGGGGTAAATGCCAACATAAAAACAATGGCCCATTCAAAAAATGGAAATGTGTAGAACACGCAAGCCTAATTCCATCAACAAGTGTTTAGACAGAATGATGTGCACTTGTCGAGTCACAGGAAAGGTGGATATTTAATACAACACACAGTGATTGAAACTGTCGACTCATTTAAGGACCTGGGCATATAGGTAGATCCACCTATGAGCTTTTTTGAGATTTTTTTAAACATATCATTCATTTAGTTAATGGTAGTTGTAGAATTATAGGTGGTATAAAAAGAATGAGCAAGTCTAGGAAATCAGAAACAATGACGTCATGGTTTACAAGTTGCCTTAGACCCAAAGTAGACTATGGAATAACAAAATGGAAACCTTATAAGAAAACAAGCATGAGTAAGTTGGAAGGAATACAGCAGCAATATACCAAGGGCATCCATGGATGCGAAAATTTAATTTATTATGAAAGACTAAAATATCTCACATTGTACAGTGTCTCATACAGATATTTACAGCAAGACTTTATTCGGGTATATAGGGCATTTAGAGACAACTACGTCTGGGAATGTTTGGGGATATCAATAAGTAGGAGAGAATCATCAGACAACCTGTGTAGTAGATTCTGTAGGAATGAGAAGTGTACTGATTGGTTCTCTGAGAGAGCAGCTGATGTGTGTAACAGACTACTAAATTACATTAAAGCAAGCACTAGTGTAGATATTTTAATATCAACCTAGACACTTATTATGGGAATAACTGTTTTGGTATATTGAGAGGCTAAAAAGGCATCATTGGATGTGCCTGAAATATTTGTATGTATGAATGTATGCAATGGCCTGAATCCAGAGGTTATATCTGTGCCAGTTCTTGCTGTCTCACGACTTATAATTTTCCTTTGCTAATCACTGACAGTCCTTCAAAAGTTACGCACACATATCCTGCACTGATATGGCTAACACTGATGTTGGTGACAGCCTAGAGGAAGTTCCAAATGAAAGAATTCAGCCATTCATACATGCAGCATAAGTTGTTGTTATGCTAGTGAATGTGAATGATCTTTGCCAGTCCCTTGAAATAAACTGAACAGTTAGTACTTTGTGTGAAGCTTGTGCATGTATGCATTGGAAAGAACCATTGCTCTACCTTCTTTATTCCATTTGTCAGTCATTCCATTACCCTTTTTGACTTGCTAAAGTAAGATCTTCCTGCATTAACCAGCTGCTGTTACCTGATCAGCCATATCAACCTTCTCTGCTTTTTCACTGAAGGTCTCATTTGGGCAATTCCCAGAGTCTATAAGAAGAACTCCGGTTTAGATTATTTCACATTTCTAGCTTTTTGCCTCAGGAATTCTTTACTCTGTTGGACAAGATCTGAGGATAATTGGAGGGCTTTAAAAATCCATTCAAATTTATAATAGTTATTTTTATGTCTATTTTTTATGGTAATTTTCGTTTGGATGGTCGGTTAGTTTCGCACAGTCCTATTTATGTTATTTATTTAACTATTCACAAAAAACACATTTAATTTGTGTTTTATGCAGTTTAATTTTTTGGTGTTATGTTTACTTTATTCATAATAAGTCTAAGCTTAACACTGATAAATTGAATGGCATATTGATTGACTGATTTTTGATTAACAGATTGATCTCTTCATTGATCGATGGTACTTTCCTATGTGAAGAAGGACGGTGCATTTTTTTCCTTCCTATCCTGTATTACCACCTGTGAAGACTACTATCTGGCACTGTTTCATTTTCAAACAGAACTATCCTTCTTACTTTAATAGTTACAATAAAGTATCAGCAGTGTTTTAATTTCTTAGTGAAGTGAGTGGCCCTTTCCTCAAAGAATACTGATTTTCTATAAATATTTGGGAGCACTGTTTGACAGCAGCATTCAAACTTAGTTACATATCTGTTCTGTGGGTAAAATCAGCACTGCAAACTTGTCAGAAAATTGCAAAAATTATATTTTCTTCCAAACTACACTTAAATCTATTTTAATTATAAAAGAATATATATATATATATATATATATATTTTTTTTTTTTTTTTTAATTATCTTTAAAGAAAAAATATGTCTGTTTAACTACTTTAGGTAGGAAACATAGTGGTTTAAACAGTAGTTTCAAAATAGCAAGAAAGACTAAATATTATATAAGCCATTTTTGCTTTATATATAGACTGGAACTTTACCTCTCAACTGTACAGATTTTTGCCTATTTTTCATAAAATTGTGTTTTTTTTTTGGCAAATTACTGGTGAATCATTAAAGATTGACATTTGCGTTTCAGACGATATCCTTCAGAGTATTGTCTATCGACTTTCTAAGTTTCTAAGAGCAATATTTAAAAATTGTCCCTATTTGTGGGCCTTTGTCCCACTCTTATTTGTGGATTTGTCCAGATTTCTTGCCCCAAGAGGTTTAGAGGTATGACTGGAACTCTCTGCTGACACAGGTGGTACATAGATGTGAGAGGTTATTGTCCTTAAACAGGTTGCAAAAGTAGCTCAGTAGATGACAGACTGGCATTTCAAGTGTCTTCTGTAAAAAACAAAACGTTCTAAATGCAGAATATAGTGATGCTAGTCTACTGACATGGTACCAGTAAAACATTAATCAAAGTCCAATAACGCTTTAGTCTAAATTTCCACAAAAACAATTCTAGCATGCATATCTCTCAACTGTCCATATTTTTGTAAAAAAATCTAGATTTTTGCCTCATAGTTTTGCTCTGTTATTCATAAAATTTGTAGTTTTCAGTCAAATCACTATGTATTGAAGTTACTAAATAATGCCATACATTTGAGTTTCAGACTTCATATCCTTCAAAAAAATGCATGCTAATACAAGGCATCTTATTCTAGCAACTTCCTAAGTTTATAAAAGCAATATTTAAAATCTGTCCCTATTTTTGGGTCTTTGTTCCCTAGCAATGAGTCTTTTGCCTGTTTACTAAAAATGGTCAGTGTAAATTATAGAGTGCTTTCACCATGTACAGCCAGCTTTGTATAAACACATAGGGCTAATTATTGTGCAGACAAAAAACTGCAGCTTTTTGTCACTATCTGTAATAGAATATGGAATGGCTTGGACATTTCAACAGGGATAAAAACTGTAGTACTCAAGAACAACACAAATGTGCTTGCTATGGTGAGTTAGATTTTTCTCTTTCTCTCTTTCCCTCTTGCTCTCTCTTGCTCTCACGCTCTTATGATTATTATCTTTCCAGCTTGTGTTTTGTTTACCTTGAAAGCTGTTAATAAAAAGAAGTATATTATCCATTAACAAACCTGGAAAGCAAGGAAGGATATAAAACACCCTATACATTTAATAAAACTGTATGGTCAATGTCCTTATATAGCTGCGTTTTCCTGGTTTGAAGTTCAGGTAAAAGAATGCCTGCAAGAAGTAAATTGAATCCAAGCTATTACTTGTTCTAGTAAGACAAATCTTAGACTCGTCTAGGCTTGTAGGGATATGGCTGCTTGGAGTGGCAAGAAAATGGGGTTATTCAGAAACAGTGTAAACCGTTATGTGAAACACTTTGGTGGGTGTCAATACACTGAAAGGGGGCCATTTCAAGGACACATGAAACAAGATCACGCTATCTGCAAAACAGCATGGTATGCATCATATGCAAATGACTGCATGATAGTATGCAGACTGTGCATCAATGTGCTAAGGAGAAGAATCACATGTGCAAGTGATGAAATTAAACATGACAGCGTGATTCAGAGCATATACAATTAGCTGAGTTAGCCACAGCAATCATTTATTATGGGCGGTGCAGTGGTTAATGTTGTCACCTGACAGCAAGATGTTCTCTGGTTCGATTCTCAGCAGGGCTGCCCTCTGTGCAGATTTTGCAGGATCTCCCTGTGTTAGTGTGGGTTTCCTCCCACAATCCAAAGACATGTGTCTTCAGCATTTCTCCCCAGGCTTCAGCTGAAAATAGGCTCTGTCCTAGTGGGACTTTCCCGGTCAACAAAATGATAAATAAAAACAATTTAGTCTGACTGGCAGCTTTTTCTGTTCTGCAGGGTTTTCATTTATGTTATGACGCTAGGAATAGTATCAGCATTAACAGAGCAGGATGTATCAATGGCTTCAATTGAAATATTGTTGCTCTCTGTTTCATAGATGGGCCCTCCAGTGCTTAATGTATCATGACCTCAACAGTCAGGGCATTCTTATCCACTAAAATTATGTCATATAGGAGTTTAGGGTAAAAATCCCACCTTCAGAGGAAAATAAGAGGATGCATTGGACTATCTATCCAAGTGAATATTAATGTTGGCACAGCATTACTCATCTATACATCTGACAAGAGACATGTTAAGAGTTTTGCAGGAAGGGGAACCCTCATATCCTAGACTACTACCTTGAAAAGATGCCACAGCATGTTCAGAAGCATATTTAGTTCCCACTGACAACAGATGAGAGGCCCACTACTATGCAAGCATTCTACAACATAGCCCATTTCTCTGAGCTCCTGGGGACCATTCACTGTACCCACATTGTTATCAATACTCTATCAGCTCTCTATACGATGTCCAGTATCTCAACCCATAAAGCTTCTGGTCTGTCAACTGCCAGGTGTTGTGCAGTGACAAGGTATTGCATACAATGTGCCTGTGCAGCATCCAAGCAGTTCTCATGATTCTTAAGTCTGGTAAATGTGTGACCTATGTGACTATTTCATGTAAGATGAATTTTCACAGGGTGAGCCATTTGGTATGTGCGCACATTGGCAGCCATAGAGTCCTCAATATGTGTTCATATAAATGTACACTGTAAGCATCTCACACAATGTTGATGTGGTGCAGTGCCTGACACATCTGTACACATTACCGGTGTACAGTATGGCAAAACATTACATTGGGACTCACCTTCTCCTAGTCTTCGAGGCAATGGGCATGGATAATTGAGTGACAACTGTGACTGACATCAAGCAAGTGGTCTGTTGCCCCCCTGCACCACCTGCTGTACATAATTTTAAATTACTTGTGGTCCTACTGTGGAGAGTGTGGGGGGAGTGCAGCCCTGTGATACTCATTATAATGTCTGTCTATTTAATCACTCATCTCCTAAAGCACAAAATCATCGTATTTCATCTAATACTTAGGTAGGATGACATTGTTAGAAATACCCATGCATATGGTGAATCCTAATGTAAATTATTGCGTACGATACTATCTGACATTCCTACAGGCAGTTCTGGTGTGATGTAGTGTCTGATCCCTCTACACTCATTTCTGATATACAGTACTATCAGATACCTCTGCACACAATGCTCATTTGATGCCATGGCTGACACTTCTGTCACATTACTCATGTACAGTAACATGTGACACCCCTGCACACATTACTAGTATACAATAGTTCCTAACACTTCTGCACATAATGCTGGTATGGTGCCATGGCTGACACTTCTGTTCACATTGCTCATACAATAGGTATAATAGTACCTAGCACCTCTGCACACATTGCTGGTGTAAAGTAGTAACTGACAATTTTGCACACAATGCTGGTGGGTTCAGTGTCTGGGACTCTGTACACAATGCTGGTATGCAGTGCCTGACACTTCTTTATGCAATGGCTGGTGTACTGTTTAATCTGTTTCTACTGCCTCTACTATGGCTCTATCAGTAAAAACTGAAAGGGTACTTGTCCTTTTTGCTCTGTCCTTACAGGAGCATTCCCTTGATTGGTGTATTTTAATGCTGTATTTCTGGCCATCTGCCTTGTTTGGGAGATTCCACAACTAGGGTCTAACCACACGTTTCCTGCTCTGCTGTTGAAAACAAGATTACACATCTGAACCTGCTTATCTGTCTGCTTTTACTGCTAGCTCAAAATGCACTGATTTTCACATTCATCTGATTATACCCTAATATGATGGATGGCTTCAATGTCTCTGACACTGTGCACCAAGGCCCTTATCTGCAATGCAGTATATAGGGTTACATAATACTCAAGTTGTCTTGTGCTGTTGTTGGTAATTTACTGTGAGGGGTTCTTACATTATTTGTGATCTTGCTGTTTGAAAACATATTTGCATATGAATTGTACACTGATCATTCTGGATCTCACCACTGGCCAGATCTCTATGCTGAATTTAAAAAAGAAGATGAAACAAAAAATGGTCATAAATTCACAAATATCTGTTATAAATGAAAAAGCACGTGTATATGGAAAGAAACAAGCATGAATAAGTCATAGTCCAAAGCAACCATGTCATTCTGCAACAGATTTCCACAAGAGGTGGTGCCAACGAAAGCGGCTTGTTTGCTTTTAAATAAAAGCTGCATTTCCAAGGATCATGGAATGCTTATATGGGGAAGGAGAGTATTCAGGCTGCTGATGCCCCCTTTCCAAGTAGCCTAATTGCAACGAAAAACAGTTAGAAGCTTGATTTTGTTTCTTATGCTCAAAACATGATTATGCTGAAACACAAACATCTGAAGAATCATACCTCTGCAAGGTTACACTCAAATGGTTCATCATATTTTTAACCTTTTCTAAACATTTAACTGCATGGTTATTATCTTCCAGTTCCAGAGATAAGCAAATGTTAGGCTCTTATGTTCTGGAAGCCTGCCGAGACATTGGATCAGTAGTAATATGCTTGTACACAAGTTCAAATCACGGTCGACATGTCACTGAAAATTACAATGTCTGCATTATTCTGTGGGAACCAAGTGAGCAATGGCATGAGAGACTGCCTTGAAGTTTTCTTGATCTGTGCCACATTATCATTTAGTTTATTTATACTTCAGAGCAGGGCATTGTTTAGTGCACTATCAAAACTGAGATGCAGACATGTTACAGTTTTAAACAACTGTGACACCGGCAACATAGACCACTAATTCTTAATTGCATTTTTTCAACATTTTTATTAATTGTGACATTAAAAAAGTGATGTAGTACCATACAGCAATAAAAAATACTAATATTTCTTTTATTTTGACACAGTAAACATTTTAACAATTATCATTCACTCCATTAAAATATTACATAAATTGCTCAATTCCTGTCTTCCCTTAAATTTCACTGCTTCTTCTTCAGAACACTGCTCTACGTGTATTGCTTCCACAAATTCTGTTTATTTCAATGACATTTGTTCCTTCCCTTTTCTAAAAATCCAGCTTCCACTTCTTCTATCTCTTTTGCAATATTCAGTACTTCATCTAGAGTTGGTTTTAATTCTGATTCCACTTTCTGTAATTTTTTTCTTTCTTTCTTTCTTTCTTTCTTTCTTTCTTTCTTTCTTTCTTTCTTTCTTTCTTTCTTTCTGCCAATAGCATTAAACTTAATAAGGCCTTACTGTGTCCGGGAAATTCAGATCCTCTATCCCAGCTCAGAAAAATAACTTCCTTTGTTACAACAATTTGTTCCCCCAACATTTCTGACAAAGTATTCTGTAGGAAATTTTTAAAAACTTGGAACTCATTTAATTTCCAAAAAGATTATGTTCCCGATTATCTCTCTCATTCCCATCATACCTCCAGCATTTGTTTTTGCCTGAAAAAATTTCTGTCATATCTGTTGGGGATATAAAATATCTGGGTCTATACTAGAAGACCAAGAGTTTAAAATCGTGAATGCTCTAAAGAGTGAAAATGCTGGACCTCAAAGTGATATTTTTGAGATTGCAGTAAGTGAAGATCGGAATATTTGCCCTTTCCTCACTGTAGTGCGATCTCAGAGTTGGAATATATATTTAGTGGGGGGTGTTGGGGGTGCAGCCCTCCACAATAATGATTTTGAGGTCCGGCATTTTCGCTCTTGAGAGAGTTCGTGATTTTAAACTTTCGGTCTTCTAATATAGACCCAAAATACCTATACAAACACTTCCAAGGAAAAATCCTAAACTTGCTTGACTTGTTGTATCCTTGGGAGCTGCACAGATGACCTCCGATTGTTCCTTTTTATTTTGCTTAATTACTTTTAATAAAATTATGCAAATACCACATGGTAATGTATCTGGCTATCTTAGAACTTGTGTCTATATTAGATACATATGAAGTGATAAAGCCAGCTAAGAATAAGAAAGTAATCATTATTTTCCAGAATGCCCAGGTACCTAGAAATGTATCCATCTATAATTAAAATAGTTTCATAACATTACACAGGCACGGTAAGATATTTCAGCAGAATGTATCACTTCACTTCTTATCAGATAACTAACACTGACTCCTGGATCATTTCATTTTATAGGATCATAGGATCATTGGAAATTACTAGGCTAATGGCCCTGGGGGCCTTACAAGTCTAGCCAAGAGTTTATCCCCAAAAAGAAACCCCAGTCAGCACTTGTCTCCCTGTCAATAAGGGACACATGTGGAACACCTCAAACAAACTTGTGCTTTCCCATCCACTCATCAAGGCTGCACTTGAAGAGAGTCAGCGAGTTACTCTGTTTGACATGTATGGGAAGTCTACTCCAGAGCTGGGGAAGCTTCTGGGAGACAAACCTATCCCTCCAGCAGGTTTTGTTGATGTTGCATATTAGATTTAAGCCTCTTGAGTGGGTAATGCATGAGGAGTTAGACTTACAGATATGGAGCATCTCTAGTAGGGCAAGGTCCGATATTGCTTTATAGGCGAGACACAGATCACCTCTGAGCAACCTGTATGATACCGAGTAGAGTAGATATTTTCTTTCTCTCTTCCATTCTTTCTTTCTATATATATATAATTATTACTTTCATATTCTGTCATATATTTTGTCAATCAACAACTATATCTATCACAGCATACCTAGAAACACAAACATGTGTGTGTGTGTATGTGTGTGTGTGTGTATGTGTGTGTGTGTGTGTGTGTGTGTGTGTGTGTGTGTGTGTGTGTGTGTGTGTGTGTGTGTGTGTGTGTGTGTGCGTGTGCGTGTGTGTGTGTGTGTGTGTGTGTGTGTGTGTGTGTGTGTGTGTGTGTGTCTGTTTGCTCTTTATATCTATGTATGAGTGTTTGTGTATAGTGTAGATTCATGCTATGATTTCAAACTTCACTCTACAGGATAACACAGAATGATAAAGTTACAACCAGATCCCTGTCTGTTCATTTATCTGTATTTCACTTACATACCATAAATAAAACTTACAAACAAATGGAAATTACCTGCCAAAAGAATGGACCACACTGGTAAGTTCCTGAACAGAGTAAAGCACTATGAAATGATTTCTTGGAGAGAAACATGGGTGTTTCCCCATTACCAGCTTTACTTAAAAATAAAAAATATAATCTGCACAATGTGGCAACTCCATGGAAGTCATCCAGCCTATGAACTGTGCTACTTCAATCATTTTGACAGGACAGGTCATTCTATACTTTAGCATAATGGTCTTCTGATACTTTACTTCACATCCAGCACATCTGTTGATGTGGTATTTGAAGCCATTACATTCACTCTCTCCCACTCTCTCTGTATATATAATGTGCATCTATATATGTATATGTTTGAGTGTGTGTGTGTGTGTGTGTGTTTGTGTGTGTGTACACACACACACACACACACACACACACACACACACACACACACACACACATAAAATAACATATATGTATATGTATATATATCTACATACACATACATATATAGTTAATTAATATTGTATTATTGTATATGTTAAGAATTACAATTGCAAATGGCACAGATTGTGACTGTAAATACTTCAGTCTTCATCAGCCTTCTTACTAAATTAACAAATAGTAAATTAACAATACATTAATAAGGGATATCTATAAATACAGACTTGTAGGTGTTTGGTACAGGTAGTTAACTTGATTTGCTTAACAGGTTCATACTAGGCTAGCTGTTCTTGCAAGTCATTGTAAGTCTAGCCATTATCCCTTGTGAGACTCAAACCTTGCACTGGTAAGACAAGCACCTTAACCATTAGGCCACCCTCCCAACAGACCTCTTATACTTAGAATGAGAGCTATGATAAGGAAAGAACAGAACCATTCATGTGACTAAAAGATATGAACCTTGAAAACTATGATAAGCAGATAAGCTGCATGGTGACTAAACTGAGAACGATTATTTACACTGTAAGCAGGAAAAAAGGTAAATCTGTGGAACAGTGTATAAGACGTCATCATGCAAAGTGCATATAAAAGCCATTAGTGGTCAATACAAAAGCTTCATAAAGTGCTTCATCCTTCACTCAGAGCAAGGATTTCCAAGCTTCGAAGAATGCCTACATTATCACAGATGATCGCCTTTAGTTTTGTATGAATTTTGAATTGAGTCACGTGTGAGCTGTGTAATAGCAATACCTAGCATGCAGAGGAAAGGAAGGTGAAGTCTCTCAATCAGGCTACTGTTTGTGAGTCTTCTAGTAAGCAGTCACATGTACCTACTCATAATATACAACATAAATGTCTGCAAAACATGGCAAACAGTAAAACTGGAATAATGGGCAAATTGGAGGGGATCGCTCTGAAACTCAAGGCAGAGAAAGAGAGAGAGAATAAAATGACAAACCTTTTGCTGTAGACTGTAGAGTGATGAGTCAGGATACAGAGAAACAAGAAAGGGTTGAAAAACTGCTCATATTTTAACAAAGACTAGGAGGCTAGGCTATAAGAGAAGGTGGAAGAAACACCAGCATTTAGATCTTTTTGGCTGTAACTTTGTTCCTGCTGGACCTTGATCTTAAAGTTTGGCTTGAAGTTTGTGAAAAGAAGACCTGACTAAATGGGGAAGAGAAGAAAAGCATACTTAAACTGGAAATGGAAAATACGAGCTTAGACAACACAGGTGATGGTCAACAGCATTTATAGGAAATGAAGATGAACGGGAAACAAGAAGTGATAGAAAACAGACTTGGAAAAGTAAGAGAAGAATCAGAAAGCAACATATTGCATAGAGTAGTAAAAGAGCAATGACAGCCCCACTAGTTGTTGACTTAACTTTTCAAGAGGATGGAGCCTACTAGGCCCAAAAGACAATAGGTATGGCAAATACCATTACAACTGTGATAGAGCAAGAAAGCAAAGAAAGAAAGAACTATATTTTACCTGACATAAATTACATTGTTTGACAGATTTAATTAGAGAAAGACATGCTTGTAGTTGCATTATTGCATTTGAATATGGAAGTTCAGAAAAAAATCACAGTATGCTGAACCACACCATGCAAAAATTTCAGACTTTTAGCACCCAGTGCAGTTAAATACTTTACTGAACAATGCACAGAATACCAATTCACACTGAATATTTACAATTGGCAGGAAGAGTATTGCTTATTCATTGAAATAAGAAGGGAAAATGTCAATATGCTACAAACACACTTTAATTTCAGTTTAAGTATTAAATTGTCAGAAGTTGCAAACTGGCTAGTCTGTCTGCATGTCTGTATATATATATATATGTGTATGTGTAGATAGGTAACTATCTGAAATGTCAGAACCTGCTACAGTGAGTCTCAAAACATTGAGACTGAATGACAGAAAAAAACAGACTTACATATACCAAGTTTGAGAATATTCCCTATTTTCTAAGGTGTGGCAAACCCATACTTGGTGTTTATAAGTTCAGGGGTGTAGGGGGCTTGCGTCCACATCAAAAAAAGAAGTTTAAAAGAGAAGAAGAATATTTGAGATTCACTCTTTTCCTGGGTTTTTGGTCTTTTTTTTTGCTTCAGTAGGGAGTCGTATGTATGTATAAATACACACACACACACACACACACACACACACACACACACACACACACACACACACACACACACACATATACATAGTAAGAGGAAATGAGGGAATAATGAAATGAGGACACATTTATATGTGTACAAACATTATCTAGCTAATGAATAATTGTCAATATTGTCAATGGGATTATTCATCAAAAAAAAAAAAAGTAATAATATTATCAGTGATTGCATTCATAGGTTACATTTGTGATCACCAGAAAACAGAAAAAACAGGTTTAACATGAGGGAAAATACAAGTTTGTTTAACACAGGCGATGATCAACTGCATTTATAGGAAATGAAGATGAAGGGAAAACAAGAAGCAATAAAAAACAGACTTGGAAAAATAAGACAAGAATAAAAAATAGAAAGGGACTCCAGGGTCACAAAACTGCAAAGAAAAGCAAAAATTCCTCAGTTATGTAATTGTCGATCTCTTGAAGTTTGATTGTTACATAATTCAACTGACTGCACCAATGATACTTTTTTCCAAAACTGTAGCATGGTAGCATGCAATAAATGAGTGCAATGACACATCATAACACTCATATACACATCTATCAATTGTAAATGCACACACACACACACACACACACACACACACACACACACACACACACACACACACACATATATATATATATATATATATATATATTCCTGTTGTTGAAAGCTTTCATTGACAAATGTGGAAAAAGCTGGCTTATGTGATTGAAAATCAGGTGATCACACATGCTTCTTGTTTTTCTTTATGAGACTGCTGTACAACAGGGATCAGGAAATTTGCCTTTTCCCAACTATGGTGGAATCTCATAGTTGGTGTACATAATTAGCAGGGAGTATATCCAGTGCAGGTGGCTTGCCACCTTGCAAAAAATGTTTATTGTAGTTTTTTTTATTATTTATGTTTTAAGATTTTGTGATCAATCACTTTAGGTTTTTTTGATTTTGTTTTTGTTTTGTTTTTTTCTGTCGCTGTTTTTCAATTTCATTACACACACATATATGTGTCCATTTGTGTGTGTGTGTGTGTGTGTGTGTGTGTGTGTGTGTGTGTGTGTGTGTGTGTGTGTGTGTGTGTGTGTGTGTGTGTGTGTGAGCATACATTTGTTTAAATACCGATCATTGACAGACATTGTGGGATATTATTTGCAAAATTTACCACTATCCCTATTGATGTTAGAATGGTCTTTCCTATTCTCATGGACAATAAGCAAGCAATACAGCCCAACAGGGTGTGTGTGTTAATATGGTTCTACACCCCTGGAAGGGTGTTAATTACAAGTTAACACACACCCTGGATGGCATTATTGTGCTTAGAGAATGGGCTCTCTGTAAAATTGTTGTGTTTTATTTACTTATTGTTTAAGTACTATTTTATTTTCTTAATATATTTTTGGTGTAAAATAGTTCAACCACCTAATTAATGTTTCATGCTTGCTGTAGTATATGTTAATGGTGTTGGAGGAAACATTTTATATCCAAAATATAACACTTGAAAAATCCAAGTATTTACTTTGTTTTTTCAGTCCCTTACTCTTAAAATGTTTGGTTTACTGACAGTTATTGGAGACAGAAGTTATTAAATAGTGACATACATTTAAGTTTCAGAGTTTTATTTCCTTCAGAAAATTCATGACAACACAAATCCTTTTATTTAAGTATGTCATTTTATAAGGGCAATAATTAAAATCTGTTTTTCTTTGTGTGTTTGTTCCCCTTTATTTAAGGTTTTATCCAGATTTTTTCAGCTGAAGCATCCAAAAGCATATAAACTTCTTTGCTGCTGTCAGTGGTAGATCTCACACTCTCTCTCTCTCTCTCTCTCATTCTCACACACACACACACACACACACACACACACACACACACACACACACACACACACACACACACACGCACACTCACCTCTGCTTCAGAAAATGCATGCTAACACAAATCATTTACAATATGTTCCTATGCTGAGCCTTTGTCCTGCTTATTTTTGGCTTATCCAGATACCTTGATCTAACACCATTCCTCTGAACTGTACATATTTTTGCAGAATGTCCAGATTTTTGCTTCATATTTTCAGTCTGTTCTTCATAAAAATATGTTTGTTGACAAACCACTGGATGATCTAAAGCTTAAAATCACTAAATAACGACATGCATTTCAGTTTCAGATTTCATATCCTTCAGAAAATACATGCTAACACAAATCCTGTTCTTCTAGCAAATTTCTAAGTTTATAAGAGCAATATTTAAAATGTGTTTCTATTTCTTACTATTTGTTCCCCCATCATGTCAGACTTTGTCCAGATTTCTTGTGCTAAGAGGTAGACAGGTATGTCTAAGAGGTCGAGAGGTACGTAAAGCCACTACTGCTGCCAGGGATCATTCTCTCTTCACTCTCACTCTGTCTCTCATACACATGCTACCAGGGGATTATTTGATCGCTTTCACACTTCACTTTCTCTCTCTCTCTCTCTCTCACACACACACACACACACACACACACACACACACACACACACACACGCACACACACACATACACACAGTGCCTTTACTTTCATGCCCACACTGACTCACACAGCCAGACAGAAACATGAAGACACATACACGCACACTTTTCTGTTTCGCTCGATTGATCTCTCTGTCTTACTCTCATACACACATACACTCACATAGACACACTTTATTTGATTTTTTTTTCATTTTTTTATTTTTCAATCGCTAAACAGCAAAAGCGCTGCTTAGTGAGTGTAAAACAATGGCTCACTCGCTCTCACTTTCACTGACATGCATGCACGCACTCACACACAGACATAAACGCACTCACAATTTTTAGTTGCCTTCTTTATTTTTTTTTTTTTTTTATTTTTTTTTTTTTACATTTTACACTCACTAAACAGAAAAAGCCCTGTTTAGCAAGTGTAAAATAATGGCGGTCATTCTGTTTTCTCAGTCCAAACTCCAAGCAGCTTGATATGCTGCCATGAGCGGCGGACTCGTTTTTCAGTGGGCATTACTTGTACATTAATACCCTGCAGGGTGCTGATGTACAGTTTGCCCATTCTCTAATTATCTATTACCACTAATTAGAATAACTAGGAAGATACCATATATAATTTAGGGGACCCATGCATGGACTAATGCATTTAAGTGATCCCTCTGTCCAATAGTAGTACAGGAGGCAGTCTTGGGGTAAATTTTCTGTTTCTCATCCATAGATCCATGTGGCTGTTCAATATGGACAGGGGTAAGCTTTGTTTTATGTGAATGGGGAGTCTGTTCCAGAACACTGGCACCCTCTGCAAGATACACTGTCCCTTCAACCTGTTCTGTTGATGTTGCAGAAGAGGTTAGATCTCTAAACTGAGTATTTCTGATATCATTTGGCTTGCTCATGTGCATTAAATCCATCAGTACTGAGTTAGGGAATGGCTTATATCCTAAACACAGCATACACTTGAGCCTCTATCCTAAGTATTCATCAATGAGTCTAAGAGCTGGCCAGGGTAAGGTGTCATACAAGTGCCCGTATTGATGAGGCTTGCCCTTGTATCCACTTGGCAGTGCCTAATTCACTATACCAAATTTTCACATAATTGAAAATCAAAAGAACGAAACGAGAAGAGCAAAAATGCACAACAGCGAACCTTTCCATTGCCAACATTCAACAAAACACCAGCTGCTCAAAGTCAACACAAAAATGTACCTTCTGTTATGTTTTTGCAGGGAGGCAAGATCCCCTGCACCCTTCACACCCCCTGGAAATTATATATACCAACTCCGGGATTGTACTACAATGAGGAAAAGGGTAAATTTCCTGATTCTCACCATACCGCAATCTCCATTGGGAAGCTCCAAGTGGTACGTGACATGCAGAGCTGGTGTTTCGTTGATATGAATTTTGGCAATGTAAAGGTTCACTGCTGTGCCATTTTGCTCTTCTTGTCTTGATCTTTTGATTTTTGGTTATATGAAAATTCAGTAGAGTGAAGTAAACCCACCTGGCAAAGAAGTCAAGTTTAATATATCCCTATTCCCTCCCCTCTGTGGAGGCCCTACTTCCTCCCCTCTGTGGAGGACAAGTGACTAGAATCACTGCAGAAATCACTCTACCATGCTAATATGACTGTATGTGAACCTGCAGTGATGGCTACTATGGTTATAATCTGGCAGCTGAATTCCAATTTCTGGGTTATCCTTTGTAACACCTGTGGGGAATTTTGGCATTGAATGGACCTAGTCTGCCCCTCACCACAAGGACAGGCACTCTTTTTTTCCCCGTGTCAACTCAATCAGACAACCAGACCACTAATCAAGCTGTGATTAACTGGACTATAGTCAGAGATTCATTTTTCTATGCTAATAAAGCTGATCTAATTCAACTCACAATTCAGTTCTTAAAAACAAAAGAATGTCTTTGAGCACTGTACTGGGATATGACCCTGTACCTATAAGACTTGAGCATAATAACTCTGAGATTAAGCACACTCTGAGAAAAGGGAATGGTCTGTTTGCCAAATAAACTTAGTCAACAACAATCCATTCTTAAAACTGCTGATCCATTAGCTTTCATTTCATAATTCTGTAATCATCCATCAAGACACATTCAGTAAACATTCAAACAAATGACTGCAGATCCTTTTGGCCTCTTGTCATGGTATATTACAATTCCAATATATATAGCAGTTCTGCAGTTCACTGTACTTACATACAGATTATATGAACATATAGCATACAGATTTTATATTGCACATGCTATGTATTACCATGTCCACTTTTTTCACATTTCTGCAGCAATAAACTTTAATTTGATAAACACCTAACTTCTATTTTTGGCTTTCTTAATGGTCCATTTTCATATTCAGTATTGTCTTCAAGCTCTATCCATTCTGTTGAATTTCTACATTATATTGTCCTGCTTTTTACATTTACTGGAATCGTTCATTTTGAAAATGTTCTAGGCTTAAATGATACATACAGCTATGTACTCTAATAACTGGCTTCTTAGGACAATCAAGGCAATAAGTGGAATAAATAAGACAAGCAATAGAATGAGATGGACAGTACAACACAACTAAAAAGAATAAATGGGTTGCGAAAGGTGAATATGTGAGCAACTGTGTGTGTGTGTGTGTGTGTGTGTGTGTGTGTGTGTGTGTGTGTGTGTGTGTGTGTGTGTGTGTGTGTGTGTGTGTGTGTGTTTGTGTGTGTGTTTGTATTTGAAGGTGCACTTGTGCATGTGGTAAAGTGACTGTGGGGGAAATGTCAATGCTTACTTATGCTTGTGTTTCCCTGTCAGTGTCTGCATATGTTTGTATGTGTATGTTATGATAAAGTGTAAAATCCTACAGATCACAAACTGTAAAATAAATGTGATACAAGCACCCCAGGCAAGCTTCAGAAAAGCTTGTCCTAAACTGCAAGGGGTAGCTGTAGCTAAATGCAAGATATAAGGGCAACTCAGCACTTGTTTGCAGTTACCACCTAAACAGAACAATTCTCAAAAAGGTGAAAGCAATGCTAATCTGCAGTACTGACTGCCCCATGGCTCAACTGTCTGAAATTTCTAAAAGAGGAAACTTACTTGTGTGGCAAGTGCATGTAGAACAGATTAGGGATATTAGTATAGCTGCATTGTTTACCAACACTTCTAAGCAAAAATCCTAAATCTTCTAGACCTTGTTGCATACTTTGGAACCATATGGATATCTTTCAACTGTTTCTTTGTAAATTGTTTATCCAATCTCTCGTCACAATCCTTTCTAACCCCCTATAATTGATTCTTATAGTTATCATGTATTATTTTATATGACCTACTAATTATCCCTTTTTTTAGCAGCAGCTTCTGTACTAGATTCAACAAAAAACTCTACTAGTGCTGGTCTTTCGCTTAGGAGTCCCCTATTCCTTTTTGTTTGCCTATACTCTGATATCAATCCTTGATAAAGAAGGCAATCTCTATCCTGCAGTCCAAATATATTCTTGGTCTCTTCCCATTCTATTACCTTTCTCTCTCTCTCTATTTCCTCCCAATACTTTGGTTCCTTTACCAGTTTTCTCCAATAAATTCCAGCCCCGTTGCCTATTCTTTGTACCCCTAATTGCAATCATACCTATCTGCAAAATCTCCTTTCCACTGCCATTTCAATATTGAGCCATTACAGACAATCTTAGAGTTAAATGAGTGATACACCTAGCAGTCCACATAAACTCTTTCCAGGCTACCAGATGCGGTCTTCATTTCAATGTCAGTGCAGTCAATAGTGTCCCAGCATCTTTCCAATCTTTCCTGAATGTACTCTATGATGTCTGTACTCTTTATACATTTCTGAATTGCTCTAGCATCTTGTTTTACCTCATTTGCATACACGATGCCCACAATTTTAATAATGTTGCTCATTTCCAACTATTTATATATCCATTACCTTGTAGTGATGTCAGCTATGTTGTTCAGACTCCTCCAATCACACTGAGTGCACCTCTGAATTGCACACACCCTCTGCATGGCCACTTGCAATGTAATATTACTTACTACAGTGTGGCAAATGTATTTGAATCCCAGGGATGGTTTACAAAGAATGTATCCAATTTAGCAATGTTGAGACTTTTGTAAATGGCACTGAAGGAAGGCTGGGAAAAGAGGAAGCATGGGCTGAACTTTATTAAACCAACTAGTTTTTAGGGAAAAAAGATTATCTGGAGAATAAGGAACATAAAAACAACTTCAGACTGTATGGTGTTCCTGAGAATATGGTGGGGAACAATATGATTCATTTTGACACTACTTGTCGCATTAAGACTTTTAATGTGCAAGGTGGTTTCTACCATGGCATTGAAAGGACACGAGATGCATGATAGGGGTTTAATGGAAAAGTACCCAGATTTTTACCAAGGATCTCCTGTCATATCTATAATTGTTAAAGTTATTTCTGAATTAGACACACAAATTAGTCATAGAGCAGCATTGCTATAACCTTCACCCAAAGAATCCAGTGTCATAAATTCTGAATTTTTTTATTCTACCAGTATAATAAAAAAAATTATTCTGCCCACTGCTCAATTTACTAAAGAAGAATGGAATAGAGACTCCTATTACTTCCCCAGCCAAAATCAGGATAAGAATTCTAGAAGATTCACAAATGTTTGTCTCTTTAAAGGATGTATGTCCTTTGTTCAGTCAGTGTTCTGTCAGTGTCTGTTGGAAAACAGATAGTAGACTTGCCACTGCTTCTGGAAGACTGGAAGACTGTGGGTTCTGTTCCACCTCCAGGTGATTTGATTGCTGACACTGCAGTGCAGCATTAGAGGGGGAGCAGTACTCCTGAGTTTGCTGTCTTTAATATAAGATGTTAAAGCAAGGCCCCATTTGCTTGAGCTGGAGGCAATTCAGGCTGATGAAAATGTTCCCATAGCACCAATCAAAAAGAGTATTTTTAAATACAACTTAAAGGCATTATTTACATATATACAAACTTTAAATTTTTACAAGCACATGCATATACATTTTTATTTCTTACTGTTTTTCATGTTTCTTATAACATCCGTGTTGCTATTCCTCCATAATAGACCCCCACTCCTTCCACATCCATAATCTGATTTTTCACAGTATAGCTGCGAAAAATCTAGTCCCAATTAAGCAAAGTTTCATTCATTCATTAATTCCAAACAACCCATATAACATAAATTAATTCTTATCTATTCTTCTCACATATCCTTTCTACTTATTTTTACAATATTCATGTACAATCATTTTCATTTATATATTGATAGTGTCATTAATATTATCAAAAAAAGTCTTTACACAACTTCCTCCAGACTTCTGCCACTCTTTTGTATTAAAATAACAAACATGCTGTGTTGTCCCTTCCTCCTGCGAAAATAAATAGACTCTTTCAAATTTCTTTTTATATGGCCTATTCCCCTTTATAGCCAACTTATTTATTACCAGTCTCTAAAGCAATTCCTGATACTCTACTATCTTGGTACAATGCTTTTACTTACTTTGCTTCTTCATGTAAATTTTCCCATGGATTTACATAAAAATACACAATAATATTGTTTCATCACATTATTATAGCACACCCTTCTATATTTCTCTATATCAATTCTTGTTTTTAATGTCAGTATTTCTCTTGACAACTTTAAATTCTTCGTTGACATATTTGTTTTGTCTCTATCTTATTTTCATAATTTCACAGATTTTTTTGTACTTATATTTAAACATTACCAATATTAAATTCTCAGTCTCTTCCTTTCCCCTCTTTAATAATCTACACAAGTTTCAAGAAGTAGAATACACAGCTGGATTCTGTAACCCTTACCCCATTCACCTTCACTCATACACAACACACCACTTTTCATTGTGTTTAATCTTGAAACTC
Organism: Protopterus annectens; assembly: GCF_019279795.1. Classification (NCBI taxonomy): domain Eukaryota; kingdom Metazoa; phylum Chordata; order Ceratodontiformes; family Protopteridae; genus Protopterus; species Protopterus annectens. The sequence goes on along the minus strand of NC_056728.1, from coordinate 1,809,691,885 downwards.
ATATGAAAGAAAACACCAATTGCACAATTTCCTTTTCATATAATAGAGGGATCATATAAACGTTTGCCGTATATATTGTTTTCTCCAATAATACTGAATTCGCCAGAAAAAAAAAACTTTTCCCAATTGCTATTTTATATATCTTCCACAGAATACATAATTTCTTTCATGTCTTTTATCAATTATTCCCATTGAATCATAACTACATAATTTATTTCCAAAAATTATTCCTAGAAAAGATACTTAATTCATTGAAAAATACACCCCCCAATTTTCATGACATCACCCAAACCCTTACTTTTACCTTTATTCACAGTCATTCAAATTTCCTTCAAACATCCATTCAGACAAATCACCTTCTCTCATCCTTGCTTTGTTCTTAGCAATTACAGCTGTATCGTCCATGTATGTAAAAACAACCAATATCACCACCTCTGTTTATATCACATATCTAGCATCTTTTATACTATAAGCTACTTCACTTACTGTCACATTCATTACCAATACAAACCATATTCCACTCATTGGGCATCGTTGTCATACCATACTTCCAGCACCATCTAACAGCTCCAAAAGGAAAGGAATAGGGGAAGTTCCACAACACCCTGGCCAGATTTCCAGTAGAAATACAAATCCACCCTTTGGTCTCCACCAAAAAGATGCCACTAGCCAACACTGTCAACCAACAAATGATAAATAATAAAAATAAATAAAGCTACTTAAGAAACAGAGTTGAGTTCTCCAGTTTGGAGTGATATGCAGAAGAAAAAAGATGTGCTACATGCATGCTTGCTGTATGCCCTTTCCCCCCACATTGGTTACATTGTATCTTATTACAATCATTAATTAAATGAGTAAATGAAATATCATTCATGATGGCCATCATATCTTAATCACCCTGTATGACCAGCCATGAAAATATCACTTAGCAAATCTTTTACACAAATGTCTGTGTGGAACAGAAGTCATCGTCTCTATTGTTCATCAATTATTTATAGCACTAATCTGCCCATGGTCATCTAGTCAGTGATGATTTTGGAGCCTTACATATAACATAAATACTTTATCTTTAGACAACTAAGAAGTCTGTATTTTATTGCAGTAAAATTGACTTAATAATGGTAGCAATGGACATTTGGATGTGTTAGTATATGGGTCCTGATCAAAAAAATATATAATTCATCCATATGAATGTAAGTATAACTCAAATATTAAATGCTAAAGATAGCACAGACATTCCACCAATATGATTATCTAATGGACAGGCAAGGCAATTTTAGTTATATTGTGATTATTTATTTAAATTTCACTAATAGTTATTGAAAGATTAAATATCTTTTTATGAGTGCATTAGTATAACATACAATATACTAGTTTAATATTGGCATTTCCTATTACTCTTATTAGTTTCTGTATACTAAAATAGTACTGTGGCTTTAAAAGATTTGTAAAGCAGTTCATAGGTTCATAGGTGTGTACTAGGCTAATGACCTGGAGCCTTTACAAGCCTAGCCCATAGGATTACCCTGGCATCATGCCACCCAACCTTAGTTCCTAGTACCTCTGTCGAGAAGAGCCACTGGAGTGATCCCCGTCATGAATTTTCTATTTCCCATCCACTCATCAAGATTCGTCTTGAAGATGGCTAGTGAGGTGCTCTGCTTGACATGTATGGGAAGTCTATTCCATAGCATGGGCAGTCTCTGGATATGAACCTGTCCCTCCAGCATGTTCTGTTGATTGTAGTAATGAGGTTGAGTTCTCTGGAGCATGTGGTGTGGATGGATTGGGATTTCTTTAGATGTAGCATTTCTAACAGAGCTGGGTCAGACATGGCTTTGTAAGTCAAGCTGAGATCGCATCTAAGTAGGTGATATGAGACAGAGAATAGTTGGAGTTTTTTGAGTCTGTCCATATAGGAAACATTTTTAAGGCCTAGGATCTTCTTTGTAAGGTACTTTTGCAGCCTCTCCAGTTGTTGCAGGTGTCTAGTGAGGTACATGCCAAATGGGGCATTGTACTTGATAATTGGCCTAATGTGGGAAGAGTAGAGGGAGACAATGGCCTCTTTCTTCATGGATGCAAAACCCTTAGTAATGAGATGTGCCACATAGAAGGACTTTCTGACCACAGAGGCAATGTGGTGGTCAAAAGAGAGGTTGCTGTCAACCTGTGTTCCCAGATCTCTTATAACGCCTTCTGTGTTCAGTGGACTACCATCAATGTGTTAAATCAAGGGAACCGGGTTTTTCTGAAAAGGGATGAAGACACATTTTTTGGCATTAAGCTTATGGCCATAGTTCTGACACCAGTCATTAGTCTCAATGAGGCCTTTCTGCAGGATGTCAACATCACTTGGGGAGTTAATAATAGCACCCAACTTGCAATCATCTGTGAACTTTGTCAGCCAGAGTCCCTTTGTGTTGGCCTGGACTTCAGAGAAGTAGATACCAAACAGGAGAGGACCCAGGACTGAACCCTCTGAGACTCAACTCCTGACTGGTTGGCAATCTGATGGAGTCAGCTACTTTCACACTGTGGGTTCTATCTGTGAGCCAGTTTGCAACCCACCTAGTGGTATAGGGGTTGATGCCTAGCTTAGTAAGTTTTTCTATTATTCCTGAGTTGGGAATTGTATCAAAGGCCTTGGCCAGATCAAGATAGGCTGTATGAACCACCTTACCTTCATCCACAGCTCTGGTGACTGACTCAAAGAAGTCAACCAAGTTTAGCAGGCATGATCTACCCTTCACAAAACCAAACTGTGTAGAATCCAGAGTATGGAGATTCCCTGTATCCTTGTTTATTAGGTCCATGATGATGTGTTCCATAGCTTTGCATTTCAGACTTCTCAGGCTAAAGGGGCGATAGTTCCAGGAGTCTGTAGTCGCTCCTCCTTTGTGGAGAGGGATGACTGTAGCAGTGCACCATTCGGTAGGGACAAAACCTGAGGTGAGACTGTGTTTGAACAGGGCACACAGGTGAGGTGCCAGTTCACTCTGTACTTCATGTAGAACACAGCCAGGGATACTGTCAGGTCCCATAGAAGCTGTATTCTTGGCCTTGGACAGTGCTGTTTTAACCTGTGCAGCAGTAATACTGGGTGCCTGGCAATCTACTGGTATTGTGATTGGTCCTTTGGGGGGAGAGAGGGGTAAAGTTAGCACTGAATCTGTCCACCAGTATATTTGTAATATCTGTTGGCTCAGTATAGGAGGTGCCATTGTGCAGTAGCTCAGAGGAAATCTGGGTATTCCCATGGATATTCTTTACATAACTATAGAAGGCCTTGTGGTTGTCTTTACTATCTGATGTAATTCTGTTTTCATAGCTAACTTTAGAGGATTTGAAGAGGGATCTCAACCTTTTGTTGAGGCTGATAAGGGAGTTTTTCCAGTCTTGGGACTTCACCTTATTCTGCAACAGTTTCCTCCTTCTGTTGTAGAGTTTGTTTATGGCAGGGGACCACCAGATTGGCTTCCTGTTTTTTGAGGAGAGTGTCTTAGTTCTAGTGGGTATGGTGAGATCCATGCATTTCTGTACGTGTTTGTACAGTACATTGGTGTATGATTTGGCAGTCATGCAACTATTGTCCATTTGTATGGGTGCCAGGAAGTTAGCCACCTCTGTTTTTAGGAGCCCAAAGTTAGGTTTGGAGAAGTTTTTCATGGTGGTTACCTTTGTTGCGGGGGTGGGAGGGATGTGGATTTCCAAGGTGATTAGCTTGTGATTGATCTAAACCAGGGAGGAGTTTACTATTGGTTTAGAGCAACGGTCACCCATGTTAATAATGACCAGGTCAAAGATGATGCTATCTCTAGTGGGGGTAAGAACGAGCTGGTCCAGGGCATTGGAATTAATGAATTCCAGAAAGCGTTGGGCAAGTGTATTGGTAAATGAGTAGTTTTTCCAGTTAATGGAGGGGTAGTTGAAGTTGCCCAGTATGAGAGTGTTAGGTTTGAACCTAATATCCTCCAGGGTGCTTAGGAATGTGAAGTGTGAATCTTGGGACATGGTTGGGGACCTATAGCAGGCTGCGACCTGAATCGCTGTCTTACCCAATGTTAGTTGCACCTGAAGTATCTCAGATGCGTTATGTTGGGCTACCAGTCTGGAAGTGTGCGCATCCTTTATGAATATGGAAACACCACCACCTTTGGCGCTTCAGTACAAGTTCTTGGTATGAAAGGTGTGGAATGAGTTGTAGCCTGGTAGTGCAGGGGTGCTTTCTGCTGCCTTGAACCAGGTCTCTATTACAGCAAAAGTGTTGATGTTCTCCATTTTAAGGAGTACTTCGAGCGAGTGCATTTTGAGATTTAGACTTCTAGTATTGAGCAGCATGACCCTCAAATTGCATTTGATTGTAGCTGTTATGATGGTAATTTGGTCTTTGGAACACCACCTAAAAAGGCACTGTAGGACTGGCAAGAGCCTTGGTCAGTATCCGGAAGGCCAGGGGTGACAGATGCAGGCCATTTCTGGCAAAGCATCGAGGTCTGTCAATCATGTCATCCCAGGCAGACAGATACTGGAACCCCTTAGAATGACACCAGAAATTTAGCCAATTGTTGAAATCAATAATTTTCTGCTTGTAGTGTGGTATCATTCTGGGTGATGGTAAGATGCTGCTCAGGGCTAGGGTCATACCCACCTGGACTACATAATCTGAGAGCTCCTCCATGTCTCTTTTCATGTAGTCCAGGGAGGTACATCTCAGGTCATTCACACCCACATGTACAATGACAGAGTCATATTTGTACTTGTTGTTGAGGGACCTGAGTGTGTGTGTTATGTGGCAGATCCTGGCACCTGACAGGCAGCTGACTGTTACTTTCTCCTTATTCAACCTAGTGAGTGGGACATCAATGTGCTACACTACTGAGTCACCTATGACTAGTGTGTTGGGCATGCTGTTTTACCTCAGGGGCTTTGGTTGAGTGGCACACTGTTTTGGAGAGTTATGTGTCTCTTGAATAGTGTTGTGTTGTGGTGGTCGAGTGCATTTCTGCCTTGGAGGTCTCTGCTGTTTGGTTAGATTTTTATTGGGAGCCTCAACGAAGGTGGTTGTGCGGTTTGTGTTTTTATGTGAAGGCAATGCTGATGTGTTTTCTGGAGGGCTATGTGTTCCATGTGGTGTGGTGTAAGTGTTGACCTTCTCCTCTTGACCAGCTATTCCGGTCTTGGCTGGAGAGTGCGTGGCTTCCAATTTGGATATATAAGTGCATCTGAGTGTTGAGGGTAAGAGGAGAGGGTTGTCAGTGTACATGAGGCAGTTGCTACATTGCCTCAGGATGCCCAAGTTCACCAGGTTAATAGGAGAAAGCACAGGAAACTGACCTTTAGACATTTTATGATGATTTCTAGTTTGTTGGCTAGCCATTCATATGGATATCTTCTGTTATGCAGAATGTGCATTAAAGAAGCCTCAGAAATAGCAGTAGCTGTTGAGTTATTACTAGTCAATGAAGTTTAATGTTGTGCTTCTGAATAACCAGCAGCTCAAGCTAGCAAAATGCAGCAAGGAAGTTAACTTATACTGATGAATAAAGTTTCACAGGATTACTTCTTTTACAAATGATGTTCCTAAGTGAAATTAAAATGAGAAGTTTTGGTCTGAACTGCTGTCAAGCTTGACAAAGTATTCATTACCTGATCGTCACCTGAAGGAATTGATCTATATAGGTTATTTTGTAGATTAAAATTAGGCATAAAAGATCCGATTCTTGATCTACTAACGTAATGCTGCAAAGTAAATGAGTAAGATTTTGCTAGTAAGACATGTATCTGTATGTCTAACTAGATGCTAGGCAAGCAATTGTATTAAAATAAGGCATATAAAAAAACTAAAAGATGATACAAAAATCAGCTGCAAAAATGAAAACAATCAGCGTAAGAAGTCTGGATGTATTGTAGTGCTATGCGGCCTCACAGATCAGTAACACTAATGGGTCTATAGTTGAGCCACCCTTGTGTAATGTCATTACAACAACTGTTTCGGCTTCAGGAATGCAGCCAGTGGTGAGACTTAGATTAAAGAGGTTATGTAGCAGATCAGAAAGATCATGCTTGACACTGATTATCATGCAACCTGCAATGTTGTCAGGGCCCATGAATGAAATATTCGTAGTCTTTGGATGGGCTGAGAGAACCTATTCCATAGTAATTGAAGGGGTGGCTGGGATTGTGGAACTTGTTTATTTTTTGTCTGGATGCCAGCTTTAAAATGAGACCTCAGATTGTATTATGCCATATGCTTTTACTAAAATATTCACAAAATATGAAAACTATCCTATTTCCCATAATCTGACAACTAAACAAAGTTTTATATATCAGCATATGTATCAGTTAGAGGTCATATATCAGAGGACAGTCTATGTAGTGTGAAGTGGGATTTCAAATGAATCATCTTCTGTGTTGCCCCCAAGATCCCTTCAAGTGACATGGTCATAATAATTGGAAATTTCATAATTTTCATAATGTGACAAAATAAACCAAGTATTATGTAAGTGTAAATTATTGCGGTAGTGGTGCTGCGGTAGCGTTGTCGCCTCACCGTAAGATGCTGTTCGGTTCGATTCTCAGCTAGAGCGTCTGCTGCGTGGAGACATGTGTGAATGGGCGTACCTTCGTTGAAGGTTGTGCGGCAGGCCTGGCAAGCCGGTACGTAAAAATCAACTGCCAATCCTTAGTGGACCGGAGTTCCGCTGTGGCGACCCCTAACCGGTAAAAGCCGAAAGACACAAACAATGTAAGTGTAGATTACTACAAGCAATATATTATGCCTAATTTGCATGGACTGATGCCAGGAGCAAAATGGTGCCTTACCCATAATGCTGTCATGTTCCTTTACCGAGATATAGGCACAAATATGAATAACATCCCTATTTTCATATGTAAAACATAGGCTATTGTATTTTTGCAGTTGTACTACATATAAGCTATGTATTGTGACCTATCATGCTGTCACGATCATGACAGAGATATTGACATAAATGATTAAAGAAATCATAATTAATTTTTATATCTTAAATATAAGTAACTGAAATTATCTCTACAGGAGTATAAAACAGAGACCCTGTACTGGGTCCAATGTACCTGGATTGATATCTGCTTAAAAATGATACCTAATTCATCATACAGTCACGTTCACTTAGATACTGACACAGATGTGAAAAATCATAATTCTCATACCTAAAACATAAACAAAACATAAACAAAACATTTTTTTAGCTCTGATAGACTCTGTGTTTGGGACTCAATTTTTCCAAACTTAAAACAGCTTCTAAATGATACCTAACCCAGCATGCTGCTTTGTCTCCTTACAGAGATCTTGACAGAAATACGAAAAATTATAACTTTCATATCTGAAGTAAAAATAACCTGTAATATTTTTGCAGGTGTACTAAAGAGAGGTCATGTATTGTGACATATATCTGTGCAATGATACCAGCTTTAAAAATCATTACTTACCTGTTATGTTGCTTTGTTCTTTTATGGAGACTGACACAGATATGAATACTCATAACTTTCACATCTAAAACAGAAACAAACCACATGTCTGTTACTGTGCTCAACAGAAGTCATGCACTGTGACCAGCGTTTCAGGAATGATACCACCGTTGTCTTCATACCTCACCCATTATGCTGCTAAGCTTTTCTACAGAGATATTGATAGAATATGAATAACATTATATTTGTGATATCTGAAACATAAACAAGCATAAAGTCTCTGCAGGTGTGTCAGACTGAAATTATGTATTAGGATTGATGTCTCTGGACAATGCCAGTTTCATAATGCATCCGAGGTTATCCAAGTGCAACTAACTCTGGGCAAAACTGCAATCCAAATTGTAGCTTGCTACAGATCCCCCACCTTGCCCCAGGATTCCCACTCCTCTTTTCTTGATGTACTGGAATATATTAGGGTTCAACCAAACACCCTAATAATGGGTGACTTCAACTACCCCACCATTAACTGAGAAAACTACTCGTGTACCAACTCCTTAGCTCAACGCTTTCTGGAATTCATAAACTCCAATGCCCTAGATCAACTTATCCACACCCCCACCAGGGGCAACAATATCCTAGACCTAGTCATTACCAACATGAGTAACCGGTGTTCCACACCTGAAGTCAACTCCTCGTTGGTCCAATCTGACCATAAGCTTATCACCCTTGATATCCACATCCCACCCCCACCCCACATTAAGGAAACCACAGTAAAACATTTCTCCAAAGCCAACTTCATGTTTCTTAAGACAGAAGTTGTGAATTTCATGACACCCATGCAGATGGACAATACTGTTACAACTGCTGAATCCTACACAAATGCACTCTATAAGCACTTACACGAGTGCATGGATCATGCTATCCCAAACAGAACCAAGACGCTATCCTCCAAAAAAAGGAAGCCAATCTGGTGATCTCCTGCCATAAACAAACTGTACAACAGAAGGAAGAAACTGTTGCAAAAGAGAGTAAAATCCTATGAGTGGAGAAGCTCCCTGGTCAGCCTCAGTAAGAAGCTGAGATCCCTTATAAGATCCCCCAAAGCTAGCTATGAAAACAAAATTGCCACTAAATCCAAGGACAACCACAAAGCATTCTATAGCTATGTTAAGAATCTAGATGGCAACACCCAGATCTGCTCTGAGCTACAGCACAAAGGCACGAAAATTACAGAACCAACTGATATTGCCGGCATCCTGGCAGATAGGGTCAATGCTACCTTTACCCCCTTCTCACCCCCTAAAGGGCCCATATCTATACAGGAGGAATGCAGAGTCCCTGTAATCACAACTACGCAGGTAAAAGCCATACTCTCTAAATCCAAAAACATCCCAGGTTGAGTTTTACACGAACTTCAGAATGAACTGGCTCCCCACCTAAGCACCATGTTCAGTAATAGCCTCACATTAGGCTTTGTGCCCACTGAGTGGCACACAGCAACAGTTATTCCACTCCACAAAGGGGGAACCACCACTGATCCTGGGAACTATTGACCTATTAGCCTGACGAGCCTGGTCTGCAAGGCCATGGAACGTATCGTCATGGAACTCATAAACAAAGACATTGGTAACGCCCAAACTCTGGATCTCACCCAGTTCAGGTTTGTGAAAGGCAGATCATGCCTCCTGAACCTGATTAACTTCTTTGAGGCAGTCACCAAAGTCGTGGATGAGGGTAAGGAGGTTCACACAGCCTATCTTGACCTTGCCAAGGGTTTTGACACCATCCACCATTCTAGAATTATAGCTAAACTCACTAAACTAGGTATAAATCCCTACTTCACAAGATGGATTGCCAACTGGCTCACTGACAGAACCCACACTGTAAAAGTTGCAGACTCCAAATCTGACCTCAAAGCAGTGACAAATGGAGTACCACAGGGTTCCGTCCTGGGACCTCACCTGTTTGGTATCTACTTCTCTGAAGTTCAGGCTAACACAGAAGGCCTCTGGCTAACAAAGTTCACAGATTACTGCAAACTAGGAGCCATAGTCAAGTCCCCAAATGATGTGGACATCCTACAGAATGGCCTCACTGAGACAGATGCCTGGTGTCAGAGCCATGGCCTCAAGCTCAATGCAAAAAAGTGCAGTGCCATCCCCTTTGGTAAAAACTCTGTACCCATGAACTACCACATAGGCAGCAATCTACTTAACACCGAATGCATGATAAGAGACCTTGGGACCCAGGTGGACAGTAGTCTCTCCTTTGATAGTCACATTGTCACGGTAGTCAGGAAGTCCTTCTACATGGCACACCTCATCATAAAAGGGTTCTCATCCAGGAAAAAAGAGGTCATTGTTCCCCTCTACTCATCACTCATTAGACCCATTATAGAGTACAATGCCCCTTTTGGAATGTACCTCACAAGACATCTGCAGCAGCTGGAAAGGCCACAGAAGTACATCACAAAGAGGAATACTGGCCTCAAACAAATGCCTTACACTGACCGCATCAAAAAACTCTAGCTTTACTCCATAGCATATCACCTACTCCGAGGTGATCTCTGCCTAACATATAAAGCTATGTCAAACCCAGAGCTGTTGGACATGCTACACCTAAAGAAATCCCAATCTCTCCAAGCTACATGCCCTAGGGACCTAAACCTTGTCACCACAATAAACAGAACACGCTGGAGGGATAGATTCCTGTCCCAGTGATTCCTATACTCTGGAATAAGCTGCCCATCTATGTCAAGCAAAGTTCTTCATTAGCACTCTTCAAGAAAAATCTTGATGAGTGGATGGGAAATAGGAAATACACCCAGGGATCGCTTCTGTGTCTCTGCTGGACAGTGGCACAGAAAAATAACTTTCTTGGGTGGCGTAAGCTATGGAACCTTGCTGGCTAGGCTTATGTAGGCCCTTGGGCCGATAGCCTAGTACCTACCTATGAACCTATACCTCATTCCCCTCATGTTACTGTGTTTCCCTACAGAGATATTCCCACAAATATGAAAATCCAAGATTCTGCAGAAAGAAAATAGTTATCTCTGCAGGTGTGCTTGACTGAGGTCATATTCAGACTGATATTTATTTCCAGACTGATTCTAGCTTCAAATTAATGCCTCGGGTCTCACACACCCTTACTGATATATTGATACAGTTTTGAGAAATCATGATTTAAATATATAAATCATAAAGAAATTAGAATAACGTCATAAGTATGTTATTCACATCCTGTACTGGGACTGATCACTGGAAATGTGCTACTTATATATACTGTCAGCTGCAAAAGGACCAACCAGAGTCCCCTTACTCAAGCAAGTGATTAAAATCTCAGATGTCACATCTTCAGGAAGGTTGTGATTACAAACCCAAGTAAGTCTCCTCAAAACTGATCCAGCTGCAGAACCCTAGTCAGCTGTACTATGAGCACATTTTAAAACAGGCTTTGCCAGGTGAGAAGTATTTAATTAATTTGTTATTGCAGAAGAAGGAAGGGTAACCACTAACTTCTGCTTGTTCTCAAGAGGCAAAAGCAATACTTAACTATATGAGCTTGACATTTCAAAATTCTGAAACTTAAAATACTAGAAGAATAGATTTCCTTCCCCATTTATCCATTGTCACCTTTGTCCATAGGAATGGGATTAATAGCAGTAATTTGTTTAGCAGGAGCAGAATTGGTTAACAAAATGATTGCTATATCTTCTCATAGGGTTAGAAAACATATACCTTTGGGTCTGGGGCACCTTATATAACCTGTCATAGCGACTTCTTCTTTCAGCTTTTCTCATTTAGGGGTTGCCTCAGCAGATCACCTGTCTGCTCATGACTGGCAGTGGAATTTTATGATGTCGAGTTGCCAGCCCAGCACCCAACCACAGAAGGCACACACATGCAAACAATCACACCTAGGGCCAATTTAGAGTAGCCAATCCACTTACAGGCTTTGGGGGGAAACCCACATGACCACAGGGAGGACATGCAGATTCCACACAGAAGGCACGCCAGCTGAGGATTGAAGTGGAGATCCTCCTGCTGTGAGGTGGCAACACTAACCACTGCACCACTGCAGCCACCCCATAGCTGTTAGTGACTGAAGGTTGCCTATCATGGAGTCTTGATGCAGTGAAAAAAACATTCTCTAAAGCAGGTAAAATAGGAGGGACAGGCACAGATTTATACAACTGTATTTGTTACAAATCATAATACATTTTCTGTGATACAGGAATTTAATTTGATCCCACTGAAACACCTTTTTTATGTTAGTTAAAATGTCAGGGAATTTCATTTTCACTACAGGAATATGAAGCAATACTGCTCTCAGAATCAGAATGATCAAACTGAGAAGAAACTCCTGAGGTACCCCCCACAACACACACACACACACACACACACACACACACACACACACACACACACACATACACACACACACACACACACACACACACACACACACACACACACACACACACACACACACACACACACACACACACATGCACACAAACTGCTCTTGTGACTGGATAATTCTGTCAAATTGAAAAGGAACTCTTTTGCTTTTTTCTCCCAGCAGGTTGAGAAGATGATGAAGCATACCTCTTAACTGTCCAGATTTTTGCAGAATGACCACATTTGTGCCCCCAAATTTTGGTTTGCTCCTCATAAAATTTGAAGTTTTCTGACAAATCATGAAGGATTGAAGTCACTAAACAATAACATACACGAGTTTCAGACTTCATATTCTTCAGAAAATGCTTGCTAACACAATGCCTGTTATTCTAGCAACTTTCTAAGTTTATAAGAGCAATATTTAACATCTGTACATGATTTTGGCCTTTCCCCCCATTATTTTTAGCTTTGTCCAGATTTCTTACACTTAAATGTCAAAAGGAATGTGATGAAAAAGTAGCAATCAATTCCTTGGCAAATCCCAGTAAATCTGTCAAGACAAGGAAATAGAAATAGGTGACTAGAAGGTTTTCTTACTAAGCACACTCTTCCTTAACAGTATCTGGCTGTTAGGCACACACAACCCACCATCCTAAACTCTGACTCTGCCACATGATGACCCTTCACCAGCTTCTTCTCTAGGCAATGACAAAGGCCCACTAAAGCATTCATACAACTGCAGAGGATGTGGCTGATCCCCAGTCTTTGTCATGGAAAGCTATATCAAGAGGACCAGGGGAACAAGACGGGTGGTCTCAGGAACAACTGTTGACCGCAGCAATGTTACCCACCAGTGTCTAATACAAACATGGAGCTTGACTAACCCTTGAAGACTCCTTAAGAAGATGTTTTTTTTCTTTTTGTTTGCTGTGGAAAGAAGAACTGTGGATACTAACTGCTGCTCCATTGCTAAGCAGGGAAAGAGGTCTGAAGAGTGGGTAGTGAAGCCCCATGGAGTCGGTATAGAGAACAGCAGGAACAAGTGGGTCAGAGTTATATAAACCACCAAAAGTGCCTCGCATACACAATATCCTGCACCAACACATAGCACTTCAGTAATATGACAGTTGACAGCCAAAAAAGAAAACATTTTCTCACACAATGTTTACACAAGCACCAAATAACAGTTTCTTTGTTCCAGTTCAGTAACAGCCCAAGCAATTGGTTTACTAGTAAACATAATAAAACTTTACAAGAATAAGTACACTATTTAGTCAGAAAAGTAAAAAAAAATAAATAAACAAGAAGGTTTTCCCTGATGGGGACTTACCTACCCAGTTGTAGGAGTGTTAGCTGACTGACTGTATCACAGGGTCTGTAGGTATAAAACAATGTGCACAATTCATGATATCCTATGAACTGATATGCATTAGCAGGAACATATGTGTTGACATATCCCATCATTATTTATTGAAGTGATATTGTTTTAGCTATGGGTCTATTTGAATAAAGTGGCCAATACCATGAATGTAATGCCATATAACTGGCCTCCAGCCATGTATACTTTGCAACAGCTTTTTTGAATTCAGTCCATACTATTATCACAAATGTTCTGAAACAAATAGTTTGATTCAGCAAAGTAATGTGTTTAGTTTTTTCTTGTTCCCAAAGAAGACTGGGGTTTACCATTAAAATAGAAAAAATACCAAGTTCTGGGAACAATCACCAAATTCACCAAATTAACCAATTGATTTTGAGAGTGGACAAAAAACATTTGATGTCATTGTGAATATTTCAGATTATATTTATGTAATATTTTGGATATAAGAAATCTGCCTTAGACAAGGAGTTGGGAGAAGCTAAAAAGTGCAGTCATTCCAAAATGGTGTAATGCACACTACAGGTCACACAAATCATGAGCGTTCATAAGGTCTTGTAGTAGTAGTAATGTATCATATTTATTATATATGGAGATATGGCCTCCAGTTTGGTAAGACATGGGCCAGATTAATAAAGTATGCTTAGCTTAACTTTATGAGTGAATAAAAAGCACATGCATTGGGTAGGGCTGTACTTGAATGCAGGAATTGTACACAAACTGTATACTTTGTGGGAACCTATATGAATCTGACCTATGATCTTAATATTAATTTCTAGTTACCTCCTGGCAGCACATCGTGATTGCGAACAAGGAGATATTATAAAATAAATATTTAAAAAAAAATCATATAGCTAACTAATCTTAAAACCATGAGGTAAAAAACTAAGGAAATATTATATTCAACAGTAATGACTGCATACCCTCCTCATTTTCTTTATATGCACCACCAGAAATAAAGAAATTCTTTTTAACCAGAATAGTACCAGAATTATCTGTGGCTTTGCCCAAAGCAAAAAAAAAAATAAATTAAAAAAAAAAAATATATATATATATATATATATATATATATATATATATATATGTGTATATATGGGTTTACCTGACAACACTGATGCGCTAAAACACCAACAACGGAATTGCCGACACTACAAAACCAAAAGTTCAGAAACACAAAACATCACATACCCGACAAACCACAATCCCGACACTTAAACAAAACAAACCCCTGTCCAAAAAGCACATACACAACACAAGCACACTAAAAACCTTACAAACCTACACTAAACCTTACTTACACAACTATATATGCACTAACCTTAACCCAAACCCTAACCCTAAGGTCCGTCACTATCGCACACTCACCTAACCCGCACCCTAACCCTAAATCACTTAACCCACCCCTATCCCTAACGTCTGTCACTATCGCACACTCGTCTGACCCACGCCCTAACCCTAACTCACTTAACCCACCCCTAACCCTACAGACTGCCGCTTACCTTACCCACACCCTGACCCTAACGTCCATCCCTATCGCACACTTACCTTTACATGTCGGTGTTCTCAGCATCGGGATTCTCAACTGCTGGTCTTTTCCATTGTCGATCTTCCAGTGTCAGTGTTCTTGTTGTCGGTGTTTCGTGATTTCAGTGTTTTCAGGTAGACTTATATATATATATATCTATGGCAAATCCTCTTTAAAAGATTAAATTGTAACGAAGAATTGTATGTCTCACACACTAAGTAAACATCAGAACTCATAAAAAAATCAGAAAGCATATTATAAAACCAATGCTAGAATAACCTTCATTATTGCTGAGTTGTAAACCATACACCATGCACATTCCAACATGAGACAGTAAGTTTAATCACAATTTTATTAAACCTTGTCAAAAATATCAAGAAATATAACTTTCAGTCTTACAGTAATGCAACACCCTCCTCACTCTTACGTCTACAATCTGAAAGTTCTCACACAGAGTTGAAATGCATATTTGTGTTTACCTACTATGCTTGTTTATGTCAACTCCCTTCAAATAATTACTGTGATGAAACCCAGCACAGCAGTGAAAACACAGGTGCCTAGGTGGCTTGCTACCATCCCGTAGAACCTGATTCTACAACCATAAAATGAAGCTGGCTAACACCAAGAGAACCTAGCACTCTAGAATGTCCCTATGTCACCACATATAGGCATAGCCAGCTAAAGTATTTACAGTGCTATTCGCTTGATTAAGAAGAATTGTCAGTTTTGCTTTACCCCACTATAACAAACCTCTCTCTGGAGCTTACATATATATAGACCAAGACCATAAAAACTACAACTAAGTTTTAATCCACACGTATAAATATTGATTAACATTTATATGTGCTTATACATCAGCTTAACTTTTAGCTATCTAAAAAATAAAATACTTTCTAATAAAATATTATCCCATTCTATTAATACAGTAGTATCCCAGATCTGGGATTATTTGTCCATAGGAAATTACAAATGGCAATCTATGGTATTCAGTGCATAATAAAAGAGCACCAGTTTGGGCTTGGTATTAATGTCATCCATGTTGTAAATCAAACATATTATAGAGAAAGGTGTATTTCGAAAAGGGAAACATCAAATCATTAAGATAACTTACACTTAATAAGGTCCTGCCCTACTCCCTAAAAGTTCTATAGTTTAGAAACTGGGGTTGGTGGCCCAAAAATAAAGTGCAGTCCATTGACTTTGCATTGATATCACTGCTTAGATATCTGAATTATTTCCTCTCCTCTCCATTCAAGTAGCTCAATGTGATTGTTGACTTAAGTAAATGGAAACTTAGCTACTCTATTAGTATTAAAATATTTGGAATCACTTGGACCTAATGGACCAAGGACATTAATATGAGGTAAAGGTATTTTTACTTCAGATAAATATAAAGTAAGCAATACAAGACTACTGCAGTTTAAGGTGGAAGCCACCCTTCAGCATTAGGGGATTGTAATCAGCTATTTCCAGTTAGTACAGTTATCATAAAAGAATCTTGATAAATACAGTCCACACACAGGATAATAAAGAAAATCCCCATTTCTCAATAAAGTCCTGTTGGATATCACAAAAACAGAACATTGTCACTGACAGAGTCTTGTCTAGTGCATTTAAAATGAGGAGGCAGTAAAAGACATCAGCTATTCTTAAAAAATGAGTTCAATAGTAATTTGTTTTTTGAAGCATGAATCTGAATTAAAATAGCATAGTGGGTATTATACAGTTAACACTGACACATAATTGGCATTGTCCAAACACACTGGGTAGAGTGTAATGCCCAAATACCCCAGTGCAAACACACTATAACCAGAAAATTGGATGACTAAATATATGAAAGCTACTAGCCATTAAGTCCATAACACCAGGAGTGTCCATAGATTTTCCAATTTTAATAAATAGACTAAATTGTTAAATATAAAAAGGTGTATCAGTACCTGAAAGGGAGAAAGGGAACCCAAGCCCACAAGACATAGCAGGCAAATAAAACATAAACTTATATCAGGTCACCATCTCCATTTACCTACCAACGAATCCTGTTTGTTCATATCAAAAATGATACGCAAAATAGACTCAAGGGAGAAAACAATTCTAAACTCTGGTATCAGTAAGCATGTCTCATATACATCTTTTGTCAGATGATGCCTATGCAACTCAAGTAGGACGTTTCCAGTAAATCAGATCTAATGGTTGTCAGTTCTTGTTCACTTAAGATAAAAAGGCATCATGCAAAGTTTTACAATGTCAAGGCAGCACGTAATCCAGCCAGATATACTGACCTAGCAATAACTTGTTATATATGACCATAAGTAGAAATATTATCAGAACATTTTGTTTATTTTGCTTGCTTGTTTTTTTCTTCTATATTTGTGAAATTTGCAATTTTTAATTTGATTAATTTCATGTGATATTGAATAAAAATTAAATAATTTACAAATATGACATTCTAATTATGCCATACTGAATCAAAAGTTGTATGTCAGATGCCAGATCAAAATTTTCCTACCTAACTTCTTTTATTAAGTCAGCAGTTATTTTCATAATAATGTCTTTCTATACATATGATTTATACTTTCTGCAGCTAATACGACATGAGATAAGCAAAGTAATGTGAATTATATGAGGTGAATGCCATTGAGGAGGGTGGAGATATATTCAGTCAATCAAATAGGTGGATAGCACATTGATAAGACAAATTCCAGCAACTTCAATTTTTTTGGAGGAGAGAGAGCAATATTTCTCATTAGTCTTCTAAGGTTATCTCTTACTTACCTAAGCTCAAGGAATAACACAGTGGTTTTTATTGCCTTGGTAGAAAAATCTAGCCAGTTCACCTTAAAAGATTTTTAATTGCGGCAGTTCTCTAGTGTGGATATTCTTCCTTCAAATTCTTAGAAATGTGACTGTAGTTCATATCATAATGTATTCTTAGTAGTCTCAATATTGTTTTTCAAATAGCAAATGGAAGACCATGATGAAACGACTATTTCATTGTAGCAGCAATTAAATCCACTAAAGTGTTGGAGAAAAGAAGGAAGTGCCCTCAACTGTCCATACTGTTCAAGCAATTCTCATAATTTAGTAGACCATGCTGCTTTGCCAGGGATAATCTGCACCTCTCCCCTGTAGGCTTTTCAATATTAGCTAAAACTTTGTCCACCCCAATAGTGCTTTTAAATAAGGAAATATACCTCAACACTGGTTAAACAGGATGATGCACTTGAGCTTTTCCATGTTCAAATCATTATAGAAAAAAATCCAATACCACTTCCTTGCAAGCTATAGGTTCCCATCTATGACCCAGAAAACTCATAAAATGTACTTTAGCTTACTGGAAACATTCACAATCCAACTCATATTCATGTGTGATTTTAATTACTCCACTATTAACTGGGAATCATATACAACACCAAATGTGCAGACACTGAGATTCTTAGATTTTGTAAACATCAAGTCCCTAGATCAGATTATCAAATAGATGACCAGTGGCAGAAACATACTGGATCTGGTCCTCACTAATATGGGAGAACGCTGCACACCTCCTACTGTAATGTCCTCTCTGGTAAGGTCAGACAACAAAACAGTCTCATTTGAAGTAAAAACAAAACCCTAAACTCCAGCTAACCCTGGAATGTTCAGAAATTATTCTAAGGCTAACTTTCAACAATTAAGTGATAACCTGGAAAATTTCAAGCCCACCTAAACCCGAAGAACACTGCTGCTGACATGGAGATGTTCACAGAAACACTATACAAGCATATTAATGGCTGCATAGAGGCAACTGTCGCCACCAGGAATAAGTACAGAATTAACTCAAAAAACAAGCCACCCTGGTGGAATCACAACATCAGTAGGATGTATAGCAGATAAAAGAAAATCATGGCAAAACTTAGGAGATTTAGCTCCCAGCAGGATAGAAGCATTCTCATCAAACTAGACAAGCAACTCAGAGGTCAAATAAAGTCTACCAAATTGAAATTTTAGGTAAATCTGGCCTACCAGTGCAAGAACATCCACAAGGCATTCTTTAGCTATATCTGCAACCTCAAAGACAGTACACAATGGTGTGTAAAGCTCATTGTTAATGGAGACAATTATACTGAGCTAGAGGTCGTGGAAATATTCCTATAATGGGGTTAGGCCA
This sequence comes from Protopterus annectens, assembly GCF_019279795.1. NCBI lineage: Eukaryota > Metazoa > Chordata > Ceratodontiformes > Protopteridae > Protopterus > Protopterus annectens. The sequence goes on along the minus strand of NC_056728.1, from coordinate 1,809,672,989 downwards.
GACTCAGGGGGAGGATGGCCCCCTATAGAAGGAAGTAGTACTCTACATAAAACACAAAAACTGACAGGCCAAAAAAGAGACATAAAGATTATAGAGTGGACTATTGAGGAGAAGAAACAAATTATGTATTGTTACTATTATGCAAGAATCCCTGAATTTCCAGATGGAATATACACAAAAAGATTAATAGAGAAATCAGAGGAAAGAAAATACTTGCACATGAAAAACTGTCAAAAGATTCAAATGCAAATCTATGTTCATTAATACAACATATTCATGAAAAACATTATATAGACCATGAGACCTTGGGTTGTTTGAAAAAAGAAATGACTTAGGAAGGGCAAAAATATAAAGGTCAAAATCTAGAGATTTTTGAAAGGTATAAAAAAAGAAAGATGGACATGGGAAAGAAAGAGAGATCTGATAACAGTAAAATATTTATGCAAAGGAGAAAGACCAATAAAATCAATAGAAAAAAGCAGCTCCAAAGATATTTGAAGAGAAATGTAGGCAATGGTATCTAGATATGGAAAATTTCACAATACAAAAAATAAGATCACAAAGAGGAATGTAGAACAGAAGATTAGTAAAGCAAAAGTTAAACAGATAGAAGCTGAAGTTGCAGAATACCTGCAAAGTGAATGATTTAGTACAGAAAATCTAACACAGGTTATACCATCATGATGAAACAATGAGTCCCCAAAGTAAGGAGCATCAGGAGGAGTGGAGACAGCTGAAGAAGAAATATGGACATTGGAAAGAAAAAAGAGAATTAATATGGCATAATATTTATGCAAAGGAGAAAGCAAAACTAATTAATACAAAAATCAGCACCAGAGATATTTGAAGAGAAATACAGGCAAAGGCATCCAGATATGGAATACTTTACAATATAAGGATAAGAAAACAAAGGGAGAAAGTAGAAGAGAGGATTAGTAATGGAGAAGTTGAAGAAATAGAAACTCAAGTTATGGATTACCTGAGAAGTGAAGGATTTAGTGTAGAAAATCCAACCCTGATAACATCACAGCATAATAGAGCAATGAGTCCCCAAATTAAGGAAAAAGAGGTGGAACAGGAAGCATCTGATCTATTGCCATATGATGATACTTTCGAACTTTCAATAGAAAACCAGTACAAAAGTTCAGTGGGAGTCGCACAGCAAGGGAAGGAGCAGGAAACGGTGGCAACTCTGACACAGTCAATGTTATGGAGTGATAGGCCAGTGATGTCCTATACAAATGAGAAACAGACAACACAGGATGAAGCTGAAGAGAATATGTCACTGGAAGATGTTCTGGAACTTTCTGTAGAATATCTGCAGGAAATGGAAAACAAAGAATGCGCCATTAGTTCAGAGGAAAATTAAGGGAAGAGTTATTGATTTAATATAAACATATTAAGATCAAATAAAGAAATAGATTGTGGGAATCAAAATGTTAAAATTTGATAAAACAAATTAAAGTATTCAAGACTATTCACAGAAATCCATGTGATATAACAGAAATAAATAGGATATATTACTATGCAACTAGTACCTTAGTTGAAGGTTGTGCGTCAGGCCTGGCAAGCCGGACGTAAAAATCAACTGCCAATCATTAGCGGACCGGAGTTCCACTGTGGCGACCCCTAACCGGGAAAAGCCGAAAGACACAAACAAACAAACTATGCAACTAAATTAATAGCAGATAAAGTCTTACCACAAAATAACAGTGCAATAATGTAAAGGAAGGAAGGAAATCAAATGCCATCATGGAAGTATCAAACAGAATTAAACAAGAAGTATTACTCTTAAAAGAGTATAGAAGAGATCAACAAAAATATTTAGAAAGATAGACATGATAAAAGCAATGTGTAGTATCAGAACAGACCAGTATCTATCATACAATATTGCAAATAATAAACTAAAGTTATCAACACAGGCAGAAAAACTTAGAAGATACACAGATAAATGTAAAGGAAAAGTACAAAATAAGCAATTCATTGAAGACCCAGAAAAGTTTTATATAGAATTTGGAAACAAGGCAAAAGAAGTCGAAATACCTCAAAAAAAAAGAAAAGAAATAGACTAATTTTGGAAAAAAATTATGAAGATCCTGTGGAACATAACACAGATGCTGAAAGGACAGAAGAAGTAAAAGAAACAGTAAGAAGTTCAAATGTATGGGATAAGAAATTGGATGAAGTAACAGCCAGAAAAATTGAATTAAAATTAAGAAAAGCTCCAAGTTAGAAAATCCCAGGCCAGATGCAGTGCCTAACTTCTGGCTAAAAATATTAACAGTTTTATACAGAGATTTAGCCTCAAGTAAGAACTAGTTATAGACACATCCTGAACAGACAACCTGGTTAATAAGCAGAAAAATAATACTCCTCCTTAAGAGTGAACCTACAAGCTATCCTAAAAATTGTAGACCAATAATTTGCCTTTCGAAAATGTATAAACTATATACTGGAATGGATGCTGAAAGAGTTTATTGTTATTTAGAAGAAAACTCAATCATAGCAATAGAACAAAATGGTAAGAAAAGAAAGTCATATGGAACAAAGGATCATTTGCTGTTAAATAAAGTCATAATGGAGAGTTGTTAAAAGGAAAAAAAATCAAAGTATGGCATAGTTAGACTACAGAAAAGCATTTGACAGCATCTCACATTCATGGATAAAGAAGTACTTACAGATGTACAAGGTAAATCCTACATTGATTGATTACATTACAGTGACCATGAAACAGTGGCAAACTACTCTACAGCTAAGTTATGATGAAGGGCAATTTATTGTCCCAGGGGTAAATATTCAAAGAGGATATTCCAGGGTGGATCTTAGTCACTATTACTCTTATGTCTTTCCCTTAACCCATTAAGCTGTCTACTTAACAAATTAGGTCATGGTTACAATTTGGCTTTCAGAAAACAACAATGTATAAAGGCTTCTTGTATTCTTTTTGTGGATGATTTAAAATTGTATAGTTTATCAAACAGAAGGGGAACTGAAAGCACAACTGTGGGTGGTCAAAACTTTCTCAGGTGATATAAGAATGATATTTGGTCTTGATAAATTTGCAAAACCAACGTTTTAAGTAGGAAAGCTGTAACACCAAAAAAATATCAGTCTGGAACAACAATGTGATATAAAGGAACTTGAGCAGGAGAGAGTATATAAATATTTGGGAACTGATGAGGAATCGACAATAAAACATGAACAAATGTGAATAAAACATGGTGAGGAATATTTTAGAAGACTAAAATTAATACTGAAAACAGCCCTGACATCTAGGAGCAAAGTCCAAGCTATAAACAAAGTTGCTCTTCCTGTTCTAACTTACAATTTTGGGGTGGCTGACTGGCCCTAAAAGGTATTGGATCAGTTGGACAGGAAAACAAGAAAAATGTTTCATGTTTATCAAATGATTTATAAAATCTGTGTATACCAAGATTATATATTCCCCACTCTGAAGGAGATATGGGCCTCCTCAAAATTAATTACATGTATAGATTTGCAATTGTAGGACTGCATACATATCTGCTGACCACTCAAGATCCAAACATATTGAAAGTTTTAAATCATGAAGAGAACAAGTCTAAGATGACTTCTCCACTTAGTTTAGCAGAAGCATATCGGTGTTAAGCAGGAATGAAAATGAAACCAAATGTAGACAAAAGTATGGCAGCAACTGAATGTATCAAAAACAAAAGAAAGAATATAAGGTAAAGGATCAGATGAGAAGGCAAGAGATGTAGAAAAGGCAAAAATATAGTTTCAGTTCTGCTGTTTCATGGAGTGAGATGGCAAGTAATTTTTTTTCAGAAGTGCTGAGGATGGTATTGGCATAAAGGAACCAGGTGGTGTGGCAGAAGAGAAGGCAATAATTAAAAACTTATGCACCCATGACAGAAAGAAAAACAGGAAAGCAGCAAAAACTGAGAATGCATCTGGTTTTATGGTGTCAGATAGTGCCATAACTAAAACTTGTGCAGCAGTGACGGCAAGCAAAAAATGAGAACAACAAACTCTAAGTAAAACTGTTTTAAAAAGAAGAGACAAATTTCTAGAATAAGAAAAAGAATGACAGTATAGTAGACAGATATTATGTATAGGACAATTGGATAACTGTTCTGGATTTTAAAGCTCAAGAAACTCCATCTTTTATACATGTTGAGGCAGAAACTTTTTATGACCTAGCATTTGAAACTGATGGACTGATGATGAAATTTCTGGCAGTATGTAACAATAAGTAAGACATTTATCTGTTGAACAATTATTTGTTTTCTGGTGCTAACTTAAATGTGAAAAAATGTTACTTTGCTGTTTAGTACTTATAAACTGGAAGAAGATGATGTTAAAAATGATCTGTGTGAAACTGCTGATAATAGTGAAAGATAGAGATGAGAGAAACATATAGAACAGAGAGTAGAAGATGGAAGCTGTTTTGAAATGTGAAAAAAAACAAGGTGAAACACTTGCAAAGTATTATTTTGTGGCTGATCATACAGGGACATTACGAAATGCTGGCCAGCCTAAAATCATGTTTATTTTGTGAGGAAATTTTGAATATAATTAATAAGCCACGGTGATGCAGCAGTAGCATTGTCGCCTCACAGCAAGAGGTTCTCCCATTCGATTCTTGGCTGGAGCCTTCTGTGTGGAGTCTGCATGTCCTCCCTGTGATCGAGTGGCATTCAAAAGACATGTGTGAATGGGCGTGCCTTTGTTGAAGCTTGGGCATCGAGCTGGCACCACGGCACCATAAAAATCTACTGCCAATCATTAGTAGAGTGGAGTTCCGCTGTGGCGACCCCTAACCGGGAAAAGACAAAAGAAGAACAAGTGTACTAAGGTGCAATGTAACCAATGTGGGGAGAAAGTGCATACAGCAAGAAGGAGTGTGTCTGAATGCAGGATTGTCAAGAACAAACAGCCTTCTTCTTCTTTCGGCTTTTTCCTGGTTAGGGGTCACCACAGTGGATCACCTGACTGCTCAGGATTGGAAGTGGATTTTTTTACGGTGTCAAGTTGCCAGCCCAGCAGTGCCCAATCTTCCACAAAAGGTACACACATGCACACACTCACACCTAGGGCCAATTTAGAGTACCCAGTCCACCTACAGCATGTCTTTGGGATGTGGGAGGAAACCGAAGCACCTGGAGGAAACCCACGCAACCACAGGGAGGAAATGCAGACTCTGCACAGGAGGCAACCCCAGCCAAGGATTGAACTGGAGAACCAAACAGTAAATAATGAAAAAGAAGGGGAAAAGGAAGAAAACATACGTGAGGAAGGACAAGTGGCTGGGGGAGGTGGTGAAATTAGTGTTGAAGAAACTGTGTAAGAATAAAAATATGGAGTGGAAATAAGGAGACAGTGCATGCAAGAAAGTGAGGTCAGGAGAAGGAATGGATGCTAATAATTTTTTGAAATTCTAGCCAACAAAAATCTGATTCTCAGGATGAAGGATTACTTGTATGTAAACCTAGGAAAATATTAAACTGAGGAAACAGTAAACATAAGAATATGAAAATTTAAATAATAAATAATAAAAATATTTCCCCTAAACTTAAAAAGTAAAAAAATAACAACTTTAGAGAACTTCCAATAAATGTGAACAGTATCATTAAGTGAAAAAAGACTGCAAACAGAAAAATTCTAGGGTGGAAATGCAATATGGAACTTAGAAGTGAACGTTGTTCTGGAATAGCTGTGTTGTGTAAAAAAAAAAAACATTCAAAATACCAGATACAACATTGATAAGGCTGGGAAGGTTAACTGTCATGGGTGTGAGGTGTGGAGAGTGCATGTTTATAGAATTATAGCATTATATGCATATATAAATAGCAAAGAAAGAGAGATTGTATTATATAAAATATTAGACTATGTGGTGGTTAACATGAAAATTATAATTGCAAGGGATTTTAATTGTGATTTAAGAGGAAAATATGAAAAAAAAGAAAAAGTTGTAACAAATACAGGAAGTGATAAAATGTGGTAAATTAACTGTGTGGAACAAAAGTCAATGGACCTATAGACAGGGGAAGTTGGATTTGAAGTTGATTATTTTCTATTATCAGAAGATTTGAGAGTACAGATATGATGGGTCTTTTACACCTTTTAGCAATATGGATGGAGATGCGTATTAAAATTGAAAAGGGAATAAATTGAATAGTTGAGTGATCATTGGATGAAATTGGAGAGTGGGAAGTTTTGCAGTTATGGAAAATTTGTATAACCATGAAGGACTTCTATTAAAAACTCATCTGAATGGTGGATTGAATTTAAAAAAGAAGTATAAACATTTTTTTTTCAATGTCAGGATGATGTTAGAAAGAAAGATAATGTGAGGTATGGAAATGTATAGAAATGCTCTGAATAATTTAATGAATAATATTAGAAGGTATAATGATATAGGAAAAGAAATATATAAAAGAAATAAAAAAAGGCATTACTATTTAGGCAGAAATATTTACAAAGGAGAAAGGGGAAGGTATCAGCATATTTGGGTAAAGTAGTAAAGGATGATATTAGAATAATGAGGGAAATTAAAAATGTCAAAGGTGAGGTAAAAAGAACACAAAAGCAAATTGAGAATATTGTAGTACAGATTGTAGAAATATATATGAGTAAAAAGAAGAAAATTAAAAGAGAAGTGAAAGTAAACAAAAAATCTAGAACAAGCTAAAGAAAATTTGAAAAATAAATTGCTATTAGTAAACTGGATGAAGTACTTAGCAAAGTAAATATTTGGCATCAAGACCAAGTGGTATAAAATATGGAATGTACAAGAAATTAGTGGCTTGGCAAAGAACGTATTTTGGAAATATATTGAATGAATGATTGAAAGAAGGATTTGTTTATTAAGCGTTATATAGTGAGTATTAACATTTATATGGAAGAAAAGTGAGAAGAAGGAAATAAAAAATTGGAGACCCATCACACTAAATACCACAGATTATAGCTTTTTCCAAAAATAATACAAAGGAAAATGGAAAGAAAGATGAGGAATACTATGGAAGAAAGTATATGTGGAATAAAAGGGAAGGGATGTCAACAGTTATTGGCTGTGAGAGAAACTGTGGATGATATAATTAAAAGAGTGGATGTGAAACTTATGGTAGGTAATATTTGCAAGGTATTTGATGCAGTAGGGCATGGTGCTTTGTGGGATGCTATGGAGAAGTATGGAATAGGGAATTAAAGTAGGACCACGTGTATGTCAGCATATCAAAATAATAGAGTGACAGTGTTTGTGAATTGGTGCCTGAGTAATTAAAATGCATGAAGTATTTTATAGAACAAGGATGTCCCATGACTAGAATATTGTTTGCATTGGCAATGAAGACAACAGTGAGTGAAATAACTTATAAAATTAAAGATAATATAAATGTGATGCAAAAGGAGGTGGTGATTCCAGTAGTTTTGACAAACACAGACAATATATAGTAGTTGGTAAGAGCAAAATATGGATGTTGGTATGTCTGAATGGATGTTTACATGAAATGGAAATGACCTTGAATAAAGATAAAGGTAAGGGTTTGGGTGATGTGGTGGGCATTGGTGAGGGTGCATTTTTCAGTGAATGAGGTATCTTTACTATGGATAAAATTTGGTAAAAATTATGTAGTTATGATGCAATGGGAGAGTCTGATAAAGAAATTGAAAGAAATATGTCTTCTGCTAAGCATGTATAGCTTAACATTCAGGAAAAAGGTTTAGCTGGTGAATTTTGTATTAATAAGATAATCACACGTAAGTCAAATGTTTATATGATCCCACAAAAATATGAAAATGAAATTGTTCATTTGGTGTTTTCTTTCATATGGGCTTCAAAATTATACCTGTTGAAAAGAGATTTGATTTATAGAAGTGAAGATGATGGGCATAGGGGTAACTAAATCCAGTTGTTCATTCTGCTCATTTAACTTGTCTAAAGTATTGAACAGGGTAAAGGAAGAAAATGCGACTGTAATTGTGAGAATGTTTAAATATAATTACAAAAGTTTCTGGAAGATGATGAAAATAAGAAAAAAAGAGGAAAGTAATATGTAAATGAAGAAATTAAAAATTATCAAGAAAAAATACTAACATGGAAAATAAAATATGATGATAATAGAGAAAGTTAGAAGGCTGTGATATAATATTGTGATGAAACAGTATTATTATGTAAATCCATGTGAAAACATATCAAAAGAAGTGATTAAAGTCATTAAAGTAAGGAAAAAGTGGTGCTTCAAGATTGTAGTGTCAAGGTTTCCTATGGAGAATGGTAATAATTAAGTTACCAGTAAAGGGGAATATGCCATATAAAAGAAATTTGAAAGGCATGTTTATTTTGTTGGGAAGAAGAAACAAGAGATCATTTTTTTGAAATGAAAAAGAGTAGTGGAACTCTGGAAAAAAGTTGTATGACAATTGTTTGATAATATTAATGTCATAAACAATATAGGTATGAATATGATTATGTATGGACATTATAAGAACAAGAAGAAAGAATATTTGACAAGGGTAGATAATATATTTTATGTAATATGGGTTATTTGGAATGAAAGACTGCACAAGATTTTTTTTAATGGAAAATATATTTTGGCAGATATATTGTGAAAATTACATTATGGTTATAGACGAAGGAGTGAGTTTAACTAATAACGAATAACAATGAAAGATGTTATAAGAAAAAATGATAAATACTGAAAAACAAGAAATGTATATACACTATGTGCCTGTAAATATGTATATTTTGTAAATATACAAGATATACGACAATACCCAGATTTGCTCTGAGCTACTGCACAATGGTACCTCCTATACCGAGCCAACAGATATTGCCAATATACTGGCCAACAGATTCAGTGCCAACTTTACCCCCACCCCCCAAGGACGAGTCGCCATACCAATAGATTGCCAGGCACCCTGTATTTTTGCTGCACAGGTTAAAACAGCACTGTCCAAGGCCAAGAATACAGCTTATATTGGACCTGACAATATCCCTGGCTGTGTTCTACATGAACTACAGAGTGAACTGGCACCTCACCTATGTGCCCTGTTCAATCACAGCCTCACCTCAGGCTTTGTCCCTACGGAATGGCGCACTGCTACAGTCATCCCTCTCCTTAAAGAAGGAGCGACTACAGACACTGAGAACTATCGCCCTATTAGCCTAACGAGTCTGATATACAAAGCTATGGAATGTATCATCACAGATCTAATAAACAAGGATATAGGGATTCTCCAAACTCTGGATCCCACACAGCTTGGTTTTGTGAAGGATAGATCATGCCTGCTCAACTCATTCAACTTCTTTGAATCAGTCACCAGAGCTGTGGAAGAAGCTAAGGTGGTTCGTTCATACAGCCTACCTTGATTGGGCCAAGGCATTTGATACCATTCTCCACTCAAGAATCATAGAAAAACTCACTAAGTTAGGCATCAACCCCTATATCACTAGGTGGGTTGCAAACTGGCTCACAGTTAGAACTCACAGTGTGAAAGTAGCTGACTCTAAGTCAGATTGCCGACCAGTCACAAGTGGAGTTCCACAGGGTTTGGTCCTAGGACCTCTCCTGTTTGGTATCTACTTCTCTAAAGTCCACACCAACATGAAGGGACTCTGGCTGACAAAGTTTGCAGATGATTGCAAGTTGTGAGCTATTATTAACTCTCTAAGTGATGTTGACATCCTACAGAAAGGCCTCAATGACTCCAATGACTGGTGTCAGAACCATGACCTTAAGCTCAATGCCAAAAAAAGTGTCATCATCCCCTTTGGGAAAAACCCAGTTCTCATGAATTACCACATCGATGGTAGCCCACTGAACACAGAAGGTGTTGTAAGAGATCTGGGGACACAGGTTGACAGCAACCTCTCTTTTGACCACCACATTGCCACTGTAGTCAGAAAGTCCTTCTATGTGGCACATCTCATTACTAAGGATTTTGCATCCAGGAAGAAAGAGGTCATTGTCTCCCTCTACTCTTCCCTCATTAGGCCAATCATTGAGTACAATGCCCCATTTGGCATGTACCTAATTAAACACCTGCAATAACTGGAGAGACCACAAAAGTACCTCACAAAGAGGATCCTATGCCTTAAACATTTGTCCTGTATGGACAGACTCAAAAAACTCCAACTATTCTCTGTCTCATATCACCTACTTAGAGATGATCTCTGCTTGACTTACAAAGCCATGTGTGACCCAGCTCTGTTAGAAATTCTACATCTAAGGAAATCCCAATCTCTCCACACCACATCCTCCAGAAACCTCAACCACATTACCACAATCAACAGAACATGCTGGAGAGACAGGTTCATAACCCAGAGACTGGCCGTGGTATGGAATAGACTTCCCATACATGTCAAGCAGAGCACCTCACTGGCCTACTTCAAGAAAAATCTTGGTGAGTGTATGGAAAATAGAAAATTCACCTCGTGGATTACTCCAGTGGCTCTGCTCGACAGAGGCACTGGGAACTAAGGTCGGGTGGCATGATGGCAGAGTAATCCAATGGGCTAGGCTTGTAAAGGCTCCACGGCCATTACCTTAGTACACACCTATGAACCTATATGTAAATAATGTGCGTTTTTTTATATTATGTAAAGTAAAGGATCCCTACTCTTTTCAATAGGTGCATGTGATTTTTTTACATCCCTGTGAGCTACCATCCATTCAAGCAGATAGGACCACAATTTAATGTCTCATCCAAAGGTGCCACATTTAGGAGTGCAGTATCCCACTTATGTTGTACTGTAGTATCAACAATGGATCTACCTGGTGTGGTAATAGACCCCACAGCCTTCTGGACTGACGACATGTGTGCTGTAGATTGCACCACTGGCATTGATACATGCATGTATAACAGCTTAGCAGAGATTGCGCTACTTCAGATGGAAGGAAGAGCTAAATAAAACAAAGAGTGATAGTGGGGAAACAAAATCACCATGTTTTTGGTTAGTTGAAACATTACCTCTCAGATGATGGCTTGTTCACCTTTGTCAAGATATCTAGCATCCACATTTGCCATACCTTAACCAGCTTTAAACAGTGAGCTCAGATACAGGCTTTTGTAGATATGCACACTTGAGCAGTTTCACACCTAGTGATAACGTTTATGTGAGAAACTACAGTTAAGGTCATAAATGGATTCCTAGCCTAAATGAAGCTTACTGGGGTCCTCTGTCTTAAGTCATTACTACTGATCAATGGAAAGACATATCGGACAATTCACAGTAAATTGCAAGGGCATTAAATTACTTTGAGAACCTAATAATCAAAAGGAAGATACTTTGAGCAGTGTGTGCCTTTTGTGGTGAACAAAATGTGTGACAAATCTTATCCAACTGTTATGGTGACAAAAGGCAGAAATTTTTCATATCCATGTTTTTGTGTGTGTGTGTGTGTGTGTGTGTGTGTGTGTGTGTGTGTGTGTGTGTGTGTGTGTGTGTGTGTGTGCGTGTGTGCGTGCATGCGTGTGTGTGTGTGTGTGTGTGTGTGTGTGTGTGTGTGTGTGTGTGTGTGTGTGTGTGTGTGTGTGTGTTGTTATGGACTCAAGTTGTATGAAGGATGGTTCATCTGTCCTTTACACACTGACAGGTTACAGTTTTCACATAACTCTAAACATGATAAAGGGAGTATCAAAAATTAATTTATATTGAACTAAAGAGATGCTTCTGCTAAACATTATGGTTAGAGAAAGCTCTTAGCATAAAAGAATACAGGGGTGGTATTATGACTGTTAATTTGTGTTGAGATGCTACACATGTTGTGTCTTTCGGCTTTTCCTGGTTAGGGGTCGCCACAGCGGAACTCCGGTCCGCTAATGATTGGCAGTAGATTTTTACGTGTCGAGTTGCCAGCCCTGATGCACAACCTTCAATTAAGGTACGCCCATTCACGCATGTCTCCACGCAGAAGACGCTCTAGCTGAGAATCAAACTGGACAGCGTCTTACTGTGAGGCGACAACGCTACCATGCTACACATAAGAACATAAATATTTCACTTGAAGCACATTTTTAATTTTTCCATTAAAGCTGTTCTACCTTTGCAAGGTTGAATCAAGAAAAAATTTCTGATCTAATAATCAATGTAAACTAGTTTATTACTGCTATTGTTTCTTCTGAAATGTGTCTTTCTCATTAGAGATGTTAAATCATTTTAAAGTGCTCAGTTTTAGTTACAAAATCTTCTTCTTCTTTTGGCTTTTCCCTGTTAGGGGTCGCCACAGTGGATCACCTTGTCCGCTCATGATTGGCAGTGGAGTTTTACGGTGTTGAGTTGCCAGCCCAGCATCCAACCTTCCACAGAAGGCACACACACGCACACACTCAAGCCTAGGGCAAATTTAGAGTGTCCATTCCACCTACAAGTGTATAATGGCAAAGTGGGATGAGATATTGAGAGGCAGGCAACTGAAAAAATGAAGCAAATAATTGTTTTTAAAAGTCTGCTTCAAATTTTTTAAATGCATTTTATGTATTATAAAAATAGTTTTGTTTTTGATCAGCACTACCACATTATTGGTGTCTGCCTACCAGTCAGTTTACTCTTCTAACAATTTAAAGCTCAGATGACTGGTCAAGCACTCCCCAGGCAGAAGTACTCAAATTATGAAGTAGCAATTACAACTGACTGAATGCTAGTTATGCATTTGTAACTCCAGCAGCTCAGCAGAAAATTGTCTTTTCCAGTCACCCAGTAGGAATGTCATTCTGTGTAACTCTCTGCTACAACATTCAGAAATAAGCTTGTACTGAAAGTTAATTAGATTGGTCTTGAGTTCTTAGACAGCGTTTGTTCTATTCTCACAAAGAAATTAACAAAAATTCATTAGAGATTTTATAACAAAGAGATCTTATACATGTTAATAAGTACCATGACTTTTGTTATTTGACAAATATACATAATCCAAATCCCAGAAGATGCACATGAAATGGGTTAAAGTGCTTGTGACTGACTTAGTTTCAAGTTTTGCATTCAAAAATAAACAATACTTAAACAAATGTTTGCTATTTATTGAAAAACAGTGGACTCATAACTGTTTTTGGCCTGATGGCATGGGCAGGGGTCGGTTGCCAGAACTGTGCTGGTCCTGGATGTTTTATTATTCCCCAGTACTGCTCCCACCCACGTAAATATTATTTTGCTCATAAAACTGGAACTTCTGCAATATTTAAATTTATGAATGAGTCATTTTTCATACTTTTTGACATTAAATCATTACTGACTAATGTTGGCACTGTTTTGTCATTGAACAAGATGGCAGCTTAGCTGATGAGCTTTTTTGTACAGTAAAGATTTAAATTAATATGTTTCACCTGTACTATGTGTGAATGAGAAATATTTCGTAGAAAGCCTTTGTTATATACGTCTGCATTATGTTTTGGATTTCAACATGGAGGCAGCATTAAAATTCATAGAGACGCTTGACACAGTAAACTCTGATGTGGAGTAGTATATCAGACATATCTGTGCCGAAAGTCATGTTGCAGTCAGGTGGTAACTAAGCAATTTAAGAGAAGTAGTAATTGGAGTCAGAAAAATGCTAGGCTGCTATGATGAAGAAATAACATGAAAAAAAATCACTGGAAACTAGGGCAGCGTGAGCTGAAATCCTTTAGTAAGGAAGAGTTGGAATTATTAAAAGGATTTTAGCTCACTCTGATCTGGTTTGCAGTGATTTCTTGTTTCGTTTTGGACTTAGCTGGTCTATCACTGGATTTGCCAGCGTGCTGGCTCACTCATCTTTTGTTATGGTAAGGAAATAAACAATTTTCATAAAGAAATTCTTAAGGATTAGATGGACAGAGAATTATGGAACGCTAAAGAGTATTGTAATAATTTGCGGATTTTGAAAAAGTTCTTTTAAGAGCTACATAGTTGGCCTCCAGGACTGCATATGAATATGGAAATAGTACTAAGATTGTGCAAAAAGCTTTGCGGTGATGGTAGACATAGACAACATTTACATCAATTACAATTCACAGGGCAAAGGTATGGATTCTGAGAAAATCTGTGAGCTAAAAGGGCTGCATATTCAGAGGCAATTGTTAAAATGTGTAGAAGACTTTGAGATATGAAAAGGAAAAATGTATTCAGGGATGCTGTCAAAAATGGATAGAGGTCAAAGTCCATATCTGAGTTACACATGGTGAGGCCATGACATTGTTTTGGCATGATAAGAGCTGGTCATTCCAGGAGGTGTCAAGGTCACTCTAGGGTCTAACAGAATAATCGTTATAGCAGTCCAGCTTTTTGTTAGGTCACAGCTTTATCTTATCCTTTACTAACTGTGGCACTTGACCTATAGAAAGTAAAATAAGAGATGCGAGTGCCTTTGTTAAAACCCTTGAGGAGAAGAAGAAGGTTTGAGCTCACTTGAATATCCTAAATCTGTTGAGCTTCTTAAGCACAGAAGGAAGAGCAAAATATTGTTTAAATGTACATCAAAGGTTTTTGACAGCAGGTGCTAAGATTGAGAAATACTGTTTGGCCATGTGAATCTTTTTCAGGGAATAACATCCTGATCTTGTAGTCAAGTCCAGATAAAAGTGGTGGGGTCTGGGTGTTGGCCATTTGATTTAAGGATGCTGCTGTAGGTCATGAAGTTCTTGGAAGTCAGTGCCATGTTGGAGCCACTCATCTGGATGATGATGCATAACAGTCCAGCACTGCCTAACTGACTGAGGTTCCTGTTTGCAGTGAAGACAGAAGATGCAGCAGTTCTCTCTTTCTGGAGTGATGGCCCAGGTTGAAACATGGCCAGTGGATTGGCCAGGTAAAATAGGTGTGAGATGCTGTGAGTCAGGAGAAGGCAAGACATTGTAATCTTGGTAAGAAATGCAATATTTGAGAAGGAGGCTGTGGTGGAATAGAGTGCTGATTTACAATTGTCAGTGGAGAAAAACATAATTTCTGGGTAGTTTCTGTGGTTCTACATGGGATAGAAATTAAGTTTTACCAAATTCTTTCAATATGCTAAGGTGTGGATGGAGGCAGTGTAGTGCTGGGGAATAATTATAAAGTTGCGAACAACCTAGAAGTTGATTGAATAATTGCTGAAAGAAAATTCCATGTGGATGGAGGTAGGAACTACTAAAAAATATGGAGGGACAAGACTTTTAGACATACAGCAATAGATGAATAGTAATCTTATGGCATTTAAATTCTCCATGGACAAGAAAAATCAAGCTAGTAAGTCAAATTGTTTTTAAGAGGACAAGTTTGTAGGGGGGAGTTTTGGCTGTGAAGTGGGAGAACAGAAGCATTTTGGATGCTGTACATCTTTAAATGGGCTGGGGCAGTTTTACTAGGCTGGGTAGGAGGGAAAGGAGCAAACAGCCAGCACACAAAGTCAGCTTCCCATATATTTAATATAATAGCACTGGCTCCCAAAATAAAACACATTTTTGTCAATACATGTTCTGTTAAACAAATCAGAAAAGTACTGAATTCAGGGCTATACAATGATGCCCAATTCAACAAAATTCTAATACCAAAAGTCCTACCCAATGTGGAATGTTAGTTTAAAGGGCTGAAACATCAAGGGTACACAGCAACCAACCTTGTTCAATTTTCATTTCTTCTACAAAATTAAGAAATTCTGTTGTATCCTAAATCCAGGAATGTACATATACCGACAATGGTTTAAGATATCTGGTCAAATAAATTTTCAAAGGTTCCATTAGCGACCCTTTATTTGAGACAGTTGGTCTTCCAAGAGGCGTATCTAAATTCTTATGGATTTTGGGTAACACATAGAATGTCTGCCTGGCTGCATATCAAATGATATACTATCTCTCTGGAAATAATACTCTTCTCATGTGCTGTTCATAAAAAATTATCAATATCCACCTTAAATACCAAAGTAGGATCTAAGTACATTTGTTGATAAAATCAATAGTCTGACAATTGACTTTGGGATTCATTAAAATGCATAGCCCAGTCCCAGACAACTACTGTTCCCCCTTTATCTGCTGCATTAATGACAAACTGCTTGTTTGCACTCGATCTTTGCAAAGCTTGCCATTATAAAATTGGCAAATTGTCATAATTTGTGTATTTGTTGGAAATGTACATGAAATGTTAATTTTTCAAGAGTTGGTACTGAAAAATTGCAACATTTTTATTAGAGGGAGGCATAAAGGAGGCTTGTCTGAATCAAAACTCACTCATATCCTTATTTTCAGGTAGTTTTTGATCAAAAAACTATTTTAGATGTAATGTTGTACAAAAAGAGACCACATCTTATTCAAAAACATTTTCAGGTACTAAATAGCTAGGTATAAAGCCCAGCCCTTTATTCAGAAACACAATTTCAACTTTAGACAATTGCACTGAAGTAATATTGTGTACATTCTGATTTTGTCTTATTTCAGTACCATCATTTGTAACAATGTTTCTACCCGTTCTAGTTCTCCTAAATGGTCATCAGTATTTTTCTTCTTAGCTGTTGGGGGAAACTGAAGGTGTTTGTAATTCTACATTAGTGGTTGAAGAAAACTCATTAGAAGAAGTCTCCAAAGAAAAATGTTATTTCTTCAAAACAGACTGCTAGAAATTTTATACTCAGAAATGAGATTAATATCTTACCAAATGAGATTGAGGCTGACTGTTGGGCCTCCTGCTTTCCTTCCATACCCTTTACATAAGGGTGGATGCAAACTCGAAGGTCCCTTAGAGTAATACCTTTGGCAATATAGGCTTCGAATAACCTCAAATGCCAAGCATTGATCTTCAATTCCTTCATGACAGTAGATATCCATCTAAAGATACCTACACATGATGTCATACTCAACCCATCATTGGTTTGATTTGTGCCACGTTCATATGTTTGGTCAAAAACATGTAAATCATCCTTATCGGCCGAAAGACCTTTCAAGAGTTAGGTCAAATCCATGAAAACACAACACTTTAAACTGACAAGCCTACAAAATTCACTTTAGTTATAAATACCCCAATAGAGCCCTTACTGCTTGTTAATTTTAACATAATAATATAACAATGAGTATTGAATCTAACATTAAATAATGGCCGACTCAGTTCTCGGCAGGTTATTAAATACTTACACTTAAGATTCATGAAATCTATATAGCAGTAAAATAGATTACATCCAAATAAACTGCTCGATTTATACTGTTAATATTTATAAAAAAAAAAAAAAGAAAAGCCTTATGCTAATAGTCTGTACAGTATTAATAAACATTTATCTTGCTGGTAAAAATTCAGAAAGGTACACAATATTGCAACCAGTCAAAATGACCATTAGAATACTGAACTGAAGTAAACCATGTCCCCTGGAATGTTCGTTGCTGCAAACACCCCATATCTAATGTCCCTTGAATTCTGTTTGATGATAAGAGCAACAAAACAACCCACCCCAAAATGATTTGCTGCAAATGTTCAAACTATTCACAGTGACATTACATGTGCCAACATCAACAATAACAATGACATTTGTATCTTCAGTCTGCTTAATGGCTGACAAACCTGACTCGAATGGTTCACAATTAAAATAAGTTGACAATGATACTGGATCCACAAATGATGGAGTCCAAATACATGAAAAAAATCAGCAAAAAGCAAGAGTGGAGCATAAATCTATAAAGATGAAATCTGTACTCGCAATATGCTTAATGGCCAGCAATCCCGACTTGAACAGCCCTCAGTTAAAATTAGTTCACAACCCCAATAATGCATCCTCAAATGATGTAATCAAATAGCTGAAAAAATTCAGTGGAAGGCAGGCATGGAGCATAATTCATGGACAATATCCAATACAGCCAACATACATACACAGACATACACACAGACATATACACATGAACTCAAAACAAAAAATAAACTTGTAACCAAAAACAAAAACAAATATAGGTGGCAAGCTGTAGAATTCCAACCAGTTTATTGTTAGCACTTTTGTTCAGAAAATACATGAACTTCTTCAGACAAAGAAACCCCAAGAGTCCTCAGTTAAAATAAAACTGTCAATAAAAATGAAATAATCATTATAAAATTGTTTAAAGTTATTATTTTCTGTTGTGCCTACTTGCCAAAAATGATAGCACACTCTTCCTTTCTTTAATATGCTCTCTTGTCTGTGTTGTCATAGCCTGTTATGTCATTCCCTAGTCACGTCCTGAATCATTGTTGCCCTGAAATATCAGACACATCATGTACTGCATAGCTTGTCACAACTCACTGAGGCACAACAGCCTTAAGTGTTTGGGAAGACAAACAGGTTAAGTACTTGCAACAAATATTGCAAATAATAGTTCCTATAACTGGTTTATTTCTTTATTTACATTTTTTAATTGGCTAGGTGGTCTGCTTCCTGGACCTGTTCCAGGCATGACCTGAGCCACAGATAGTTACAAAATTAAGATAATTATATATTCTATACATTTCAGTAGAGTAATATGATAAATGTGTTTATTAAGACAGGTAAATCACAATGTACTACTGGAGATGTTAACAGTTTTAAAAAAAATCTATGCTATGTAGGATTTCTAATAGTAACAGGTATTGTGAAACTTTAAGAATATACTTTAACTCCTCCATTGTATTTTAATATCCCACTTAAGGAGATGAATGTTGCATATATTTTATGCCTTTTTTATTGAAAGATAATTTGAGGATTTAATCAGTATAGGCAACCTTTATTGTTGTTACTTGTATGTTTCTGGTCTTCCTTAAGATAAATATTCAGGCTTTTTTCTAAATGTCAAGTATTTGTTTCAATTTCTTATTATGCAAAAAGTATAACGGCCTGTGAATAATTATACATTTTCTTGTTTTGTCCTTTTTAAATACCAGATTAACTTTTTGTTTGAGGTTTTGATAAAAAGTATGGTTTACTGTATAAAGGTTGCAACCATGAATACAATGGATTACCTTTTCAATATTATTATGGTTTGAATGATACCATGGCTACACTATTTCTACAAGTGACAAGACAAATACGTTTAGCTTTTTTTGTATTTTCTGATTATTTAATTTAAAATGGAAAATTAGGTTCTTATGTCAGCAAATGACATGTTTGAAATAGAAAGTCAGTTTTCAAAATTGCAGTTCACACCTCTCAGTGTAGCTGCTTACTGAGAAATTGACATTGTTCCTGTGTATCAGAAACCAGATCATTGAACATCAGAGCTAGCTACTGTAGGTATCATAATTTAATAACCTTGGACATAGAAAGATATATCATAAACAAAAGACAATAGTGTGGCCTGCCAAAAGAAGCTATGTTCAGAAAATGGAAGTTCAATATTGCATAGGTAAATGAATAGGTACTGTACAATGCTCCGCCAAGACACATTCTACGTCTATTCAGTAAAGTGAGGTCTAAGCTTAACTTGATATCTGAATACTGTGCTAACATCTGAGTGATTGTATTGCAGCTGCAGAGACGGAGGTTAAAGTTTCAGTTCAGCACTTCACCGGACTGTCTGGCCTAAGGCTTGTTAGCACTGACGTACTGACATTCTGTCTAAGACCACTGCAGAACCTTTAGCTAGGAAATAGAAGCTAGCATAGCACAGCACAGTCATTCATTTGTAGAAGGATGAATTAGCAAACCAAACATTTTTGCCCGCTGGGTATCACCATTTGTGCTGTAAAGAATAATGTTATTACAGGGACTACAGTGAGCAGGGAGAAAATCAATAATAAACTCCTTATTTTTAAGAAGGATAATATAAGAAAACATTAGCTTTAACAATGCATTGTATATTTTCAATGAGAATATCTCTAGAAGATTTCAGCTTTAATAATAAATTGCCTGTTTTAAAGGAGGATACTGAACTAGGGAGCATAGCTAAGGCTTTCCCAAAATCAGCTCCTAACATCATCTGCCATCTAATTTTGTTTATGCTATATCTGCAAACACTTCCCTAATGTTTACACAGACTGGAAAAAGTTTATTTAAGTATTTATTTATTTATTTATTAAAGTGCCTAAATGTTAAGCATATTATATAAAATAACAACTGAGCCAATCAACAACTAAAATTAATAATTGAAAAAACTACTCGCAGCTAAATATATTGCCAACCTAGTCAATAAAAGCATGCAAATGATAAAAAAGATTGATGTAAAGTGTCTTGAGATTTTATGGAGATCATTGTAAACAGAGATCATTTAAGAGAGAGTTGGAATTATGCCTCAATGTCAAAGACAGAGGGCATTTAAGGAGCTTTTGGTATGAGTATTTAGTGTAATATGTTCATAACATGGAAGGCAGTGAGCTGCTCAGGACATGTACAAGGTAGTGAAAATAATGCCTACTTGAAATCTCTAAATCTGTGCTTGAGGTGACTAGCTTCCCCTTACTGAGGACCTGAGTAGGCTAGTCATTGATCAATGCATTGTTTAGGGCAGAAATAGTAACCTCTGATGGACAGACAAGGCCAAAACTGTGCAGGGATCAGAAGGTTAACACCAAGATCTTTTAAACGGACCTTGAAGCCAGAGAAATACAAGCTCACCAGCACAGGATTAATAGCTATGGACTGTCAGGATGCAGATTCCATATAATTGTAGTGATTAATCAGAAAACTTCTGAGCAAGTGCATTGTAGTAAGTAGCATAACAAGAAACAGGTGCACACTTCACTAACATTAATCTGAAAGGTGATAAATATGGGTTAACTTCAGGTGTTTCATAAATTATAATAAGATGATCTGAAAACAGCCATTTGTCCCAGTCTCCTTCAATAAACACACATCACACCAAATGACGTTTGATGACCTCTTTTAAAATTCCATAAATATAACTTTATTGACAAATATTTTAATTTATTAATCACAGCATATGACAGGGTGCCTATAGAGGAGTTGCAGTATTGTATGAGGAAGTCGGGAGTGTCAGAGAAGTATGTAAGAGTGTACAGCATATGTACAAGGGTAGTGTGATAGCGGTGAGGTCTGCAGTGGGAGTGACGGATGTATTTAAGGTGGAGGTGGGATTACATCAAAGATCAGCTCTGAGCCCTTTCTTATTTGCAATGGTGATGGACAGGTTGACAGACAAGATCAGACAGGAGTCCCCGTGGACTATGATGTTTACAGATGACATTGTGATCTGTAGTGAGAGTAGGGAACAGGTGGAGGAGACCCTGGAGAGATGGAGATATGCTCTAGAGAGAAGAGGAATGAAGGTCAGCAAGACTAAGACGGAATATATGTGTGTGAATGAGAGGGAGTATAGCGGAATGGTGAGGATGCAAGGAGTAGAGGTGGTGAAAGTGGATGAGTTTAAATACTTGGTATTAATAGTTCAGAGTAATGGTGAGTGTAGAAGAGAGGTGAAGAAGAGAGTACAGGCAGGATGGAGTGGGTAGAGAAGAGTGTCAGGAGTGATTTGTGATAGATGAGTACCAGTAGGAGTGAAAGGGAAGGTCTACAAGAGGGTAGTGAGACCAGCTATGTTATATGGGTTGGAGACAGTGGCATTGACAAAAAGGCAGGAGTTTGAGCTGGATGTGGCAGAGTTAAAGATGTTAAGATTTGCACTGGGTATGACAAGGGTGGACAGGATTAGGAATAAGTATATTAGAGGGTCAGCCCAGGTTGGAAGGTTTGGAGACAAAGCCAAAGAGGCAAGATTGCATTTGTTTGGATGTGTGCTGAGGAGGGATGCTGAGTATATTGAGAAAAAGATGCTAAGAATGAAGCTACCAGGTAACAGGAAAAGAGGTAGGCCTAAGATAAGGTTTATGGATGTGGTGAGAGAGGACATGTAGGTGGTTGGTGTGACAGAGCAAGATGCAGAGGACAAGAAGAAATGGAAACAGATGATCCGCTGTGGCGACCCCTAACGGGAACAGCTGAAAGAAAATGATGAATCACAGCATAAACGTCCATATAACTGTTGACTAGGGCAGTGTGATTTTCCTCACCCTGTCCAAAAAAGCAGCTTCATTAGCCCCGCTCACTTATTTTACTTATCAAGCAGTGTCCCATCTCTCACTTTCATTTTCCACTTACTGAATTAAACATCCAACTAAACAAGCAGTGTCCTCACCTCTGCTTGCTTAGTTTTACTTATCTAGCAGTGTCTAACTACTCACTTTCATTTTCCAACTCATTGAAATGAACATCTAACACCAGAGTGGAACAGAAGAGGGACAAGCCTGCTCCTCTTCTCTGTTCAACAGCCTGACCAGGCTGTTCCCCTTCCTTCATACCAAAATTTCCAACAAAACCTTCCAAAACAAACCTAAACATACATTAAAAGGGGAGACACCAAACTTCATTCAATCTACTCTGTCATCGCTAAACCAAACTGGATCCCTGTCATCAACCTCCCAAAGCCCTATCTTATAAATAAGCAAAAGTACCCAGTTGCCTAAACAGCCAAAATTAAAACAATGATCCCTCACCAATGCTGAAGTGATACCCATACCCCTGTATAACCTCTGTAAATCAAACATTTGCACTTATCTCACTACCAACGGTAGCTTTGTATTTATTCACAGGTCAATGTACCACCAAAACACTAAATATTCCAACACCATTCAAAACAAAACAAGCATAACTGCGTGCCATCTTAGCTGTAATGTCATTTTGCCACCAAAGGCTATAATAATGACTAAAATAAAATTTCCTTTCCAAGATGATCAACCTGCTGCCGAGTACAATGGAAAGCAGTGCTAAACTCTCGACATAGCACAGGCCACCGAACAACCCATCTGCATAGCCTTGACACTGGAAAACTTAAACCCAACTACCATGCCCACAAAATCCGATCTAACCTCAAGCTGTTGTGACTCAAACCCACCTGTGTAAAGCATCCGACATCCCTTGAACAATCCCCAAATCTGCTTCACCCTGCCCTTGATGTACCTCATCCTCACCTGTCCACACACTACTCCCAAACTGCACTGACTCTGACATGACTTAATGAACACCTCATAAGGTAGGATTATCTGTGACCTCATTATGCACCAATCCAACATCCAGCACCTCCACCACAGCAAAATCCAACATTCTTCAAATCTACTTCCTTCAAGCCACCAGAAGATGCAAACTCATTGCACACTTCTCCCCTGGCTAGAACATCCACTGCAGCGGCAGTCATCACCTTGTTAAGTTCATTTCTTTCAGGCCACCGACTGATGCAACTCTGCACTTTCCCACCTCCAGAAAAAAAGAAAACTGTAAATCCTCTGCATACCCATTACCAAAACTTCTTAATGACAACATTAGATGCTGCGAAGGTCCTACCCTGGTCATCAACTGCTCAGCTGCTGCAATGCTGCCAAGGGCCTACCCTGGTCATCAACTGCTCAGCCACTACAATGCCCCGCATCCTCTATCCTCAATAACCTGGCACCTCAGTGAGGGAACATACTGCAGCAAAAATGGTTCTATGACCTTGACGATTGGATGGGAGATAGGAAATCCACCTCGGGGATCATATCAGTTGCCCTGCTAGACAGGGGGACCAGGGTAGTAAATAGTGTGGGAAGAAATAGCCAGGGAATTATTATGGCTAGGCTTATATAGGCCCTAGGGCCGATAACCTAGTACCAACCTATGAACCTATGAACCTATAAACACAAGCAGCAGTAACTGAACCTATGCATTTAAATTACACCTTTTAAAATGCAAAACATAAAGTGAAGTACAAGTTGGAGTATGATACCACTGAAACCGCGGTGAGAGATAACTTAAATATCAAAATACCTGGGTTACCTCTTAATTTCCATACCAACAAATACGGTTAACTTATCCGATAAAACATACTTGGCCTTGCTGAGTGTGAAACACACTACCAGTCACTTTTAGGGTGACTAGAAGCACTCAACGGCACTTTGAGACTCTAACAGCAACAAGTACATAGCAATGAAACTTAATATGCTTAAAGCAGGTGTAAAATACATCCATAATACCTCTGAAGTGTATTTCACTTTAAGGAACTTTCCTTATTTAGGGTCATAAATAGTCCATGTTTCTCTCAGTTCCACACTACAAGAGTCTCGCTACACATTCCTTGTTAGCAATTAACTATCAATGGTAAATAGAAATGAGTTACATTATTCCATTAAAAGACCTATTCTACAAGTAAACTATCACATTTTAACCATCCTATGAGCTTCCTAGTTAAAGTCATTACTGAGCTAGCCTTTACCCATTTATTCCACATTATGAGAGGCACATTCCTCATTTTGGAAATGGAATGTGGAGAGCTATGAGCATACCCCTAGAGCATTCTTCATTTGTAAATGGAAGGTTGAAAGCTATGAACCTATCCCTAGAGCATCTGCTCACTTAAGCTGCGATAAAATGCTGAAGCATTGCTTCTGACCAGTGCTATAAGAATCTCCCACCATTAAGGCTACAGTGGATGCGATAATCAGGGTAAAGGAAAATTAAACCATTCCGACCTTCCTGTCAATACAAAAGATTATGGAGCCTGGAACTGCATCTGTGTTAACGGGAGCATAACCCCCCCCCCCACATAATGTTACAAAACTTACAAGTTTCATATGGGAAACATGCACGTAGTAGTGCCACTCTCCACCACAGAAAAGATACCATCTTCATTCCACCACTCTCTCTCACAAGATACAAAAACACAGAGACCCCTCTTTTACTGTTCCCATTTACTTGCCACTTCAACTCACTGTACCCTATATGACAATCCTATGAAAATACCTTAATGAATTTTTTTACAGTCCAGACATTTCAAGGCAGAAGTCAAGCACCAGGGTGCTGTCATCTCAAACCCCCATGTAAATTAATTTCACGCAACTTGCAACCCAGGCATCCCATTGCCTAACCACATTACCCATTTTTTTTGTAGCTGGGAAAGGAAATTAATGGGCATCCCTGTCTAAAAATACGAACCCATTTCCTCTACAATCTCTTACAAGGTGGCATCTGCACTTGCGAGCAACAAAACATTCTAAAGGTGACAACAAAATTAAGGTAATAAAATATCCCTTCTGCCCATACACAAATTGACTAATGCAAAGAAAATCAAAGCACCAAAAATTTTAGAATTGCTCCTCCAAATACAATTCTATGTAGATTATAATACCTGAAGCATACATATTTTCTAAGTATTATTGTCAAGTCGCAAACAAACAGTATCCCAATTGTTCTACAAAAAGAAACGTGGTGAAGTAGAATTTCCAGATATTAAAGTCTGTTTCCAACTACTCAACCTCAAAGTCATTTAGAAACTATGGCTGTTCTGCAGTAGTGTCCAACCATACTACCCAGTTACTGTTAGCTGTGGAAAACCGAACAACTGTCAGAGGACCTGTCCACACTCATCAGCACACTATTATTACAGATACCATATTCGATTTTGCTGATTTTTAAATCACTTCCCTACCCCAGTGTTTCCCCCTCAGCTGCAAAAATCTGTACATTTCAGAGGTATGATTCTTCAAAAGTCTGTATAAGTAAGATTCCAAGATGGTGGTCGTCTAAGAAGCACCCTCTCCTTCTAGCTCCAGTTACTATTTTTTTGGTCAAACCTATTTTTTGGCTTTTATAGGCTAAAATCGTATATAACTGGCAAGTCTCCTCTAACGTTCACTCTTGTGAGACTTCTGAGAATATATAAATAATTCTAATAAATGTTAATTGCCTACTTTAACATACTGCAAGTTGCGAGTGAACCTACACGTGGATGTATAGAGGCCCTAATTCCAGCACCATACCTAGTGACAGCACCCATAAGTTCTAATAACGATGTACAAAATGTCAAGAGAATCGGAAAATATGGACACTCAAACTACGAAATCCAAACTGTCCGCTATTTCCACATCACCAGAGAAGGAAGCAAAAAGGCTAAGATCATCAAAAGCAGTTCAGGAACATCTGAAAGAACCGATCAAACAAAAGACTGAAAGTTCACTGTTAATGGATGAACTAAAATGCGTGCTCTCACCACTTCAAGAAGCTATTCAGGAACTATCAGCCAAAATGAATTCCTTTGATCTAACTATTAATAAAATTGCTGATAGACTAGATCTAGTAGAAGAGAGATCCAAGTCAAACGAATTTGAAATAGACCATATAAAAGAAATCCTCCAGTCGAAGGATAAAGCTATTAGCGATATGCAAGCTAAAATCTTAGATCTCGAAGCGCGAAGCAGGAGGAACAACTTGATTGTAAGGGGTCTAAGTGAAAACTATGAACCAAGCCAACTGATAGAAGTCGCATCTCAAATCTTCAATAACCTATGTCAAGAAATAAACTCCCCACATAAATACATCATTGAGAGAGCACACAGAGCGCTCCGGAGGCAGCAATCGAATGCACTACCAAGACCAGTATATGTAAAATTGCTCAAATATCAGGACGTTCAATCCATTTTCGCAGCCTTCAAGAAAGTTAAGCACTTCACATGGAACAATCAAGTAATCACAATTACACAAGATCTTCCCCTTGAAATAAGGGAGATGCGAAGTAAACTTGCCCCTTATTGCGCTGACCTTATTCATCGGAAAGTTAAATTTCAAATGAAATTCCCCTCTACACTGTACTTTACACATAAAGAAATAAAGCTCTCTATGTCATCCCCTAAAGAAGCGAAAGCTGTATTTGTAAAATGTTTTGGCTCAGCTCCCTCCAACTGATGATTTTCTACCTGAGTATTTGGTACAAGAGTAGAGGATCCAGCCTTTAGAGATATCCCTTCAGCATTAGGAGTACGTTGGCTTATTTCTAAGCTTCGTATCCTGATTTACGTAAAATATGGTCTTTTCTTCTTTTTAAACAATAGGAACATATTTTTAGTTCCGGTTGAAGGAGGGACCCTTTATGAGATTGGTTTACCTAATCTTGATAGATGCACATCAAAGACGGAAATAGACTTCCTGCATCCTGTCTGTCTTAGTCATGATCGCTCCCTAACACGAACACTAATAACTTCAGGTATGAAGTCTATTCGGGTTGATCGTGATATAACACAGAAATTAACGGTGAGGGCTTTATCTAAACTATAAGCCTGAGAAATATACCTTGTTGGACACTTCACCTAAACCGACGAATTAAAATTATTAGTAGCAGATACTGGATGTTGGCATTATATGGTATCATCGCGCTACAACTGACAGTTCGGAGTATAGTATTTTCTAATTGACCAGAACGTGAAGTCGCCTATGACCACTCTAAAGCAACTAGACGTTAACAGGAAGGCCTGTTAAGTGATAAAAAGAAGCTGTTCGTGTGTTATTTAGTTAGAATAAATATGTTGTAATTTCCATAGCTAGCATTTTACTGATTGCTGAAAAGGATTATCTTGTTACCGATGCATTTGACATGCAACCTACTTCTATATGTTCAACACAACACTGTTATAGCATACTAGCTCTAATGCAGTAAGTAGATATGTGACCTATGCAGTGATAAGTTATCTGACTAAATATTGGAAGCTATTAGGATATATTAAGCAGGGTATAGATGACCTGGCTCGGAATTGGAATGAGATTGTATAATATTTGTAAATATAGTAATACCCTTATTGTACTACTTTTAGTAATAATTGTTAAATATTACATTGATGTACGGATACCTAAAATATTCCACTCTTGCATTCTCTCAATTGTTATTGTAGTGTGGTTAAGCACGGGGGTTAAATTGAGGGGATTTTGTGCCATTTATTTACCATATGCTGCATTACTGTTATATAATATGTTTTTTTTTCTTACCTCTGACTCCATCTAACACTACCTCTATGTTTCACCTTATTACACTCAGGTATTATGAATAGTACCTGGAAGGTTTTCTCATGGAATGTGAGGGGACTTAATGATAAAAATAAGAAAAATCTAATAATGCATCTGTTACTTAAGTCTAAATCGGATATATGTTTCTTGCAGGAGACACACATGCTAAATAATGACTGGGTCAATGATATAAGGAAGTCATGGATTAGAGATATTATCCCTTCTGGGGTTAACCACAATTCCAAGGGGGTGGTAATTATCATTAAAAAATCTTTCCAACTACAGATTATTTCCAAAGGATCAGATCAGGATGGTAGATGGTGTTATTTTACCTGTCTTTCACAAACCCTAAAAGATCCTGTACTATTTCTAAACATTTATGGTCCTTGTTCAGGACAAACAGATTTCATTATGTCTATCTACAACCTCCTGCTTAAATTCCCAAACCACAAATTTGTTATAGGTGGGGACTGGAACACAGTTGTGAACCCTAGTGAGACCGATCATGTAAGAACAAACTCTCTAGTTCACTGGTATGTAGGACTCTCTTAGACTTAATAGAGGATTTTGATTTAATAGACCCAATTGTGTTTACTACTGAAGCTGGTAACAACAAATCCAATCACTTTACTTACTTCTCTACATGCCACCAATCCTGGTCCCGTATAGATTACTTTCTAATCTCAAACACATTAGTTAATAGACAAATCAAATTCACAACAGAACCCAGATTCCTCTCTGACCATTCAAAAATAGAACTGGAGATAGGTCTAAACCACAGCTTAACCTCAATGTATAAAATATCAAATTGGTCTCTAAATAGTAACCTACTCAAAGAACAGTCTCTAATCATAGAAATTAAGGATACACTTAATGACTTGTTTGGGACATCACAGGATGGAGACATTTCCTTTGATATTAGATGGGCAGCAGCAAAGGCAGTAATTAGGGGAATACTTATCAGGAAAGCTAGTTTTCTTAAAAAATTACGTAATAAGAAATCAATAGCACTAACCTCGGAGATTAAATTCTTAGAGAATAAACTTTAAATAATTATTCCTCAAGTACCGAAAAGGAGTTACAATATAAACAAAAAGAACTGTTTGAACATCATCAATCCAATCTGTCTATCCAAGAACTCCGATATATCTCAAAATTTTCAGAGTATATACAAACCCCCTCCAAGGCCCTTGCCAGAATAATTCTCAATACACCCAGGTCCCCCAAAATATCCTGCATTCAACATAACAACATGATTTACAGATCTGATGAACAAATTATTCAGTTATTTCATCAAATTTACTCCGGAATTTATGCAAGCAATAACCTGCTTTCTACAAGGGAAGAGATGGAAAAATTTCTAAACGAGATTACCTTCCCAAAAATAACCAAATTCCAGAAAGACTTATTACTTAGGCTTAAAAAAGGTATGAATGACTTAATCTCCCCAGAGCAAACAGGATTTATGGCTAGCAGACATACATGGGACAATACCCTAACATTAGAGACTATAATAAAGATATCTAAAAAAGAAAAAAATCCTAAATATGCTTTGGTGTTGGATGCTTGTAAAGCCTTTGATCGGGTAAACTGGAATTTTTTATTTTTGGTTCTATCGAAATTTGATCTCCCCCCTAAATTTATCAAATTGATTAAGATCATATACAACAGTTCATATACTCGCCTATACATAAATAAAAAATATTCTCAACCTATAAAGATTACAAATGGCACTAGACAGGGATGCCCTCTTTCTCCCCTATTGTTCAATCTATACTTAGAAGCCTTTCTGTTGTTTGTAGTCCAGAAAACGTATCATTCTATTCCTAGAATATGTAACACTAACATTAGCTTTACAGCCTTTGCAGATGATCTTAATCTTTATTTTATGCACCCTACATATGACGCTATGAAAATAATCAATTCTCTGAACACCTTTGCCACTATCTCTGACTATAAAGTAAATACAAATAAGTCTCTTGTTTTCCCGATTAATCCTACAGCACATTGCCAGCACCTATTTCCAGATCTATCCTTTCGTGTTAGCTATTCTCTGGATTATCTAGGAGTCTCATATGACCACTCATACTCCTCTCTCTTACAATCTAACTTGTCGAAGTTATGGATCTCTATTTCACAGGATATTCTGAGATGGCAACAATTAAAGCTTTCTACGCTCTCAAAAATCTCTATAGTTAAAATGAATATACTCCCCAAAATTCTCTATCTTTGTAATTCCTCTCTATCCCCGGTCACAAGTACCTTCCTTAATAGGATTCAGAAAGACATTGCAAAATTTATCTGGTACCCTAAATCAGTCAGAATGTCATATTATAGGCTTACATTACCTAAAACATTGGGGGGTATGGCGATGCCCAGCTTCATTCTTTATTTTAGAATTATTCATTCTAATAGAATATTTGCCATTGCCAACCATATTCCAAACTCTTCTCCATGGGCACCTCTGTGGATTAAAATATGGTACAGTCATGCGATCAGTAATAATATTAACCCTAAATCATTACCATTTCTGACTAAACTTACCCTCAAAGAATTAAAGCTACATGATGCCCTAAAGGGTTGTCAAGAGCTCTTCCATTCCTTGAACTTAACTAACGCTCTCCTACTATTTCAACCCTTTCATCTTAACCCAAATGTTAAAATGAGCAATAAAATGATAAACCTAAACAACTTTCCACTGATTAAAGATTATACCTTATGGGACTTATACAAGTTCAAGCATTTCTTGTTAACGAAACTTAGGGAAGCTTTATCTTTGTCCAAAGCATATACCATTATCTTGAGACAGCTAAGAGATCTCACCTCATTTTTTCTCCAAAAATTCCCCAGCCTAGACACTGAAATTGACTCTGTGACACATCTATTACAAAGCCTTAATTCCAATAAAAATATGCTCTCTGTATCTTATAAATCCTTCTCCACCTACCTAAATAAAGGGAAAATCATCTTTGCAGACTACTGGGATCGACAAGGAGTGAATTTATCTCCCCAACAGAAAATTCTGTCGATAAAGTCTACACTCAAATACTCCCCGTTTAAGAAATTTACCTTCACTCAATTCATGATTACTAATAACTTATATTTAACTCCAGTTCACCTAAACAAATTTAACACATCTGTATCCACTTTATGTCCCTGCTGCTCATACCCCCGTGCGGATATCATTCACATAATGTGGTTTTGTAGATACTCTCATAGCTTATGGTGTTCTCTCAAGGTAAGACTAGACAAAATGGGACACCATAAATCTACGCTATCTTGGGAAATGGCCTTGATGCATATTACCAGGATTAACATGACATCTCTTAGATTTAGAGCACTTATCACCCTTTGTCTTTTAATAAAATTCTATATAACTAAACATTGGATGGATCGATCAAAGTTAACGTGGAGAGAATTTAGAGCTCTGGCAATTAAATACATTACCTCCCAGAAAATGATAATAATAGGCCCTCGCAAGAAAGCGGCATATCAAAAACGTTGGGATTTTATTTTTCTCTTGTTAACAGATGATTGAGATATCCCCCATTATTCCTACTTAAGTATAATTGAAATTTACAACCTGGTCATTGATATTCCCCTTAATTATTTTTTAAGTAACCCCTCCATAGTGCATAGGGACTTAAATCTTCCTTGCTAGTTTATGTTTATCAAGAAAGCATAGAGGAAGGTATGGAATATATACATTAGGTTTTGCTGTTGCTTTCTTTCCCCTCCCCTTTATTGGTATATTTCTATGCTTGTTATTTGGAGTCATCTTATTCTCTCTCTTCTTTCTCCCTTTGCAGCATGATACTCTTGCTTTGAGCACAGTCAATGGCACTTGTGTACATAGGTTATTAGGTTGTGTTTTGTATTTTTTTCCTTTTTCTCTTCTCTCCTCCTTTCTTCTTTTACAACGAGTATATAATGACGCCTATACAGAACTTCTGTTATATATCACCTGCTATGTTGTGTGATTGTTTTAATTTGTTATATACAAAAACGTAATAAAAAGTATTTTGGAAAAAAAAAAGGATCGAACTGGAGAACCTCTTGCTGTGAGGCAGCAATGCTAACCGCTGCACCACCGTGGCCACCCATTTTATGAGAAATAGATCAAAAATATGAAAATCTACATCATTGCGCACATACAGTTGAGGAGAATGTAATAACCTATCTTATAAATGAACAAAAGAGAAGTATAAAAACTGTAAAAACAAACTAAAATCCTTAATATATTAAGCAGAGTTGCTTGCAAGTAGAGCAACTAAAATTACAGAGCTGTTGAGCGGCTGCCTTTATTTATTTTTTACACTAATGGCTCAGGCCGCTACTGCATCTGTGACCCAACAAATGTTACCCACCACTATATATAAACCTGCAAACAGATCCCTCACCACCTCACTGTAAGCCAGGACTGTAGAACTGCCATTACGAGCCAAATGAAGAGTTATAAGGTCAACTCCACCACCAACAAAATGGGGTGAGTTTCAAGAACAATTGCTCAGCCAATTGCGCTCGCACTCAAACACCCACTTCAGAACAGACGAGCTACCATACGCCTTCTGCACCACTAATTTAAAACACAAACAACTCAATACCACCAACGAAATAAACCATGTCTAAAACAAACTATGGCCACTTCATGAGGCTCCATAAATACCGAACCAACCCAATTAGGAATGGCAACTTAACAGACTTAGCTCACACATCTGAATCCAGCATTAAATAAACAAACCAAGATCTTCTATTCAGAGTTCCTTTGGTTTTGCACATTCAACATCAGTCTGAACCCTCCATTATTAGAAATAACAAAGCCATCCCCAGCAACCAAATGACAACTTACCACTCTCACATTAATGTCATTCCAAGCCCACAAGTATTACAGACACCAGCACCCACAAAAAAAAAAAAAAACAAGCCCATTCAATTTCTGACTCTTACCTGCACCACAATACCCCACAGGTCATCATGGACATGATACTTGCAGTAGCAAGTTCATGCCAAAATGTGATTCCTTACCCAGTTACTCTCACATAAAACCCATTAAGCCCCTCCCTCCACCTACCTCATTTCCTCCCAATCATCCTACTTTACCATTTAACCCTTTAAATCCCCCAACCAGCTTTCTTCCCTTACCCTCTTAATTCACATTACTATTTCTACATAACCCCACCTGAAGATGTCCCTGAACAAACTGGTTTGTTACCAAACCTCATTTATACCCATTTACGGACAGCATTTCAATGATCAAACATCAATTTTTCACATTTAAAAGAAACTTCAGCCTTATAAAAATGAAGGAAGGTATGTTAACTGAGATGCATTAACAGAGGTATGCATATTATTTTAGTTTTAAATTGGTAAACATTTATGTGACTTTTATCACTTCAAACAAGGGTTGTGCACAGAAAATGTCTGAGGGCAGTTAAATCAGATACGTACTCCTGAAACAAGAAGTACAACTCATTACCATACCTCTGCTTTGTACAATCTATTTCAAAAACAGAGTACACATTGAAGAAGAAAGGAACCAAGAGTGAGCAAAGTCACATTTCACATCAGCAGGTAGCTTCTAGATGATCTTTTCCATGGAAAGAACCTGATGAATGTGCCCGGAGAGGTAAAAAACATACCATGTGAGTACTTTGGTAGAAGGACTACTATGGATCCATAGATTTCAATCAGGATTCCATTTTCTGCAGTGTGAAAAACAAGTGGAAGATCAGGAAGAACTAGGATTAAAGAAAATCTCTTTTTCCTCAACACCAAGAGGTGTTTTAAAATCATGAATAGGGCATTGTCAATGCTATGTCAAGCTCTAAAACCAGACTGAGTATGATCCAAAAGAGAAAATGAAACTGTTCTTAAACCACAGTCTCAAAAAAACTTACTTAAGAAAGGTAAGTTAGAGGTGTGGTAGAAATTCTCATACTGCATGCTTCAAGAGTGTGTGTGTGTGTGTGTGTGTGTGTGTGTGTGTGTGTGTGTGTGTGTGTGTGTGTGTGTGTGTGTGTACGTGTGTGTGCGTGTGTGCATGTGTGTATGTGTGAGTATGTGCACATGGGTGCACGTGTGTGAGTGAAATGGAGTATTGACAGCCTATCTGATAATTGCTTAGAATATTCCTGTGTTGAGAGATAACTACAAACTCTGGTAGATATCTAGGCTGTAATATTCTAGGAAATATTTATCTGACATGGTAGGCCTTCAGTATAGACTGAAGTCGATTCTCAATATCATAGTAGCTGACATTTATCAATTCACTTGAGTAGAAACCTGAGTACTCCATATTGAAGATATCACCACGCATTCTAGTCATACTTTGAGGGGAAAATGTTCTGATCTTGGCAACCTTATCTATAAAATTGAGTTGCTTCCTGACATCATGAAGAAGGCTTTCCAGAATATAGTGCAACTTGGGCCTGATAAGATCACAGCTGCATGATTTGGTACAGCAGAGCTATTGTTAAACAAGAACACAGATGTCTTACATGAGATTTCCTAGCCGTATGCTGCATAATAATAATGGTCATCCAAACTAAGGTCATCCTTGAGTAGATATGACCTCTTCCCTATCTATTTACATCTTTGCCCATGTCTATAGCTCACAACATTCATGGTTGAACCATTACTCATAAGTCATAATATAAGTCACAATAGGCATAAGGCATACATGTTCTGGGAATGGCAAAATCCAATGATACCATCACAGCTCTTTTACATAGATACAATTTACAAAATCTAACCCATCAGCACTATTCTCCAAAAGGAGTTGATTCATCAAACGAATCATACTGCAACTTGAAATATTCTTCAAGTTTGTATCAGTGATCTGCTTGGTACTCCATTACTAATTTGAGGAAGACACCAGACTGATGAGAACTAGTTAGTAGTTAAACAGTATAACTGGTTCCAGCTTCATGGTAACTCCATCCAGCTAAAACATCAAGTCCATTGAATGGCCTTGTATATGTGCAGCAAAGGAAACAATCTGAGTGAATCTTAAATTCTCCATAACGTAGAGAAGATAAAACAGCAGTAGAACACTTTCCTTTGATGCCACAAATATATGAAGGGTGGGGTTCTATCTCCATACAAAGTGTTTAAACTCATTTTCTTACAATGACATTCGGGATGAGCATCATGGTGGTAGTGAGTAGGTGCTAGACTCCTGAGATGTCATTCTTCAGAAGAAACATTAAAGTGAGATCTTTAAATCATATACAGGAGAACATATCTACTAAAAAGGAAGATACAAAATAAAAATTGGAGAGAGAGAAAATCAACAGTAGTCCATCAAATTCAATGTATGATAAACAGTAGTGCTCTGTTTATAATATCTCACATAGTATAATATTTGCATTTGTTATATATCAGGTATGAACATCTAGATGTCCACTTATCCCATTTCTGCTCTAACATTCCAAATGCAAAATGGCCATAAAGGTGCTGTTGTTCATGAATTGAACCCAGGCTCGAGGAAGACAACTGCTCCTGCAATAAAGACTACAAGCAATAAATCCTAACACATTAAAGGAAAATGTATCGCATATCAAGGTCTACTTATTCAGCTTGGAACAATTTCAGGTCCAGTTGCATACCGCCTACTTCGAGGCGATCTATGCCTGACATATAAAGCTATGTCCAACCCAGAATTAATGGACATGCTCCACCTCAGTAAATCTAAATCCTTTAGAGCCACGTGCTTGAGGGACTTGAACCTCAGCACAGAAATAAATAGATCATGCTGGAGGGACAGATTCATAACCCAGAGGCTCCCTTCGCTCTGGAATAGAATTCCAATTCATGTTAGGCAGGGCCCCTCACTGACTCTCTTCAAGAAGAATCTTGATGAGTGGATGGGGGATTGTAGGTTTGTCCCTGGGATTACTTCCGTGTCACTATTAGACAGAGGCACAGTAAACTAAACTTTAAAAAGGGCACAGTATACTCAAATCAAAGGGTGGCATAAGCCAAACAAAATCGGGCTAGGCTTATAAATGCCCCAGGGCAGATAGCCTAGTATGAACCTATGAACCTATGAACCTATGAGCGATGCACTGCAGTAAATCTCAATGAATGTGGCATCTACCCCCATTGTTTTGCTGCACATAACAATGCCTGCCAGTTTTGAGCAAATGGCATATATCAGCCATCCACCCCGTACCAGAAACTAGCAGTTTTATTATATAAGCTTTCTCTAATAGTTGAATGCGTATATGTAAAGCATCTTCGAAAGCCTAACACTTTTTTAATAGCTATATAATTCAACATTGTACAGACTTGTTGCCATTTCACATGACACAAAAACTCCTGATATTTCAGGCATTTAATGCTCTGTCTCTCTCTCTCTCTCTCTCTCTCGGTCTCTGTATATGAGTTCTGTGTCAACATTTGTTGGATTGACAGGGTTTTTTGGTCAAACATCTAGTTTATTAAATGGACATTGTGTCAACTGTGCTAAGTGGGATGTGTAGTAGCTGGGTGTGTTTGCAAATGTATGTACATTATGGTTACAGTAAGGGTTAAGTAAGGGGGTAAATTAAGTGTCTATGTGTGTACTTTTGAGTATTTTGGGTTGGGCTTAGGTTAGGGATAAACTGTGTGTGTGTGTGTGTGTGTGTGTGTGTGTGTGTGTGTGTGTGTGTGTGTGTGTGTGTGTGTGTGTGTGAGTGTGTGTGTGAGTGTGCATCTGTTTGTGTGTACACTCACATGGTGAGGATCTGAGCTGTCTTGTGCAGAGGAAGTATTATTGGAAGAGCTTTTTTAATTTAAGATACATGTTAGGGTTAGCATGTATTACTACTGTGGAACTGGGGGTCAAAGTGACATGCAACCATCAAAATCTAAAACTGCAGAGATCACTTTTAAAACATTTTTGCAAAGATTCACTCTTTTTGCAACTCTGCAATTCATTAATACTTTTAAATACTAACTCTAAGATTGCTCTTAAGGAGAATTCAATGAAATATGCAGTCTCATTCTTTTTATTCAAATCATGACATTCACACATAACTGCCTGCAGATCAGAGTACTGTTCTTCAATGTTTTGCATTTCTGGATGGCATCCCATAAAATGCATTGTTTTGTTGCTAAACATAACAAGGTTGGGACGCATATATGTTTATTGGTTTCAACTTCCTGAATATTTTTAACATACATCTTCCTTCAGTCCTAAATCCAGCCAATGCCTATAGCAATCAACAACTGCTTCAACAGGAAAGAGTGAGTCCAAAGAAGTCAACAATAAATAATGAATGCCTCTTTCAAATATAGTCCCGTTCCTTTCCTAGTCATCATTTGCAAAACTTGGCAAAGTCAGGTTTACATGGGTAAAACTATTTCCAGGGGCAACCAGCAATTCAGTCTAAAAAACTCAGTAATCCACATAGGGAAAAATTCTTATTCAAAACATACACTCTCTCTCCCTCTCTCTCTCTCTATATATATATATATATATATATATATATATAT
The DNA here is from genome assembly GCF_019279795.1 of Protopterus annectens. Lineage (NCBI taxonomy): Eukaryota > Metazoa > Chordata > Ceratodontiformes > Protopteridae > Protopterus > Protopterus annectens. Next base: position 1,809,635,841 of record NC_056728.1, on the reverse strand, counting down.
ATATATATATATATATATATATATATATATATATATATACATATATGGGTATACTTAAGTTGACCAACACACTCAAATATCAATGTTAATAATTCAATTAAAAAATGCTGACAATGCAAATATTGCAAACATTGAAAGTGCACTAGGCATATGCAAGGAAAATCCTTACTAATGAAAAAAAAAAAAAAACAGGAAAGAAACATTAAATAATGACAGGAACTGAGCGACAGTGAGAAAACCAAAATGATCAAAACAATGCAGAAATTAAAATCTTCACTTTTAATATAAAAATAATAGGATAAGCGCTTTCGCAAGTAGCTTCATCAGATCCATAAGAAACCAGATACTGAATACATATATATATATATATATACCTGCAGGTAATGACTCATACTCCTAATTAGATAACATACAAGCTACTACCCATCATTTTTAAAGCAACAGATAATATATAACACAATAAACAAAAATATGTATAGGATTCATCATATAACACTACTAAAAAATAAATTACAAAAGAGCACCGAATTACATTCATACTATCTAAAATTTTTAACTAGGAAATTTTTTAAAATTACACAAAGCTACATATATATTATAGATTAATACCTGTTATATAAAAATGTGGATGTATCAGTATGTGATGTTTCATTTAATATTTCTGCGTTGTTTTAATTTTGGCTTTATAGAGGCTCTCTCATTCAGACCAAAACCTTTATCAGCCCTTAGTAAAATAATCCATTGCATCTCCTTGCTTTCTGTATAAGTTCTAATATCACCTCCCCTCACATTCGGAAAAATAGCTTCTAGCACCTTAAATAGAAAGTGATGCTTATTGTTATGTGATACAATATGTTTAGCTAGAGCATTATGCAATGTACCTCTCTTCATGTGGTATACAAGCTCCCTCATCCTATCTCTTAAGGGGCGGTTGGTCTTGCCTACATAGAATGACGGGTAGGACTGACAAGTAGCCAAATACACCACATCTGATGTCATACAGTTGGCATCAACTTCTATCTGCACAGATATTCAGTAAATTGCATGTATTTTAGCAATTTATAAACATAAAAATGAGTCTGCAGCGCTAATGATATTCAGTAAATTAAATGACAGCACTCAGCCTAATCATCGGATTAAAATACAAAAAAAAATAATCAGGTCAGTAAAAAGGAGACAGTTTTGGAGAAGAATTACTTAATTCTGTATATTTTTTATTTAGGAATGAGTTCCTTTTTGAGACTACTGATTTCAGAGGATTCACCCATAAATAGGAGGTTATATATCATCATCATTCAATGAGAACAGAGTCAAAATGAGTAACGTCTCAACAGATTGTGATGATGATAATGTTCACAGATTTCCCTGCAGCTGGTAGAAAAATGTTAAGGCAGAACCAAAAAATATTAAAAACTAGGACACAGCTGAATGCAATGGACTCAGATGCTGCAAGTATATCACTAAATATAGCAGTCAAAACAAAGACAAGAACTAATGTTCCTCTGCTTCCACTACTTCATGACTAACAGCAGACTCCATAATACAGGGACAGTATCCCCTTCTTGTTATATAGAATAGACAATAACTCTTTCTGGAAGTAGTTCAAAAACACAATTTGCAGGTGAAACAGACTTTTTGACAAAGCATAATTAAGGGCCAAGTACCGTTAATAGAAAATAGTATGCAATCACCCTATCCTTTCCTTACACTGTGCAAGGCAAAGCTATTTTTTTGTGAATCATCCATAAGAACACAAAAGTTATCACTGCAAAAATATTTGCTTAAAGGATTGGGTTTTAAATACAAGGTGCAGTATACAAGTCAATAACAGTATGGCTTCGAAGGTTATGATCTCTGGCAGCAGAAGGTGGATTTATGTGGCTACTGTAAAATCCTAAAATAGTATATTTAATACCAAAGCAGAGAGAGAATATATATGGAGAACATAAAGAATTAACCACCCAGGAGGACAGAGGGCAGCATCTGTAAACCTAAGGATTTTAAAATGTAATCTATTTTCATTTCCTAAGTAGAGAGAAAATGGATCCAGCTGGACCATTTTCAGGTTCAACCCAGGGGAAGTACAATAATAGATTGTATAGAATAATTTAAGAGTAAACAATACAGGTTCAGAACTGCAGAACAACAAAAATGGTAAACCATAAAATAATGCACAATTAAATTGACTGCATATGATAATATGTACAAAATACACAAATAAAGAACATATCACATTTGCTGCTATTTAACTTCTGAATGACCATTCCTTATACCACAGCTGGGCAAACCATTTTTAATTTTGCCATCTTTTAACAAGTGTTGTGATTTTACTGTACTAATTTATTTGATAACCATTTAATAAGGTTTGTCCTAGAGACGAATTTAAGCCTCTTTCAAGACACAAAAGGAAAAAAAGAAATCTAATCCAAATTTAAATGGCAAGTATAATGAATAGAATATGGGCAGGATTCACGAAGCCTCCGTGTAAGAGTTACAAGGCTTACACGGAGGCTGCAGTTAAACAGTGTGATGTCAGCATGTCATGCATATGCATGAGGGCATGCTGAATCACACCTAAGGCTTACACGGTCCGTGGAAGACAGTAGGGGGCGTGCCCGTAGGCTGAGCCCTGCAAACAGACACGCCCCCCCATAAGAGTAAATGTCCCGAAAGTAAACCCCCACGACAGAGCCCGTGTAAATGTGAATAAATACAACACAACACATGCCCCCACAGACTACAAATATAAAATGTACGAATGAACATCTTATAATTTTTTTTTTTTAATTGTAAAGATGTTTGCCTGTGAGTGCGCTCATTTGCACGGGCGTGCCCGTAGCTTAGCTACAGTTAGCAGTCAGTGGAAAAGAATATAAGAACTAAATATGCAAAGTAAACCAAGAAGCAATAGCATAGCGGTAGAGACATCGTCTGAAGAACAGGCAGTCATGGTTCAAGCCCCCTCAACATCAATTTTTATTTTTAGTGAAATAAGCACGAAACAAGTCCCTGACATATATGTACACATATAAAATTATATTTTATTTAAAATGTAATGAAATGGGTCATATCTTTTGAAGAAATTTGAGATAACAAAATAATAAAAAATGTCAGATGTGCCTTTAGCGGAGCTACAGTTTAACAAGTTGAGTGCATCTGCCCGTAGGTGAGCAGTGTTTTAACAGGTATAAAATGAGTGCCCGTAGGTGAACACTGGTTTGACAGGTGTAAAATGAGTGCCCGTAGGTGAGCAGCGGTTTGACAGGTGTAAAATGAGTGCCCGGGGTTGAGCAGCATTTTAACACGCTGAAACTGTGTGCCCACAGCTGAGCTGAGCGTAATATGCGTGCTGACAGCCAAATGATGCGTAAACCAGCGTAACTCGTTTGCGCAGAGCTGCATGCCGTGCCAACAAGCTAACCGATGGGCAAAGTTGAGCAAGCTGTAACAAAACTGCCTTTACACAGACACACCTCCTAGCCTGTGTAGACAGTCATAAAATATAAAAAGCAGTGGCCAGATTTGAACCCAAGATACCATGCACCATAGTCAAGGTACTGAACCACTAAGCGATGACAGTTGCACTAAGAAATGCAGTAACAGCATATATATAGGAATGAATAGAAAGAGGAGCATGACAAAGCAGGTTTTGTGAAGCTGATACAATTCCAAAATGGCCAATCACAGAAAAGTGCGGGAAAAACGGCATATATAAGCCCCATAGGCAGGAATACACAGCATAACCGATTGTAGAACAGACTTGCAGCCAGAATGTCAGGTGTAGGTAAGGGTAGTTGCTTTCAAGCACAAAGGTGGGGCATTGAGGAGTCAAAATATATGGTTTGGATCCTTGCCCACAATCATGAGGCCCAACTCATGCAAGGCCAGGTCCTGTGGGGAGCATATAGGGCTGAGGCGTGGGACCGGTTGGCTCATGATCTCACCAGTGCCACAGGGATACCAAGGACTGGTGAGCAGGTCCGTCACCACCATGCGGACCTGAAGAGATGCAAGCAGGACCAACTGAACCATTGGATCCAGGAGGCCCGGCAAATGCCTAACGCCCCACTACTAAGTAAGTTACATGTAATTATTTATGTAAGAAATTAACCTAGCTGATATTATGGAGATGTGTATTCCAATATTACTTTATTTATATTACAGCTGCAGGTGTCCGTTCTGTGAACCATAGAGCCTATGGCGATAGGCTGGCGTGGTTGCGCCACCAGGCAGGTCAGTAATCCTCTCCCTGTAAGTGTAAATAAATATATAAGTATGACAGCAAAAGAGTGCAGTGTAGTCACTAATTAATAAAATGTGCAAGTAACGGTGTAAGAGGGTTTGCAAGTATTGCTTGATTACAAAAGTGTGATGCAGTCTGTAATCCAAACAGAAAAATGAAACAAGTCTGAAATAAAGATGTCCCACCTGTAATATAATAGTACATAACCTGCAGCAGGCTGAAAAGTACAGCTGCAGAAGCTAAGTAAAACACATGTGTGAAATATATCCCTGTTGACATACAGAAACATGACAGAAGTGAGACTGTTGGAAAGGATTGTTAGAACTACAGGTAAAACATGTCAATAAAGCCTAGAATTAATTACCATCCTGAATTGTAAAAATCAAACAAGTGAGAGAGTGTGAGAAAGAGTTATGAATCCACCAATAAAGTAGTAATAACTCCTGAATAAAGTATACTGCAGTCAGTACAGAATGAAATGAATGTGACAAGCAGAACAAACAGTAACATGTGTTGAAAATGTAACTGCAGCTGGAATGTGTATCCCAAAATCTGGATATGTTGCTCTCAGTCTGCAATATGCAGATAGTATGGTTGTCTGAAATACCAAACATCCACAGTTGTCTATAGCTATATAAAGCAAATGTAGCAGGATGATGTAGCTGAACAGAGCCAGATATGAATGTGTATGAATAAAAATGAAAATGTATATTGATGTAGCAGTAACATTCCTATCACCAACTTGTAGTAATTATCACATAGGAAACTGTAGGCAGAATTGTAGTGTGTATATATCTGCAGCTATTAGAAATGTATAGCATATGTATTGGTATTTGAAGTTGTTAATTAAATTTTCTTCACCCTACCCTATAACCACATATAATCCATTCTACGTGAAATTGGTATGTGCAATTACAATTAACACCCCTGGACATTTGTCCTGTTGGTTCATACATATTTGCATGTATGTTGATGCATCTGCCCTGTTCATACATCCAAACCTGATGACCTGTTGCCATCAATCAACCCTGCATGTTGTTGGACTGTGTATTGCTGTTCAAAATATGCATGTGTTATGCTTGCTGTTCAATGGTTTGAATATCTGGGTGTTTGGTTAATGGGAATACTAATGCATGCTGTTACAACTAATTGTGAAGGGTATTGTACGTTACTAACCCAAACTGTCATGACATAATGCAAAACATAGGACGACAGGGAAGGCGGGTTCAAGCGGACCCACCTCTCCCTCCTCAGCTGGCGAGTGCACCTGGCAGTAGTGCCCAGGCCGGACCATCCTCCAGTGGCCCTGTGCCACCTGTGGGTGGAAGCGCTGCAGGGGATGGGGCTCATCCCCCCTCTGCAAGCGTGGCTGGAGGAGAACATCCACTCACCCTCCGTAGTGTCCGGATTGTGGTGCGTAGGGAGATCCAGCACACTGTGCTTGGGCCCCTATGCCAGCTTGAGACACGGGTGGCACAACTAATGGGCATGCCTGCTGCCCGGCCTACACAGCCCCCAGCACAGCCCTGTCCTGGGCCATAAAGGCACAGTGGCAACTGCCCATGGGTGGGGATATCAGTACCGCTGTTGCCATCTGTGGGCTCATGGGCTATAGATATCCAAACATCCGTCCCCGTCAATTGTGTTACCCACCCACATGTGTCATACACTGCCCCTGTATGCGTCTTGTTTGTCTTGTCTGTTAACCTACCCAACCTACCTCCCCAGCTAAACCAACTTCCTGTACCTGACATACCACTCTCACCTGAAAAAAAAGGGCACTCTGTACCCACAAAAAAATTCCGCCCCATACATAGCTGCCCATTTCGCACACATCTGCTGGACATGGAAACTGTCAATTACAATTGGCTGTACAACAAGTATTATTGTTGTCCTTACACCTCTCTCAGGGGTGGAAGGTTTCAAATGTCACACCAAATTACAAACATATGCACAGCTGTTGCTGATGAAGAAATGGGCAACTATGGGCCTTACCTACATCCCTCCTGCAAAACCCGAGCTTGTTTCCCTACTGTCTTACCCTCTTTGTGACCCCTTTTTCACCACTTTCCTGTCTCCCCATTTTCATTTCTTTCAAAGAAAATAGCACGGGTGTGCGCAAGAGTAAGCACTGTTAAGCAGTTGTAAGCGGGTGTGCGTGGAGCTGAACGCCAGTGCTCATGCGAGAGCTCCGCGTAAACCAGTGCTAACCTGGTTACAACTGCTTAAAAGTGCCTTAGTCACTCTGAATGACAAGTCCTGTAGTCTGCTAAAAAGCAAAATAAAATCCCACTGTCAGTCCCAAACCCAGGAAACAGTAGTCTGCATGACTTACCACTAAACCATGACTGTTATATAAGAACACCGTGCTACAATAAATATATCATGTAATAGTAGGAATGAATGTAAAGGGAATATAAGATGTGTAGTACACAAAGCATGTCATGTATATTTACTGTCAAATGTAGTGGATTTCTAGAATAGTAGTGTGTGAACAGAAACAGCCATGCTAGTTGGTAGCTAGTAGGTAATAATGTCACTGTAGCACCTTGCAAGCCACACACATACTCACAGCAGGATAATCACTGCCCATACCCCACAACCTCTTACAGCAACACATCTGGACTAAGTAATAAAAAATGCAGAGCAAAGGGCCAAAAACAGGGACACATTCCAAATAATGCTACAACAAACTTAGACAGTTCAGAGAGTAACAGATTCTGCATTTTGTTGGATGTTTGGAAGGGTATGAAGTCTGAAACTGAAATGTTTGTCACTATAGTCTGACTTGAGCCCAGACTGAATTGCCAGAAAAAGCTGTTTATGAGATATTGACCAAAATATGAGGCAAAAATGTGGACAACCTGCAAATATCTGTACACTTGAGAGGTCTGACACTGCCATATTTGAATAGTTAAGAGCCTAGACATAGCAACAGTGACTGAGTTACAGGGATGCCCCACAGACTCCCTGTGAAATGTACAAACAGTAGGCAGAAAAGTGTTACAACACATGCAATGGTAATTATGAAGTACTGAAAGTATGCACCACTTGCACGGCAGAAATAGTGTAGTAATACATATGCTCATGCTATCCCACAGTCACAACTGCAGAATACCAGACAATTTAATGGGTGTACCCCACTGATATGTACCATTCCATGAGGCAGATAAAAGATGCACCTGAGAGTCTCTGGGGCCTGCTCAGCAGCATACTCAAATACCCTAATAGATGTCAAGGCCCACACCATGGCCAGACCACACTGCATGCAGTAACACCCTAGCAGATATAGCAAGCATTCCAAGGTGTGAATGTACATGGAAATTAGGAAAGCCACAGCAACACACTACAGTCAAGACACCTAGCAGGCATACAAGTAGTGAATGTAAAGGGCAAATATTGAAGCCATAACAACAAAGTGCAAGAGCCACTGCTATATACCAGTTACACCACATGTCCCACAGGAAAGCACAAACACCCACATTAACAGTAGTAGTAGTCTTAGTTGTCAGTGTACATACACACTTAGTACATGAAACTGGAGAAATGAATGGAGAAATGTTAATCTACAACACAGCCATAAATATGAGAGGGATACCTACCTTTACACTCACAGAACAGTGTCCACAGCATACCAGCATGGTCCCTGCCCTTAAACTCTGAAAGGGCTATGCCTATCTCACATACCTTTTTATAGCACTGTCCTGGAATCACAGTGAGAACTGCAATCAGTACACAACTGGCTGCATGCAATTAGCAAATGCTGGCTAACAATTGGTGCAGAGGCCATCACATGGACATATGCAGATACCTAAAAAAGCATGCTGTACTCCCAGTCCACACATGCAATACTTTCATTTTACCCTGTGGAGGTAGGGAGAGACAGAGAGAGAGAGAGAGAGAGAGAGAGAGAGAGAAACATACACAAACAAATCCAGTCATCAACAACCACTCGAAAGCTGATAACTGGCAACTGGAGCATCAGGACACCAAACCAGACAACAATGCAAGCAGCTGTGACAAACACAGGTAATGTAAAGTAATACTTTAAAAGTCTACATACTGTGAACCCTCCATATGTGTCATTGGTCTGTATCCATATGTATATGAAGATGTGCATAGGGCAGGGGACATACAGCAACTATCAGTGAAGGCTGTACATACATATGTATGTGAGGGCATCTATATGCACATATCAATGTAGGTTGAATGTAGGTTGTAGTGCAATGTACAAAGTAGGTTTCACAGTTATGTATGTTTAGCAGTATGTTAGTGTGTGTATACAGTTTTGTAAACAAACATGTTGATATACCTATCTATCATATGGATACGTATGTATATATATGTATGTATGTATGTATATATATATATATATATATATATATATATATATATATATATATAATATGCATATATGTATACATACATAGAGAGGGATGTAGGAATACATAGACAGATGTAGATAGATAGAATATGTACAAACATATATATGTAATACACACATACAGATATAGATATATGTAGATACATATACATAGACAGACAGATCTGACTATCTACAGATATGACTGTATATGACGATCTCACACTCCCCCTGTCCCAGCCCCTCTGTCACTCTCACCCCCCCTCTCCATATCTATAGCAATATATGTACATCGATATATATGTGTGTATATGTATACAGACATATATATATATATATATATATATATATATATATATATACATATTTACATATATATATATATATATTTATATATATATATATATATATCTATATACATATATATATATATATCTATATATATATATATATATATATATATATATATATATATACAGAGAGAGAGATGTATATATATTCTGAGTGAGGCACATGTGTACAGATGTATTTCAACAGGTGCCTGGTGACAAAGGCATGGAGTGAACACCAGTGTCAAAACTGGAGTACCATACCCCATTTCAAATCACCTACAGCAGTAACCACCAGATATGTGATTGTCTGCCCACCACTGCATGTGTCAGGGGTGTACAGGGTCATAAATGTGTACAATAGTCCCCCCAATGATATTCACAGTGGCACACTATTCCTCGAATACCTGCACATGGTATGTGTCAGCAGACATGGTGTGTCAGCTATGGACATGTAGGTCAGTGTACCCCTCCACACCACACAATGGCTGCCACGGTATGAACCTCACATGACAGCTACAGATATGGAGAAGGACACAGTGACATGTACAACACTGTGACAATGCACTCAAACACATTACCAATGCACAGTGACTGGCAACACCACAGAGTACACACTAACATAGAGGTTACCACTCCTGGATTTACATACTTAAGTCACACCCATGACAGATGTCCAACAACTATAGTAACACCTCACACCATCCACAACCTAAATGACTGCTGTGTGTCGTCCATGACACTGCAGTAAAGAGCACATGGCGGAGGTACAGGTTCCTACCTACAGATAAGACATAACCTGCAATAAACCACACAGCATTAAGAAGCAAGACTCCCCATGAGTACATGTCACACATACCCCTGCTGAATGTTAGTCAGATAGATAATATGCCATATGTCACCCTGTGTAACTGTTTGACAGGAGCAGGTATCATCACATCACATGTGTCACAATGGTCAGGGTAGCAGAACAGTATGCTGCTGTAGTCCCAGGGGAAATAGCATATTGTATTGTATTGTATTGTAATGTATTGTATTATGTTGTATTGTATTGGTATGTAGAGGTGCCTCCTTTGTGGAGTGGAACCACTGCTGCTGTACGCCAGTGTACAGATACATATCCTGTAGTCAGGCTAGTGTTACATAGCACTTCTATGTGTGTGTTTAGCTCCTCTTGGAGTTCATGTAGCATGCAACCGGGGATACCATCAGGTCCCATTCATGTTGTGTTTACTGCTTTTCTCAGGGCGGCTCTCACCTGGACATCTGTGATGACAGGGAGGTTACAGTCAGCTGGGATAAGTATAGTTTGGGGGAGAGGGAGGGGGGAAACTTGCACTGAACCTGTCTGCCACAATGTTGCCAACATCTGTGGGTTCAGTGAATTATATGTTGTGTACTAACTATGAGCATATTGGAGGGTTTCTGACCAGGTTGCTAACATAACTGAAGAAGGCCTTGTAGTTATCTGTAGTGTCCCCGTTGATTTCCCTCTCAAAGTTGTCCATGGATGTTTGTATGAGAGAAAATAGCTCCTTACTAGTGCTGATCAGACATGCCTTCCCTTTATGGAATTATACTCTGCCTTGCAGTAGCTTCCATCTTTTGTTATACAATCTGTCTATAGCTGGGGTCCACCAGACAGGATGCTTTCCCTTTGTGGAGAGTGTCTTGGTCTTATATGGGATTGCATGATCCATGCATTCTCGGAGATGTCCATAGAAATCATTTGTGAAGGGGTCAGCATTGTGGGTTGTGTCTTCCACTGGCCCAGTGGGCTTAAAGGATACCATGTCAGTGTTACGAAGTGTAAAGTTTGCATTTGAAATGTTATTCACTGTAGTCGTTTGTGCTGGTGGTGGAGGTAGGATATGTATATCCTGGGCAATTAGTTTGTGGTCAGCTCACAGTAGTTGATGATGTACCCCATACAGTACCTCGATACAAACCCCCAGAGTGAGGAGGTGCTTTGGACCTGAATCAGTGTTCTGACTGCTGGGGTTTGGTAGTATGTCATATGGAGTGTGCCAGGTACTGTTGCATAGTTGTTGGCTGAGCACTGATACCTGGCCATTTACATGTGTATCCACCAATAGACAGACAGATGCTATATATGTGAGATATGTTGTATCACAACAGTCGAGTAGCATATGTAGTATGTGTGCCAAATTCTGCTGACATATTTTGCTGATATCATGTTATTTCCTTTTTCAGGACCATGGCTCACCAGCGCAATCCAGCATACTCTGCAGCTGAGGATGAGGAGATACACCAGAGCCTGGTGCAGGATTATGCAATACTCTTTTCCCGCACCAGCCAGAATCAGCAGGAGAGGGCTACACTGTGGCAAGACCTGGTCCGTCGGGTAAATGACATAGGCACGCATAATAGGACATATGAGCAGGTACGACATCACTGCAGCGATTTAATCAGAAATGTCCGTCAGCATGCGTCGGATATCCACAGGCAACAGGTTGCCACAGGTGGTGGGGTGGCTACACATTCCCCACTCATCAGACTGGAGGGACTACTCATAAGTGTTGTGGCTCCAGCCCGCCAACAACAACAACAGCAGCAGACCTGCATTATGATGGAGGCTGGAGCCACACAGCAGCAAGACTACGAGCGTGCAGGTAATATGCCATATGTATAGTTGACTGTTGTGTACACTGGTAGTTAATGCATGCGTGAGGTGTGTCCTTGGTTTGTAGCTGTCATCATAGTATTTAATGTGCAAGTGTGATATTCTCAATATCAGCAGCTGACCTGTGAAAGGCGACTGTTCTACTACTGACCTGTATCATACTCAGTAACAATGGCACAGTTGTGCCCACTGACATTAATTTCCTCACTTCTGCAGGTCCCTCCGGTGTAACAGCAATGCAGCCTATCCATGCAGTTGAGTGTGTATTAACAATACCTTTAATAGTCTTGATAGTAATAGTAATATTAGGCTCACTGAGTAGTGTGTATGCATGCAGGTGTGTCTGTGTCTGTGTGTTGATATCTCGCATACTGAGTAGTGTGCAGCTGTGCAACTGTGTGCATGTGTGCATGTGTGCACCTGTGCATGTGTGCATGTGTGCATGTGTGCATGTGTGCATGTGTTCATGTGTGCATGTGTGCATGTGTGCATGTGTGCACCTGTGCATGTGTGCATGTGTGCAGCTGTGCATGTGTGCATGTGTGCATGTGTGTATCACTGGTAACATTATGTAGACATTGTAAACTGTGTTTCCTGTTTCCCTCCCACAGGTTCTGGTGCTGCTCTGGTGTCATGCAGCAGGGAACCTGAATCAGGTGCCATGGGTACTGATAATGATGACATCTGTGCAATGGCACAGGAAGGTATGCCAGGGTCCGTCATTGGTCAGCCAATTGACAGTACACAGCTGTCAACCCCATCAATGCACACAGTTATCCTGCCAATACACCCTTTGTCACCAATGTCCCTAGGTGATGGACAGGATACAGTGGGCATTGACCATGGTAATGTGGTATCTGTGGCACATGCTTCCCCACACAGCAGCCATGAGCATGGCCCTGAGATGGTACCACACAGACAGATGTCCAGGGGTTCTCGTGGGAGCATCCGTGGGTGTACTGCCCCTGTCAGACGTGCCCACAGAGGTCTTACAACCTCAGCTATGTTTCGGGCTGTCATGCAGGCACAGTCACGTATGGAACAGTTCACCAGACAGGGTCTGAGGGAGCTGACAGCATGTCGCACAGCCATGACTGACAGTATGCGTGACATTGCGGCTGCCATCCGTAATTTCACCGATGACATAGACAGATGTTGTGGGGACATATTAGATCAGTTCCACAACTACATGTCCATGAGCCAGGGCGATGGTGGACAGTTGAGGCATCAACATGGGTGTATGCCAGCAGCAGCTAGCAGTCATCGCGGATGACAACAGGGCTGCGGCCACCCCCATAGTGCCAGCAGCAGTCCCAGCAATGCTGGGTCTGTGCTGTCATCAGACTGCCCCAGGAGACCATGTGCACGTGGCTCTGGACAGGCCCGACAGGGATCTGCGTCCAGTCAATGAACAACTGCTTCTGATGACAGTACCCAGTCTGAATTGGTACCGGATACAGTCTGTAGCACCCCCGCAAGGCACAGGTACCATGTCCGTGGCCAGAGACACTGATCTGTATGACCTGGCAGGTACAGTCTGTGGCTGTCCACAAACACCAGTATATGGCAGCCATGAGGTGTAACTGTGTGCATCCATACACACATGCGAATTGACAACACCTAGGGCTACTGCATACATGCACACACTGCATCAACATTGCCCCACCTTGTACTGCTGTCCCTCACCAACACACATACACATACAAGTCAATTGGTGGTATCAGTGGCAGACTCAGGCATACCAAGTTCACACCCTGTGCATATGATGAAACTGTGCCACCTCCTGCAATCTGTAACATCAGTGCAGGTACAGGTTAATATGTTGCTGATGCACAGCGTGACTACATAGATGTGTAGTAATAGTATCATGTTGTTAACAGTATTGTGTGCTGATATAATTGTGGGTATTTCCCAGCATGCCTGATGCAGTAAGGGTATGATTGTCTTGTACTGTTGTCTACACCCATGGTAAGTACCATAATGTATCATCTGCACATGTTGGCATACTGGTGGTAAGGATGTCAACAGAAGGCTACATACATAGGTAGCACAGGGGATAAGGTAATGAAAGTATTGATACGTAATGATGGACATGTAAACTGCAAGTGGCATGTTGCCCACACTGGACTCTGCAATGCGGATGTTTGAGGATGTTGATATGTGTGCAGTACTACACGACTGGTACAGGACACACAGGAGCACCCTAGCACTGCAAGCTCACATCTCATACCATGCTAGACAGCCCCAACACACAAAACTAACTTTCACAGGAGGGAGAGTCCCCATAAATGTCAGGGATACTGTGGTGGCAGGACAGGTAGCATACATCCTACTAAGTATGGAACCACTGAGTGAAGGCTCAGTGCCTGTTATTTGACATGTGTATTACTGCAGATATGAGCACCTAGGTTTCCATCCAGTTATTGTACATCCTGACGGTACATGGTCTGTACACTTGTGTGCGCTGAGACTGGACCCTAGCCATCTGACCTGTGTATTTCTATGTACATGTGTATAGTGCCTGCATATTTGCACTGTTACCTACTGGAAGTGGTACAGCTTGTTTGTTGTACAATGGACTACATGCAGCCCTGCTTACGGTAGCTTTGTTTGCATGCATGTTTGCTTGCAGTTACCCTGGAACACTGATCCCACCTGCAATGCAGAGTTACAGAGCTTCTGTGGACTCCTAGTGACATCTGCATAGCTTACTATATGTATGTCCATGTCTCACTTGACAGAACGTCACTGTTTGTCCTGTTCACATGTACGTTGCCTGTGACACATTGCATATGACTTACCTGGCATTTGTCCACGTGAGCAGTCATATATGCCAGTGCTAACTAATCACAGGCACTACACCCTCACATACTCACCTTCTGTACCTTGTTCCCCATTGGCCCTATGTGCTGTTAATCACCATGGCAATCACAATACTATGATAGCATGTGCAAAGGTCACTTGTCAGTCACCTCTATGGTACAGTTGTGGAATATGTGGGTCATGTGGCAATGTCACAGCTGCCACATGTACACAGTCAACCCTCTCCCCTACACATGGATGTACAACACATGTATGAGATGCAACCACATAGCTAAACTGGGGACTAAGCACTCTGAACCCAGTACTGGCATAACCTGTCAGGTGGCATGAAATACTACAGTGACTACAATACCAGTCTGATGTAGGCCTACACTGACAGAAATCCAAACACGTGAACACAATGGGCCATTCGTGGAGCCTCAGAATAGCATCCTGCCTGAGCAGCAGACACCTCTGCAGCTGGCACACAGACATACGTTAAGCCAGAACACAGCACGTGCAACACATAGCACACAAATCCTGTGAGCCAAACAGTCAGAGCCTGTACAGCTAGACAACACACCTGCTACAGTTGTGTTAGGTACCTTTATTGTCCGGTACAGTGAGGTCCCGCTCACCAGACTGGACAAGGTGAAGGTCATAGTGATATGCCTGTGGGGCACTATGGTCCACCACATAACACAAGCATACAGGTCAGTCAGAGGCATGGACACATATGACTCAGTCATTGTCCATGCCACTATGGCTGACCTGTGATGTACCTCCCTGGATTACATGATAGGGAACATGGAAGGGCTCTCTGAGCATGTGGCACAGGCTGGTATGACCCTGACCTTGGTTGGCATCATACCGTCACCAGGAATACTGACGTATTACTGAATGCTGATGAATTACTGTAGCTACAACACCCTAGCTGAAAGGTTCCTAGCATGTAGCCATACCACTCCCACAACAGGTGAAAACATGCAGCACCTGTTCATCAACAACATGTAGACTATATGCCTCAGACCAGGTGTGTATCCCTCGCTGCTAGGATGATGCCATATATATCTCACACTGTATATACACATACCACATGCAGCACCCACACAGAAGACCACAGTCATAATGTTATCTAGTGCAAATACCATGTATTC
This sequence comes from Protopterus annectens, assembly GCF_019279795.1. Classification (NCBI taxonomy): domain Eukaryota; kingdom Metazoa; phylum Chordata; order Ceratodontiformes; family Protopteridae; genus Protopterus; species Protopterus annectens. Next base: position 1,809,620,303 of record NC_056728.1, on the reverse strand, counting down.
ACATGTGGCAGGCGTCAGACATGGGAACTATTGAAGGTCACAGGTACATATGTGTATTTGGCACACACATACATCATCTGTGTCCATTGCCATTACTGGTTTAATTGATGTCATGCATTATTGTGAACAACAACCTACACACATGGGCATTCTGTGTGACAAAAACACACGTGGCATGTGTGGAATTCAAAGCCATAACTAACTGTGCTATGACAGTAGTGAGAGATGCAGTAGCAGAGTGTGCTATTTGCATTACTGGGAGATTTGCCCTCTTCTGCTGTACTTGTAGGGTACTGACATCATCTCTGTGTAGAGATTGGAATATGCAGCAGCTGGTGTGTTGTACTGGTTGGCAAAAGGGTCAGTGCTCTTACACATGTAATTGCACACACCCTACTTCCTAGGATGATACCATATATATCTCACACTGTATATACACATACCACATGCAGCACCCGCACAGAAGACCACAGTCATAATGTTATCTAGTGCAAATACCATGTATTCACATGTGGCAGGCGTCAGACATGGGAACTATTGAAGGTCACAGGTACATATGTGTATTTGGCACACACATACATCATCTGTGTCCATTGCCATTACTGGTTTAATCAATGTCATGCATTATTGTGAACAACAACCTACACACATGGGCATTCTGTGTGACAAAAACACACGTGGCATGTGTGGAATTCAAAGCCATAACTAACTGTGCTATGACAGTAGTGAGAGACGCAGTAGCAGAGTGTGCTATTTGCATTACTGGGAGATTTGCCCTCTTCTGCTGTACTTGTAGGGTACTGACATCATCTCTGTGTAGAGAATGGAGTATGCAGCAGCTGGTGTGTTGTACTGGTTAGCAAAAGGGTCAGTTCTCTTACACATGTAATTGCACACACCCTACTTCCATCCCCACCCCCAGATGCACACTTGCATGATTCAACCCCCTACCTAACTATGTTATGAAACACAAGATGGACGCATTAGCGGAGCGCACTATTTGCATTACTGTGAGGTTTTCTTTCTCCTGCTGTACTTATAGGGTGCTGACATCATCAGTGTTTAGAAAGAGGAATGTGCATCCTGTAGTGTGTTCTCCTAGTTGCCAAAAGGGGCATTTCTTTTATACAGAATTGCACACACACTAAGCATTCGCAGGATTCAAACCCCTACCTAAGTATGTTATGACACTCGAGACAGACACATTAGCAGAGCACACGATTCGCATTACTGGGAGGTTTTTCTTCTCCTGCTGTACTTATAGGGTGCTGACATCATCAGTGTTTAGAAAGAGGAATGTGCATCCTGTAGTGTGTTCTCCTAGTTGCCAAAAGGGACATTTCTTTCATACAGAATTGCACACACACTAACCCCTCTAGGGGCACACTGAGTATTTGCAGGATTCAAACCCCTACTTAAGTATGTTATGACGCTAGAAACGGATGCATTAGCAGAGTGCGCTATTCACATTACTGGGAAGCTTCCTTTCTCCGGCTGTACTTATAGGCTGCTGACATCATCAGTGTTTAGAAAGGGGAAATGTGCATCCTGTAGTGTGTTTTCCCAGTTGCCAAAAGGGACATTTCCCTCACACAGACTTGCACACACACCAACGCTGCTCACATACACACACACTAAGCATTTGCAGGATTCAAACCCCTACCTAACTATATTATGACACGTGAATGAAATGCATTAGCAGAGCGCACTATCCAAATTACTGGGCATCTGTTCCGCACCTGCAGTATTTATAGGGTGCTGACATCATTATTTCTACAGAGGTATGTACATCTAGTACTACCTGTCAGGTGGGGGATAGCATATATATGCATTTGCAGCCACCTACTTCAGGGTCAGATATGCACATTGCACTGGCAGGTTATGTTCTATACCATGCTTTGTGACCACAGGACCTGTAACACACAACACAACCAGTTCGGACCACCCCTCCCACATCCAGGACACACACTTTGCTTCCCTGGGAACAGTGCCAAGATATGCAGGTGTTCACATACACCATTCCAGTTGTTAATGTCAGGTACAGGTATATTGTATGTGGGAACTACTCAGGCCTCTACAACATTACCCTACAGCCACTACAATTTGTGAGTCCATGTGCTATGGCAGAACCACTCACCACAGCCACAAGGGGGAATATATATTGCACCTGACCATCTGCAACATGGGTACTCACTGTTCCACACCAGAGTTAGACCACCATTGTTGATATCTGACCATACCCACCTTTCCCTGGACATCCATATCCCATCCCCACTCCCAGGCAAGATTGTCACTGCAAACAAAGTGTATTTATCAAAAGCAGACTTTACACTTGTGAAGACTGGGGTGGAAGACTTCAAAGGACCCATGCTGGGGGAGTATACAGGCCACTCTGCATAATCCTTGACAATTGCATTCTATGAGCATGTGGAAGGTTTGCATTGATCATGCTATCCCAAATATACCCATGACTCCTCCACAACAGGACACCTATCAGGTGTACACCAGCCATATATGAGCTGTCCAACAGACAGAGTGAGCTAATACATTGCACAGCAGTAGCCCACAGAGGGAGGACATCTCTGAACAGTACTGGCACGACACTTCAATCCCTCATAATCATCACGACAAAGTGTTGACAGTGAAATTGTCCAGACAATGCAGATAAGGCTCCCCTCAGTCTGTTTTTGATGCCCACTTACTGTTAGAGGTCCTCACCAACCCTCTTCCAGCACACACCAACAACATGGATGTGGCTTAGCAAATTCAAACCCTGGGATCTCCACTGTGTCCCTGCTTGACGGAGGCACAGCACACTAGCCTCACACGGTGCCTTATGTGACCTACTTTACAGTGGCACAGTAGCCTACTTTACTGGGGAGGCAGACGCCAAGCACACTCTGGCTAAGCTGTCATTCCCTAGGGCAAACAGCCTAGTGTTGACCTCTACACCCATATGTTTAATTGTCAGATGCACAATATTTGTTGCTGATAGACTGGTTGCAGGTCTTTATTGCCATAGCATTCCCTGTTTCTATGAACAACTTGTGTATCTGTGGAAGATGTTTGAATATGAGAGGGATCCACTATATCACTTATGTCTCTGTAGTCATTTAACTGTGTGCACTGGGCAGATTGCTGTAATGTGGTTGGTTCCTGGAATAATACGTACAAATACCAGATATGTGTGGCCAACTGCTAAACTGAGATTTGGCCTAAGTGTGTGAGCATGCCCAGTTCAGGCTTTCCATGCCATGTTGTCTGACATATGTCTCATTTATCAAGTGCGCGAGCATGCCCAGTGTGAGCTTTCCATATGTTGAACTCTGCAGCCCACCACAACTGTGGATGAGTGTGAACTTCAACAATATCTCATGTTTATGGTTGTGTGTTGTGTGTCATGTTGTGTAGTTACTGTCCAACTGCTTTGTGTCTGAACACAACAGGGATTATACTGTGCCTGCAGGGTTTGCATGGGATACTTTGCATACAGTTGTCAACATCCTTTCATACTGACCTAACACTGTAGTACCGTATAGTGTACTGGTTCAGTACTTTCACTGTGGTGGACAGTATCCTGGGCTTTAGTCCTATCACTGCTTTAAATTTTTATAGTGAGCACAACAGCCTGGTTAGGGGCCAGTTGTGCACATCTGACCATGTTGCATTATGTTCAGATATGAACTACTTAAACCAGGCTTGTCCAACATTGGTAGTGTATTCCACAACATAGGTATACATTGGCAAACACTAGCGATGTGCCCTAGGCCATTTCTAATGCTAGTCGGAGAGTGTGTTTGTCCTTCGACACACATTGTAAGTGGAGTTTGCCATGACATATGTCATGGTTAGTATAATGTGCCTCTGTCTGCCCGTGACATAACAGTGATACCCTGGGTAAACCTACCATCTCCCCTCCACTCATCAAGATTCCTCTTGAGGATAGTCGATGAGTGACTCTCTGGCTAACCTGTACTGGGAGTTTACTCAAGAGTGAGGGTGGCTTCTGTGTTATGGATCATTCAGTACAGCTTGTCCTATATATGTCAGTGCTGGGGTTCAGGTCTCTCATGTGCATAGCTCACTGCCATTCAGATTGTACAAGGTGCAGCATGTTCATTGATTCTAGCTTGGACATGGCTTTATACATCAGGCACAGCTTGCCTCTGGGTGGTCAGTATGGCAGTGTGTGGAGCTGCAGTTTGTTTAATCAGGCAACACATGGCATCTGTTCAAGCTCATTGATACTCCTGGTGAGGTACTTTTAGGGACTTTACAGTTGATGGAGGTGTCTGCTGAGGTACATCCCACAGGGGCTATTGTAGTCAATTGTAACGCTGATGAAGGATGACTGCAGAGTCACAATGACCTCCCCTTATCTAGATCTGACAACCTTCATGATTAGGTGGGTATATGGTATGTTTCTGTAACCACTACAGCCACATGCTTGTCCAATGCAGGATATCTATCAACTTGTGTCCTAGGGTCTCTCATTGCATGTTAAGTACTTAATGGGTTAACACCTATGTGGTAATTGGTGGGCACTTACTGTATATCCACAGGGGTTGACTATACACTTTTCTGCAATTAGCTTGCTAACATGGCTATGGCACCAGTTGTCTGTTTCTATGTGGCCCTTTTGTGGGATGCTTGTGTCAGCTGGAGGGTCAGATATGGTGGCCAGTTTGTAGTCCTCTGCAAACATGTTCAGACACAGTCCTTCCATGTTGGCCTGTACCTATGTGACATATATACCAAACAAGGGAGGTCCCAGGACCAAGCCTTGTGGGATGCCAGTTATATCTGGTTTGTAGTCTGACATGGCTGCAGCATGTCTGATCATATCAATTCTGTCCTTGGTCTGGTTTGCAACCCCTCTACTGACATAGGGGTTTATATTTAAGCTGGTGAGCTTATCTTTAATGAACACGTGGGGTATTGTATGGAAGCCTTTGCAAGGTCCAGCTACGCTGTGTGGACCACATTGCCCTCATCAATGACCTTAATGACTGTTTCAAATGAGTCAAACATGTTTAAGGGGCAGAATCTTTACTTAAGAAAGCCACACTGGGTAGGGTCCGTTGTCAGTAGGTCCCCAATATCTTTATGTCTGCTGTACATGCTGATCCTTTCCATAGCTGTGCAGACCAAGCTTGTCAGGATTCTGGGGTGGTAGTTTGCAGTATCCATTCAGGCAACACCTTTGTTGAGAAGGACCACTGTTGTTGTACACTGCTCTTTGGGTACATATCCTGTGGTAAGGCTGACATTGAGCAGTAGTGTGATTTGGCATTCCATTCTTCTTGGAGTCCACATTGGACTCAGCCCAGGACACCATCTCATACCATTGCTGCTGTGTGTTTTGCTTTGTAGATGCTGGCTGTTACCTCAGCATATGCAATGTCAGGGGGCCAGCATTCTGCTGGGATAGATATTTTGCATTCTGGGGGGGGGGGTTGAACTGCACCTGTCAGGTTGGATGTTGGCAATATGTGTGTGTGTTTGGTATGTTGTTTGTAATATTTGAGTGATTCAGAGCATATCTGTGAATTCCCAGCAAGGTTCCTACCATCAGTTAAGAAAGACTTGTGATTATCCTTAGTGTCCTGTACAATTTGTATCTTCATAGGTTCATAGGTTCATACTAGGCTATCCACCCTAGGGCATTTATAAGCCTAGCCAGTGTGTGTGTGGCTTTCACCACCCCTTGCTATGTGAATATTATGGCCATTTATGATTTACTTTACTGTGCCTCTGTCTGGACGTTTCACAGTGAAGACCCCCAGTGTACATCTACGATCATCCATCCACTTGGCAAGATTCCTGTTGAAGATTGTCAGTGAGGGGCTCTGCCTAACATGGAGTGGGATTCTGTTCCAGGGTGTAGGGAGCCTCTGGGTTATGTATCTGTCCCTCCAGCACATCCTATTTCATTATGTGTTGAGGTTGACATCTCTCACTCTCACAGCTCCTATGGCTTTGGGTTTTCTGGGGTGGAGCATGTCCATTACTCCTGTGTTGGACATGGCCTTGTACAACAGGCATACAACGCCTCTGTGTAGGCAGTATGTGACTGCATTCAGCTAGGGTGTCTACAGCCAGGCAGCATATGACATATATTTGAGACCCTTTATCCTCTTGGTGAGGTACCTTTGAGGTCTTTCTAACCGCTGCAGGTGTCAGGTAAGGTACATCCCAAATGAGGCATTGTACTAGATTATGGGTCTGATAAGAGAACAGTATAGGGGCACAATGACCTCTGTTGACGTAGATGTGAATCCTTTCATGATACGGTGTCCAATATAGACAGTCTTCCTAGCCACATTGGCAATGTGAGTGTCACATAACAGGTTACTGTCCACTTGTGTCCCTAGGTCCCTGATTACTCCTTCCATATATAATGGTTTACCACCTATGTGGTAATTTGTGAGTACCTTGTTTGGTATTTGGTGAGACATTTATACTGTCCACTGTCTTCAGGACAGCTGGGTGGGGTTCCTGTGTGTGAGAGTGTGGTCTGTAGCATGCTACAGACTGTAAAGTAGTTTTGCCTATGGTTAGTTGCACATGGGTGGTCTCCGATGCTTCATGCATTGTCAGTTACCTGGACGTATGGGTGTCTGTGCTGAATATGGATACTCCCCCTCCTTTTATGTTTTGGTCCAGGTTTTGGGGCCATAACGCATGATATGAGGTATAACCTGGTAGTGCCGATGTGCTGTCAGGAGGCTTGCTGCAGGTTTTTGTCACTGCATGGACATCAATGTTCTCCATACTGGGGAGGACCTCGGGAGCATGCATATTGAGGTTTACACATCTGGCATTGGTCAGCATTACCCTTATGTTTCTTTCCACTTATGTTTTCTAGGGTGGTGGGTTAGTCTTTTCAGCCATGCCTACAAAAGGCTCTATGGAGGTGGCAAAAGCCTTATCCAATATCCAGACACCCAGGGGTAACAGGTGCAAGCCATCCCTGGAACAGCAGCATAGCTTGTCAAGCATGACATGCCAAGCAGACAGACATTGGATCCCCTTGGAATGACACTAGTAATTGTGCCACTTGTTAAAGCTGATCATTCTGTGTTTGTACTGTGGCATCATTCTTGGTGAGGGTAGGATGCTGCAAATGGTCAGTGTCAAACCGGCCTGGACTACATAATCGGAGAGCTCATCTATGTCTCTTTTCATGTAGTCCAGGGAGGTACATCTCAGGTCATTCACACCAGCATGGACAATGACTGCATCATATTTCTACTTGCTTTGGGGTGACCTGCGTACTTGTGTTATGTGGCGTATTGTAGCAGCCTACAGGCAGCTTACTGTACCCTTTCCCTTGTTCAGTCTGGTGAGCGGGACAGCAGTGTGTCTGACTATGGAGTCACCTATTACAACTGTATCAGGCATGTTGTTTCTCCTTCTGGCCTGTGACTGTTTGGCACACCAGCTTTGTGTACTATGTGTTGCATGTGCTATGTTTGGAGGTTGTGGTTGCTTGGGTGTCTACTTTGGAGGCCTCTGTTGATGTGGTGTGTTTGTAATTAGGGCCTCCGGGAATGTTTTTCTGTGTTTATGTCTTTGGTTAGCAGTTGTGATCGGTCTATGTGGGACTGGGTTTGTGGTGTGTGTGGTTACCTTCTCCTCCTGACTAGTTTTGACAGTACTGAGTTGAGGGAGCTCAGCCTCTGGTTTGGATAAATGGTTGCATCTCTCACATATATTTGTATTTCTTGGGGTGAGTTGAGGGTTGTCTGTGTACTTGGGGCAGGTGTAACATTGCCTCAAGATTCACAGATTCAACTTGTTGTAGCTGGCCTTAGTGGATTGTATGTGTGGACATATTTTATTGCCATACTACTGATTAGTGATTACTTCCCTTTTTATGTTTTCTCTATCATGTAGTAGCTTCCTCATTCTCTTGCATGGTTTAGTAATGGCTGGAGTCCACCATGCCAGATGCCTGTGTATATGGCATTGTGTCTTGGTTTTATTTGGGATTGCATAATCCAAGCATTCCTGGCAGTGTTCATGGAATGCCTGTATAACAGGTTCTGAGGTGTGGCCCATATTTTGCACCTGCACAGGGCCTTTAATGGATTCCACATCAGTTTGGAGGAGTGCAACTTTTGCTTTACACATGTTTTTCACTGTGGTTTTCTGGCCAGGGACTGTGGTCAGGATGTGTATATCCAGTGTGATTACTCTATGGTCTGGTCTTACCAGTGAGGGATACACTTCTCATCTTGCCATCCAGTACCCATGTTGCTGATTATCACATCCAGTATGCTTACCCCTCTTGTGGGAATGGTACATTGTTCCTGGGCATTTTGGTTTATGGATTCTAGGAACTTTTGTCCTACAGTGTTGGAGCTAGTATAATGCTCCCAGTCTATGTCAGGGTATTTTCAGTCACCCAATATAATGTGGTTTGGAGGGCTTGATATATTCATGTATTCCAACATAGGCCAAGTGCAGTTCCTGGTGTTAGGATGGTAGTCTGTAGCAGGCTATAAACTGGGAGGAAGTTTTAGCCACTGTTACTTGACCATGGCTAGTCCATGCTGCTTCTTGTTGTGGTACCAACATGGGAGTGTGGTTATCCTTGACAATTATTGCTAGTCACCCTCCTTTTGTAGCTTGTTCCATGTTTTGAGGCTGTACAGCACAGTATTATGTGTAACCTGGTAGTGTTAGGGTGCTGTTGTGAGCCTTGACCCAGTTTTCTATTACAGGACAGAAATCAACATTCTCCATACTGGGGGAGTTTAGACTGCATGCATCTTGCTGTTTAGACTTCTGGCATTGGGTAACATTACATCTAGGTTCTTATCCCTTGTGATACCTATGGAGGTGGGTTTGTGTTTTGAGCCTTACCTATTCAGGGCATGCTGTGGGTAACAACAGCCTTTGCCAGTATCCATAAGGCCTGGACTGATAGGTGCACGCCACCCCTAGCAGGTGGAGCATCATGTCATGCTCAGCATGTCATCCCAGGCTGGCACACATTGGATCCCCTTTGACTAACTGCAATACTTCAGCCAATTATTGCAATTGATCATCTCATCGTCATATTGTGGCATCATGCTTGCTGAGGGTAGGATGTTAGTCAGGGTCATCAAGTGTGCATATACTACATGGTGTTACATTGCTTAACACATGGCATTCATGCCTCAGGTGGTGCTGCAGGGCTGCCTCTGTCGGATGCACATACTACACTCCCTGTACATGTTTGAGAGCAGGTTATGTCATTTTAGGCATCCCTGTTATTATATGAGTGAGTCAGAGAGGGGTATCATTCCCAGGGTTCCTACTGAGCCAGTGTATGTACTATGCATTGCCTCTTTGCCAAGGCCAGGGCATACTGGGCATGCCTCCTTCTGCCTACTGGGGCAGGTTCAGGTTATTCCTCCTCCGAGTCACGCTCAGCCAGTGATGGCCTTGGCAATGGTGGGGGGCTGTTTGGCCCGGCCCTATGCTGGTCCTGCTGCAGCTGTTTTTGCAAGATCATATTATGTAGCATAGCACATACCATGACAATTTGGGTACATGTAGTTGGTGAGTACTGCAAGGCTCCACCAGATGTGTCCAGACACTGGAACCGTGACTTGGGCAGCCCAAACACACGCTCTATTTCATTATGTGTTTGTGCTTGTGCCTCATTATGGCATTCCTGTTCAGGTGTGTGTGCGTTTCTGATGGGTGTCATCAGCCACGGCTCCAGTGCATAACCTGCATCCCCCACTAGGTGTCCATGTGGGATGTCCCCATTGGCAAATGTCTGGTACAAACCAAGTAACCAAAACTAAACTGAATTTAAAACTCCACAAGGACACGAAGTTCCACCAAGGTTTATTGTAACAGAAGGCACAAGACAACTCCACCACTGACCTAGGTTTCGTCGTAAAGACTTCTTCAGAGTGTTGGAGCTGACACAATAAATACAAACATCAATTACTCAATTGATAATTGATTGGTTACACTTGACTATTAAACAACAACACGAAAAAAAAACAACAAAAAAACAACAAAAAAACAAGTAGCAAAAAACATCAAACATCAAGCACTATATGTCAATTATCTATACTAAAAACCCCTATTCATTAAAAACACTATTCATGTGGAATATACATGTGCTACATAAAGAATTGACTTAATGTAACGTAATATAATGCATCATATTGTCTAAATTCAACTGAAAAAATGTTAAATATGATTAATATTAACCATCATGACCACTATATACAGTTAAAACATTGCATACTGGCCGTGCTAAAATGACACTACTGCACAGGATTAACCCATAATATTTTGTAGCCTCAGATAGGGTTTAATAGATATGAATTCATTGAGGCCTGGATAAAAATGTGCATTTAAAATTAGTTGCCATTTAAGCTCACAAACGTCAAGATGATACCCAGTTAACCTACCTTGTTGATCTTGTACCAATTGTTCTATTATACAAAAAGAGAATTTGTGAGTTTTATGTGCTATAATGTGTCTAGCTAAAGCATTCGTGGGCTTTTGATGTTGTATGTCAAGGACATGTTCTTTTATTCTGTCCCTGAATTTCCTACATGTCTTGCCCACATAGAAAGCTGTACATGATTCACATTTAGCTAAATAAACTACATTTGTGGAATGACAATTGAACTTACCCTAATCAAAATATTAGTGTTGTTAACTGTTATTCTACCCCCTGTTTTCATTACATAACTACAAGTAGAACATCTCCCACAATTATTATTGCCCCTTAATTGGTTAATATTGTCCAGTTGATTTGCAGATCCTTCAAAAATTTGTTTTAAAGCCCTATCCTTGCGAAATATAAATTTTGGTTTTCTAGCTATAAAACCCTGAAACTCCTTAAGCTTGGTAAAAGATCTCCAATTCTTTTCTATAATTTTAATTACACCATCTGTATCTGCATTGTATGTAACTACAAATAAGGTGTACTCCTCCCGTAAATCAAACCTTGTTGAGTTAGGATTGGTAAATACTGAACACAAACTATTAATGATTGGCTGAATACATCCATTCATTCTTTTAGTGTATATTTCCTTTTTTTATCTTTTCACACAGGGATAAAGGATAACCCCTATTCGTGAATAATTTAATCATAAAATCAACTTCTTTTAAAAATTCAGCCTCTTCACTAACCATACGTGCAGCCCTAATTAACTGACCTTTGACAATTGATTTCCTCTGATGTTCTGGGTGCCAACTGTCGTAATGCAGATAAGAATTTGAAAATGTTGATTTTCTGAATATTTTAGAAGAGATGTATTTTTTATCCCTATTGTAAATTAATTTCACATCTAAATAACTAATCTCGTCTTCACCTATTTCAAAGGTAAAATTCAAAAACCAAACTGTTTGGTTAATATAAGATATAAATCTCTCTATATCTTTCTTGTCACCTTGCCATATAATAAAAATATCGTCAAAAACCGGGTGTATACCTTAATGGATGACCTGAACTCACTATTAAAGACAAACTTGTTCTCCCAATACGCCATGATGTAATTAGCGTAAATGGGGGCACATGCTGCCCCCATTGCCACACCAGTTTTTTGACGAAATTTGTGTCCTTCAAAAAATATGAAATTGTTATTTAGTACCAGTTCCATTAACCTAACATACACATTAATTTGATCTTGATCATAAACACCTGTGACCATCAATTGTTCCTCCAGCCATTCAAGACCAATTTCATGTGGAATAACACTAAATAGGTTAACCACATCAATTGTCAAAAACACAATGTTTTCCAAAGTTTTGTAATTTCTAATTTTATCCAAAAGTGCCACGAGTCCTTAGATATACGAAAAACTTTTTAAACCACTTTTCAGTTTTAAATCTAAGTATTGACTAATAAAAGACACCTTACTCCTCTTACCATCAACGATAGGTCTAAAACGAACATTGTCAAGGCCCTTATGGATTTTTGGGATACCAAAGATCCCACTGATCACAGGATGTTTATTAACCATGAAGAAATATTCTTCCTCGTTAATTTGTCCCTGATACAACATGTCATCTAGGGCCAGATCAATTTTTTGATATGCTAAATGGATCTCATTGATGCTTACTTCCACATAGTTGTCTTTGGATAACATAATCAACATTTCATTATCATAATCAATCTTGTCTGTTATTACGGCTCCATTTCCCTTGTCGGGCTTCATCACACGTATATTTTTGTTGTTACATATGTGTTTAATACATTCAATGTTATCTTTCCCTAGATTGCTGCACTTTGTAACATTACTGCTTTTATATAATTGCCTAATCTCCTGTTCACACAAATTTTCGAAAATATGCACCAAGTTGTTGTATGGTGGATTGAAATAGCTTGGTTTTTGTAATCCTGTGTGTCTAGCATTACTATCCTCACCCTTCTCAAATCCAAAATGTGCTAACAAATTAAGTTTGCGTGTAAATAATTTTAAATCCTTTAGTGTCTCTGCAACATTCCCTCTTCTACAAGGTACAAAATTAAAACCTTTTGATAATGTGTCCACATGCTGAACATTAAACTCCGAACTTGAATAATTAAATAATTTAAAATCTTGGGAGGTATTAAATATAATTGTAGGGTTGGACAAGGGGGTGGTAAGTTCTACCATCCGTTCGCTCTGACAAGAGCAAACACTTCCTTCATATTCAAAACTGTTAATTAAATCATTATTGTCGTTATTCGTTCCTTTAAAGAAATCACTACCATTCATTACATCAAAATTAACTTCATCATCTATAATTTGCTCATTAATCTCTAACGCCATTGTATGTACAGCTTGCTGCTCATTATTTTCATTAAGCTTATCATTTAATTCTGATTGTGTTTCGATTAGGTCTTCAAAACCTTTGTGTAAACTCAATTGCATCAAAATTCCATCATTAATGTCTATATATCTGTCATCTACCAAATGATTTCCTATTGTATTATGAACGTCTTCATTAACGGTGTTATGAACATAGTTGTCACCCACATAACTAGCACATATATTTATGTCCTTAACAAGGTTAGTATTAAAATCTTCTGTCGTATATTGTACTACAGAAGAATTCAAGTCAATATGCTGACAAGTGCCTGCTGTTAATTGTTCTAAAAAAGTATTACACATCATACATTCAGAATCGGTGTAAACAAAATTCGGTACATCCATAATTTGATGCGAACTCATCTGCATTTCATTAATATCGGCAGTACTAGGGAACATTGAATCAATGATTACCCCATCTTGAAGACTATTTAAGTCACCATGTATGCTAACAGAATTGTCGTTAATATCATTCTTGTCCTTAATGTCGACCAAATGGTCACAAATATCCATCATAACATGAGCTGTATCATTTGGGTTGGAACCACATTTGTCCCCCATAGAAGAACACAAAACAGTCTCATCACGAGTAACGCTAACTTTTAAGTAATCGTCGCATAAACTTTCAAAATGTAAACTGGCATTCACGTTGTCGTCGTCCATCACATCATTATAAACACTGATTTCAATGTCTAACAAATTCTCAGAGCCGTTAATTAAGTTCTTTCTAATCGGAGTCATGGAACAACTTGACAAAACATGCCCCGAGAAGTCTTTTGCGCCGCTACTTAAACACACAACACAGTCTTTTTCGCAACTAGAATTGTCATGTATCCAAAATATTCTTTTATTTACCTTTTTGCTGTCCTCTGCCAGTCGCCCTGTTGGTTTCTCCACTGATAATCCATCCTTGACTTTAGACCCGTTTGATATTTGTCGCTTCCATAAACAGGCCCCTGCTGTCTTATTCTCTCCGACCTCCTTGGAACTTCTCCTAAAGGGTCTGCGCACAGCGGCACTATAAGTACCTGTTGCTGTTTCCGTAAACGCCCCTTCTTGTAGTTCTTCCTCTTGATTGGTTGAATCTTCTGTTGTAGAAATACGATGACTGGCATTGGTCTCCAGCGGGTACACCTTCCCATTCTTGTATGCCACAATATCACGCTGCAATTTATCGAACTTTTTGCGATATAAAATATCACAGTTCTTTTCTATGTCCTTCACTGTGTTAACATAGTTGGTAAAATACTGATCAAACATTAAATCATGTGTTATTTTATCATGAATGCCATCCAACTCACTCAATAAACTTTCTATCCATTGGCAAATGTCTGGTACAGCTGCGTCAAATGCCAGATATGGGAGTCATGGTAGCTCCCAGGGCAGCCAGCACACACATTCATTATTATGCCCTGGGCATCACACACGACCTGGCAGTTGATGGAGGGGAAGCCCTTGTGGTTAATGTAGGCCCTACCCCGCTCACCGGCTGGTGCTTTGATGCGTATGTTCATGCAGTCTATTGCACCCACTACCTCAGGGTATTCCACTATTTGCTGGAAGAGACGCATATTGCTGGCCAATACCTCACGGGCATTGGGGAAATATACATGATCACCGACATGTGCTGACATGGCATCCAGGAACTGGTGCAGTACCCTGGAGGCTGATGCCTGTGATATCCCCATCATATCACCAGTTGGTCTCTGGAAGGTACCTGTTGCTAGTATTCTTAGGCCAACACATACCTTGGTTTCCACTGGGATGGGTTCCCCTCTGTTGGTTCTGTGTGTGAGGCGTGGCCTGCACAGCTCGACAATTTGCTGCAGGAGGTCTCTGTTCACTCTATAGTGCTGTACTATCTCCAACTCATGTAACCCGTGGTAGGTGACCCTGGGCCTGTACACTTTTCTCTGTCTCCTGGCTGTGGGTTGTCTGGCACCATTTGCATTGTCACCACCCTCAGCAAGCAGCCTATGTCTCCTTATGACAGCTATGGCAGCCCCTAGCATTTCTGCTCTGAGTTCAGCTTTTTCAGTTTTCACTTCTAATAGCTTACTCCTGTCTTGCAGTGTCTCTTGAGAGAAACATCCTGCACTGTTGTTTGCAGAGTTTTAAGTGCTTGGCTGAGCTACTATTCTACCTGTGTAATTGCCTGCTTCTAATTGTTTTCACCTGCTAGCTCCAGCAGTATTCCCTGCTAGCTTCCTACTAATTCTGTTGCTTCCTTTTTCCTTTCTGTTTCCTCAGGGGGGAGCAACGCGCATACCAGCAGAAACATGTTCACAGTGGCTTACACTCGCGCAGACATGCTTACACAGTTTAGAATCATCTTATTCAGGTTAAAACGCATGCACACTGGCACAAACAGTCTTAGAAGTCTGCCAACACACTCCCACATGCTCAGTCTGCCTTAGACGTGTGCACACTGCCCTACTTGTGCCTCATGGCGCACACATGTGCGCATGCACGCCCAGCAAGAAACTTTGGTGTAAACAACAGTGTACACCTTCCATTTCTTGACTTTCCCATGCTTATCTTGTGGCACTCCTCTTTCCATGACATGTGTCTGACATCTGTCATGTAACACTGACCTCCAATGAACTGCATTTCTTTCTGCCATTCCCCCCTGTGATGTCACCTATCTCCTACTCTATTCCTCCCCCTTATGTATCTCTTACACTACTCAGAATGTGCTCATTTTGCTATGTGACAGTGGAATTCAGTATCCTAACACTCATTTACATCAGATTGCCTACTAATGCTTAGTTACATGTCTTAGACTCAGCTTCCCCCCTTAGCAACAACTAAATGGTGGCCATGTTGTTTTTCGTCTGCTGGTCCCTGCATTGTAAATCCATGTATTGCATAAAACCCACATTTGTGGGTTTATAACCTTCATTTTTATGTTTTATATAACACAGCCCGTTTGTGTGGGGCTGCGCTGCGTTTAAACTTATTTATTTCTTATATTTGCATCAGGGTACCTTGCCAATGGCCACATATTTGGCCATTGGCATGCTGCCTGACACATATGCACCCTTTATTTGAAGCTGACATGGCTCCATTGTGTTATTTGCGGAAACATACTCAGTTGTCAACTGAGTACATTTCTGCAGCTAAAACGGCTCTTACACAGGCTACTTTGGGCTTCCTGGATCGCTAATCTACCTCATTTGCATGCCTTTCGGCTGCAAGTGAGGTGATTAGCATATCCACGCCCACTCCATGTAAGAGATGTTTTAGCTGGTCTCTTACACGGAATTTCGGGCTGTTCCTGGATCGCGAGGGCTGCATGGAGTCTTACACTACTCTTAGACTCCGTGCAAGCCTTCGTGAGTCCTGCCCTATGTGTACAATAGCTATAACGACTACAATTTACATTAAAACAAAAAGCAAATACTAATCAGAATTCACTTCTCTCTCTGGGATATGAGCATATGATACTGCATATTGTTGTAAAAATGAAATGTTTGGTGAGTTTATATCTGAAATGTGTATTTAAAAGTTTATTCCTTAGTGAATAGGTAAGGATATTCTATAACTAGCAACCAAAGATGAAAAACAACTCTGCTGAATATGCCTTTGTTCTTTTAAAAGCAATCGTAGCATCCCAATCTGACCAATGAAGTGCCCTGTGCTTACTATTATTGTCTGTAATAACACTTGTCAAACCATTTTCCTTTCTTTTCTAAGAAAATTTGGTTATGTTCTATAACCTTCATGTCGCCCACCTGATCTCCCTATGTAATTCCCCAAAAGTATCATAATTTCTTTCCTTCCTGATCTCAACTCATTTAGCCAAATTGCATTTTTTCTAGTACAGCCTGGAAGATATATGTCTAGTTACATAATTTCCTCAGAGTCAGACAGTCTGTAACAGGTGGATATGGATATAAAATCTAGGACAACAGTATGAAGTTTTTAGGAGACCAACATCTTAAACTTTAGTGGTAAACTACTTCATATTTTGCTCAATTTTCGTCCCTTCTCTTCCAAATTGCATCTTTTACTTCCAGCTGTCTTTTATCTTACAGCTTTTCTTCACTGTCCTATCCAAGACTGGATATATACCCCAGTGACACTGACATAGCAGACACTTGCACTGCTTTATCTTCTTTTTCATCAACAACTCTGAGTCTATGTTAATGTCCCCTGTTTTGCACTAACTTTTTAACTGGCTGATTTTCTGCTATTTTAAACATTTTTTTCAGCAGCTCACTGCTATTTTTCTTCTGTGTTAAATATTATCTAGTGTTTCCTGTTGAACCTAGGGTAGTTAGTAGCTGTAGCACAGTCCAGATCCAGGCTTGATACTTCTGGAACTGTTGTAGTGGTTTGAGCAAGTTTTTCATGACATCTTAGATTGAAAGGGGTCTGTCTGCATTTTTGTGAGAGAATTGTGTTTGACTGGCACCTGACTGCTAAAGAGAGATCAGTCTAGGGCTTGGAAAAAGCATCCTCATTGGTCCTTTTGAATTTTATTAAGACGTCTTTTTTCAAGTTTTAGCTTCTGGTATTTAGGCCCTGCATCTGAGCAGGTTTCTGCTTGTTTGTATCAAGCTGAAGTGAGGTGAGCTACCAGCCACAACTATGAGCTGAGATACCAGATGGCTAGAAGCTTCTGAGCTTCCAAAAAAAAAAAATAAGTTGGCTGTTTTTTATTTTTTTTTTTTGCTTATCTGTTCTATTTACTGTACTTTTTTATTGCCTGTTGCCCATTTTTATACTGTATTTATTTACTGTCTACTAAACTACACTGTTATACTGCAATCACCTCCTACACTGTGCCTGTAAAATCAAACTTTATTGTTGTTTTCACTGTTTAGTAAGCTTTTTTGTTGGTTCCTCTGTTTGTTAAATATTTATTGGTATTTTTTCACTGTTTTAAATCTACCTCTTCTACCTGCTTCAGTTTTCCTGCCAAGCAGTACATAAGTAACTGATCTGTTAACTGTTTAAATCATTCTTTAGAGCTTCCTGGCTGATTTTCTGCTGTTTTAAGCATTCAATGCTATTGAATCATGGTTGGCAGATGTCCAATTAATCTTGAACCCAAATAAAACTAAACTCATGCTCTTCCACTCCACTAAATTCAAAACCCAATCCACTTACTTCAACATCACATCCGGTAATAAGACTTTTATTGAACCACTACCATCCACCCAACTTCTCGGTGTTGTTATTGATCAAAATTTGAAGTTCGACTTACACATTGCCCAGACTGTAAAAAAAGTACACAATAAAATAGGTACCTCATACAGATGCAAAAACTACCGAAACACAACTGCAGAATAACCACAGCCATAACTCATCTTCTGTCAAATTTACTATACACCTTACCCAACCTTACCAACATCCACAAATCAGACCTAACCAAGCTAGATGCCTGCTATAATAAGATAGCTAAATTTCTCACTAGCTGTCCTCCTAGAACCCATCATTGTAAGACCCTAAGACAGCTATCTTGGTTAGAACTACCCCACCAACTCATTCTCACACAACTCTCTACTGCCCATCAAATGTACTATTAACCCGATAAAACACCAGCTCTACAAGGCCTCCTCAATCCCCATATAAGTGCCCGTCCACTAAGATCCATTAATAAAGCTCTAATTGAAGTAACCAGGAGTAAAAATAGCTCAAGTGACTATCTATACTCCTACTACACTGCTAAACTGTGGAATGCCTTACCACTTGAAATTAGAACTATAGCTTAAAAAACTTCAAGCATCTCATTAAAGCCCACCTCACCAATTCCTGGACTTGTACATGTACTAGGCATGGGTAGCCCAAACCATGGAACTAGCTGATTTTAAAATTTTAATTGCATATGTAATGAGCATTGAATTTAAGCCATATGACTACCTTATGTTTTTTTTCTTTCTCACTGTTAATATCTATCAGATTTTAAGTCTTCAGTTTGCTATGCTACCTGTAAATAAGACTAAGAATCGTAATTGCACTCTTATTGTATACAATGCCACTACCTGCTACTACTGTATGAACTGTCTTCTAGAAGCATTGTTATACAAGATTATTGGTCTTGTCTCCCACTTGACCAATTTATTCTGTTTTAGTCTTTTTACCATTATGCATGTCTGTTACTATTTTTTCGTTATTGTATTATACAACTTTCTTTCTACTGACAAAATAGTTTACTAACAATGGAGCTTTTCTCCTCAGGCCTCTACTGAAAAAGGGTTTTACGCCCAGTCGGACTCTCTCGGTAAACAAATGTAAAATAAAATAAATATGTAAAATACATTTTTTTTCAGTGTGTCACTGCTATTTTTCTGCTGTGTTAAATATTCTCTAGTGTTTCCTTCTGAAACTAGGGTAGCTAGTAGCTATAGCATACTCCAGATCCAGGCCTGCCTCTTCTGGAACTGTTTGTAGTGGCTTGTTTGTTCTGAGCATGTTTTCCATGCCATCTTGGATTTGAAGGGGCCTATCTGCACTTTCATGAGAGAATTGTGTTTGGTTAGCACCTGACTGGTAAAGGGAGGCCAATCTAGGGCTTGGAATAAGCATCCTCATTGGTCTGTTTGAATTTTGCTAGAGTTTTTTTTTCAAGTTTTAGATTCTGATATTTTGTCCCTGCATCTGAGCAGATTTCTGTATGTTTATGCATCACACAGCACTGTGCACTTCCACGCAACCGTGTGCCAAGGCTGGACAGTTAAATTTAACAAATTTTCCCTTAAAACACAGGCAGAAATATCCATTTGTCGAGATCCTTCTTGATCATTTCTCAAAAGCCACTCCTATTGACACCAGTCTTCAACCTAGCATTGTGGACAGTTGGACTACCCTTGTTTCTCCTGCCATCCTGTTGACTTGGGTCACTTTAGGCAGTTTAGCAATTGCCTCATGTACACAGACAACCGTCTGCTGAAAACACAGTCTAGTACAGAATGTGAGAGATGTATTTATACCAAGAATCTAGAATCCATATTCTATCTTACTCAAAACAGTAACAAAGAGAAGGTTGTCACCTCACCCACCACTACATATTCATATAGTACCACTACTCATACCGCATACCACTAGTCATATACATAGTAGACATTAAGCACATAAATTCACATACACAGAAGTTCTCTCAAAAACTTACCAAAACACCAGAAACCTCCAAAACACAAGTCACCACACCACCCATGACACCCACATGGCAACACCAGTGTCTCACCCACCAAGCCCATAAGACATAACACTCAAAAACCAAGTTTTCTTGTCATTGGAGACTCAGTAGTGAGACACATGGATGTCTTTCTCACCAGGTTGGACAAAGAGAAAGTCACAGCCGGCTGCCTGTCTGGTGCAAGGATTCACCAAATCATGCATGCACTCAGGACCCTCAACAACAAGCACCATTATGACTCTGTCATAGTTCATATTGGTGTGAATGGCCTGAGACATACCTCATTGGTCTATATGAAGAGAGACATGGTCAAGCTCTCTGAGCATGTGTCCCAGGCAGGTATGTCTCTAGCTTTGAGCAGCATACTACCCTCATGTAGAATGATGCCACAGTATGAACAAAATATGATTGATTTCAATAATTGGCTTAGTTTTTTTCATTCCAAGGGTATCCAGTTCTTGTGTGCCTGGGAAGCAATGGTTAACAAACCTCACTGCATTCCTAGATACAATTTGCACCTGGCACCCTTAGGCTTTTGGCTGCTAGCTAAGACTCTTGCCTCCCCCCTAGTGCCTTTTTAGACAAGGTCTGGAAAACAACATTACTGACATGAAATTAACCAATCAGAACAAAATAAGGGTCATGCTACTAAATACTAGGAGCTTAAACCAAAAACTGCACTCCCTGGAAGCACTTCTATTACTAGAAGATCTAGACATCTGTGCAGTCACAGAATCCTGGTTTAAGGCCTCAGAGAGTACCCCAACCCTGCAAGACTACAATGCCTTCCACACCTTTATACTGCAAAATGAACACGTGAAAACCAAAGGAGGCAGGGTTTCAATCTATATTAGAGATAAATTCACCTCATGTCTAGTTAGACTGGACAACTCCATGGAGTTACTCCAGGTCCAGGTTACGGTGGGTAAGATGCCCATTCAAGTCTTACCCAGTTATAGATCCCCCCATGGGTCACAACACCCACAAAGCCTACTTAACCCAAATGAAGACAATCAAAATTTTACCAAACACACTGGTTATGGGGTATTATCCCACCATCAACTGGGAAACCTACTGTAACTCAAACTCGCTAGTATAAAAGTTCCTTGACTTTGTGATTCCCTGGAGCAAATTGTCCATACCCCAACAAGAGGAAGAAACATTCTAGATCTGGTCCTCACCAACATGTCAAACAGGTGTACTGCTGCAACTGTTGGACCCTCATTAGTTAAAAGTGATAACAGATCAGTCACCTTCAAACTACCAATAACACCCGAACTTACAAAGGGTGAAATCAGGCTAAAAAACTTCACCAAGGCAAACTATACACTCCCAGGTGAAGGTACAAATGCATTCCAAGCCCCACCCCAAGCTGAAAGTGCTAACTACACTGAATATTACACTAAAGCCTGTACTATCACTTACATAAGTGTATAAACTCGGCTGTGCCAGATAAAACCAAAGACAGAGACCCAAGTAAAATCAGGTTGCCATGGTGGACTTCCAGCATCATCAAACTCTGCAATACAAAGAGTTGCTTTGCAAGAAAATAAAGACAAGGACCCAACAGTGGAAAAGTACCCTCTTCAACCTTAACAGGCAAACAAAACAACTTGTCAAATCTTCCAACAGCTCCTATGAGAGAAACAAACCTAGCAAGTACTAACAAGGATAACCATATGGCTTTTCCCAGCTATGTATGTAATCTAAAGGGTAGGAACCAAGCATGTGCAGAACTGGTGGCCAATGGTATCACGCACACTGACCCCACAGAAAAAGCAAACATGCTAGCAGATAAGTTTGGTGAACATTTATCTCCCTTATTCCCTCCTAATTTACAACAAACTCTCTCCCAAACTTCCCTCCGCCTTAAATATCTGAAGAGCAGGTCCTCAAAGCCGTGTCCAAGGCAAAGAACATGGCCTCTATGGGATTAGATGACATCCCAGGCTGTCTTCAAAACAGGCTAAAACATGAACTAGCATCACCACTAAGTACTATTTTCAATCATAGCCTAGCCACAGACTTTGTTCCTGTGGAAGGGAGAACAGCTACAGTTATTCCTCTCCAAAAAGGTAGCCTATCAACAGACCCAGGTAATTACAGACCCATAAGCCTAACAAACCTCATATGTAATGCCATGGTACGTATCATTATGGATCTCATACAAAAGGCATAGGTGACCTCCAAACCCTGGATCCTACCCAATTCGGCTTTGTGAAGAGCAGATCCTGCCTGTTAAATCTGGTGGATTTCTTTGAAAGTGTGACTAAGGCCATTGATGAGGGCAAATATGTGGGCAAAGCAACTTGGCAAAAGCTTTTGACACAATCCCACATTCAGGCATTACTGATAAACTTAGCAAACTGAATGTAAACTCTGTTGTAAGATGGGTTGCCAACTGGCTCACAAACCAAGCACACACTATCAAAGTGGGTGACTCCACATCAACCAGCAGACCTGTTACCAGCAGGGTGGCACAGGGTCAGTGCTGGGCCCCCTACTGTTTGGTATATACTTCTCAGAAGTTCAGGTCAAAACTAAAGTAAAGTGTTGTGGCTGACCAAGTTTGCAGACAACAACAAACAAGGTGCAATCATTGAATCCTCAAATTAAGTCAGTAAACTCCAAGAGGGTCTCCCACAGTCCAATGACTGGTGTATTAGTCACGGGCTCAAACTGCATGCAAAGAAATGCATCATCATTCCCTTTAGCACAAACAATGTCCCTGCATACTATCAAATCAGTAACAATACCCTAAGTACCCATGTAGTGGTAATAGACCTGGGATCACAGGTTGACCGGGACCTTAACTTCAACCACCACATATCTATCATTGTAAGGAAAGCTTTCCACATAGCTCACTTGATTAGCAAAGGCATCACCTCAAGAGCAAAAGAAGTTATAACTCCCTATACTCGGCACTTATATGGCCATAATTGAGTATAACACCCCATTCTGTATGTACCATACTAAGCACCTACAGCAATTAGAGAGACCTCAGAGGTTTCTTACAAAGAAGATCAAGGGCTTCCAGCATGTGCCTTACGTGGACCAACTAAAATCCCTGTCACTATACTCTGTATCGTATAAACTTCTTAGAGGAGACCTATGCATGGCCTACAGAGTAGCCTAAGACCCAAACCTAATGAACTCACTGCATATACATAAATCAAATGGGTCTAGGGCTACCATTCCAGGGACTTAAATATGACCTATGACTTAAATAGGACATGCTGGAGGACCAAATTTATCTCCCAGTGACCGCCACTTCTTTGGAACATGTTACTAATTCATGTGAAACAGAGCACCTCTATGACACTGTTCAAGAGGAATCTGGATGAGTGGATGGGGCACCATACATTCTTACTGGGGGTAGTGCCCACAGCCCTCCTGGACATGGACAGTCATCACTAAATGCAATCTTGGGTGCTGACTAGTACTTCTACAGTATTACATCGGGTTGAAACAGCTAGGCTTAAAATGACCTCCAGTCAATAGCCTAGTAATCTCCTATGATCCTATGATAAAAAAAATGGCTTTAATTATCATATCCTCTAAAAACGTTTTCACAATGGAAAGCTGATGGTGGAATGCAGAAATCCAGAAAGACATTGAAAGAAAGAATGTATGCAGGAAAGGCTGGAAGATAGAAAAGATGGACCAGGCTAGGAAGGAATACTGGTTGGTTAACAAAGAGGCTAAGAAAGGAGTTGCAATAACAAAGAACAAGACATCAGAGGCACTCTACCAACTGCTGGAAAGTAAGTCAGTACAAGTCACATAGAAACTCTATCAGGTTGCACAGTAAAGACAGAAAGATAAAGAAGACAGTCAGACACCCTTCATAATGGATGCCAGCAAAAACCTGCTCACCAGTTCATAGGACATCAAATGTACATAGAAGGAGTACTTCCAGCAGCTTCTAAATGAAGAAAACCCCACAGAAGCTGCACTGCCCCAGACAAAGCCTATGATGAGAGAAGAAGGGGAGCTTACCATAGAAGAAGTAATAACAGTACTGAGTAAAAGGAAGTCAGGAACAGCAGCTGGCTCAAATTAGGTCACGGCAGATATGGTAAAGATGCTGGGTGAGATGGGCAGAAATGGCTCTGTAGAGTACTTATAGCAGTATGGACAGAAAGACGTATTCCAGATGACTGACAAGTAAGCATACTAGTGCCAGTGTTCAAGAACAAAGGGGACATCCACAACTGTGGGCAGTACAGAGGTATCAGACTCCTGTCACATTGAATGAAACTTCTGGAGAGGGTGACTGATAAATGAATACAGAGATTAGTAGAAAGTAAGATGTGAGATGAGAAGTATGGATTCCGATCAGGATGTAGTACAAAGGACCCAATGTTTACAGTGAAACAGAGAGTTGAAGAAGAAGCTAGAGAAGAGGAAATAGTTCAAATGGGCATTCCTAGACTTGGAAAAAGAATGACAAAGTCCAAAGAAAGCTGATTTGGGCAGTCCTATGGTGGTTTGAAGTCTCAGAAACACTGATAGAATTAGTACAAGCTATGCATAAGGACCCAATGACTCAAGTAAGAAAAGTGCTCGGTCTCACAGGGGGGGTTCCCAGTAGAAGTAGATGTGCACCAAGGTACATCATACTGGTGATAGACTACATTAGCAAACAGGTCAGAGGGGACAGATCAACAAAGTTGCTGTATGCAGACAATGTGGCATTACAGGCAGACTCTGAGCAAGAACTTCAGCAAAGGATAGGGGAATGGAATGCAAAACTGAGGGCACATAGGATGCAAATGAGTACAGATTTCACAGTTATAATGGCAGCAAATGGTGGAGTTCAGAAGAAGTTGACAACTGAGAGAAAAGGGAAAATAGTGGAACAGGTTAGTAGCTCTAAGTATTATTTATTTATTTGAAATTTTTAACTGGGATGGTCCGACTGGGCATGGTCCTTTTTCAGTGAAGGTCCGGGGAGAAAAGCTCCACATTACAACAATAAGAATATTCATGTGATAAAGTACATGACAAATATTTGGCAATTAATTTGACAATATAAGCAGTAATAGTAAAAATATACCTATAAGTAAAAATAAAAAGGAGACAAAGAAAGTAGATAATGGTAAAACAGTAAAGGAAGAACGAAATATGAAAGTCAGGTTGAGCCATTATGTAGAAAAATCTGAAAAGGTGGAGTGTATGGGGAAAGGAAAGGAGAAAGAAGTGCTAGAGTAGGGGCAAGGTCCAGGTGGGATGATTACAGAGACAAGAGCAGGTGCTATTTAGATGCAGTTTAAGTGTTTTCTTAAATTCTTGGACATTGAAATATTTCTCAGGGGTACCAAAAGTTTGTTCCATCGGGCGACAAGAGAAGAGCTGCAAAGATTCTGTCCAAGTGATTTTTTTAGGTTTGTAAATTTGTAGTAGGCATTGCTGAGAGCTTCTGAGAGATCGAGTGGTCTGTAGATGGAGATAATTGCAGAGATGCTAGGCCAGGTGGAGGGTTTATACGGGATAAAATGGATAACCAGAAGTTGAGAAAATAGGAGTTGTTTAGGAAAGTCTAGCCAACTGAGTGTCCTCAGAGCCAGGCAATGATGAGAATTAAAAGACAGATTAGCAGTAAATCTGGCTATCCTGTTGTAGGTAGATTCTAATTTGGAGAGAAGTGAAGACTGTAGATTAGTTAGAATTTGTGAGCCATAGAAGAGGTTTGGGAGGAGGCAGACATGGGCGAGTAAGAATCTAGAGTCAGGGGTGAGGAACCTTTTATTTCTGTTTAATAAACCAAACTTTTTGTGGGATTTCTTGATACAGTGATGTACATGTAGATCAAACTTGAGCTGATCATCTATGGTCACATCAAGGAGCTTAGTATGGGTTTCAGGGGTAATGAAAGTGATATTTAGTGAGGAGATGGTAGGTCTAGGTGGCTGAGGAGAAGGGAAGTCTGAATGAGGAGATCAAAGTTAGAATCAGAGGAGTTGCAGCCAACTGGCACAGAGTATGAGAGTTAGTGTATGACACAAAAAGCTGAAAGCCAACTGCCACAGAGTGTCAGGTGTATTATATGACAGAAGAATGTCAAATAAGATGAAAATAAGGCATACAAAACAGTAATGTGAGCAGTACTACAGTATGGTATGGAAACCCGGGCAGTAAAGGCAGAGTAGTTGAGGACGGCAGAGATGATGGAGATGAAGTGCCTGAGATGAGTGGTAGGACACTGTGGGTTAAACGAAGAAATGATGACATAAGAGCAGAATCCAGAGTAGCTCCAATTGCTGAAAAGGTCAAAGAGAAAAGATTACTGTGGTTCAGGCACATGTGCTGAAAAACAAAAGGCAATCTGATGAAGGAGATTTTAGACAGACAGGAAGAAGGCAAGAAGAAGCATGGATGGCCAGTAGAGAGATTGATGGATTGCGTGAAAAAAGACCTGCGACAGTCAGGCATGAGTGTCGAAGAAGGCAGGAAAGTTGCACTGAAGAGAGAAAGATGGCTGCAGTTGATATGACACCCAACCCACATGCAGAAAATGGGGAAAAGGGGGTTGTTGATGATGATGAATGGTACTCATATTCCTAAATCTAGACCTATGG
Organism: Protopterus annectens; assembly: GCF_019279795.1. NCBI lineage: Eukaryota > Metazoa > Chordata > Ceratodontiformes > Protopteridae > Protopterus > Protopterus annectens. Next base: position 1,809,593,760 of record NC_056728.1, on the reverse strand, counting down.
TTGTCCCCAGATTTCTTCTAGTGCATGTAACTTTCAACCTACCCAGTCTTTTTGCTGAATATATTTCCCCCTTGCCTAACTTGCTATCTTTCCTTCAATTACTCATTTGAAAATCTCTCTTATCTGTACTTTTATAAACCTGTCTGCCTTATTCCAAAATTAAAATCTGCCAGCTACAACCTACCAATCCGTGCATATGAAAAAGGTCTGGAATTTTCAAACAATAACTTTGTCTTTACACACTGTTTACTGATAGCATTGACAATACACTTGCTATATCTTATTCCTGGCATCTCGAAATCAATGCAAACATCTCTGCCACAGTCTGTTACTGATGATTCTATCAGAATTAAAGCCCTTTTCTTGCATAACACCCCCAATCCAGAACAGTCACCTACCCAAGTATGCCAGATTTACACACCAGCCCACATGCTACAACTCTATGCCCTGCAGACATTCCATCTTAGCACTGTTGTTGTTTTAACCCTGTGCAGTATAGCTAACCCCCTAAGGAACAAATCCCAAATTTGTTAACATTAACATGCAAAGCTTTCACATTCCTCTTCACTAAATATGGGGAATTTACAAGCATCTTTTCTATTTAATTATTTATCCTTTGTTGACCAGGATAGTCCCATTAGGCTAGGTGCCTCTTTTCAGAAGAAAATTGAGACACTATCAGGGAAACTTGTCTATGGCATTAGGGAACTCCCTCTAGTCTTTTAGAGAGGTGCCTTAGATCTTTTACATTCACCTGAGCTACCACCAATGCAACAGTATGGGTCCTCAGTTTAACTTCTCATCCAGAGGATGACAGGAGTGCAGCACCCCCTTATGTTGCAATACAGTGTAGGTAGTCCAGCTTCCTGGTGTTGGAATAGAACCCACAATCTTCTTCCCAAGGGTGAGTATACTTCTAGTTGTGCAACTGACACTGCTTAAGTTTGCTAACCATAGCAAAAATAGCAGACATTTTTTGTTATATGTTTCCTGCCAATGCAGGGCCTGTGTTGAACCTGTCCTTGTAAGATATCATATTTATTCTGTAGAGTTAGCATATAATTATTAGCATCATCATCATTATTATTATTATTATTATTATTATTATTATTATTTCATAGGTACATAGGTAGGTACTAGGCTATCGGCCCTAGGGCCCATACAAGCCTAGCCAAAAAATGTACCCTGGCTTTCGCCACCCAAGAAAATTATTTTCCTGTGCCCCTGTCGAGCAGAGCCACATAATTGATCCCCGGGGTGAATTTCCCATTTCCCATCCAATCATCAAGATTTTTCTTGAAGAGTGCTAATGAGGAGCTCTGTTTGACATAGATAGGTAGTCTGTTCCAGAGTATGGGAAGTCTCTGGGACAGGAATCTATCCCTCCAGCATGTTATGTTTATTGTGGTGACAAGGTTAAAATCCCTAGAGCGTGTAGCTAGGAGGGATTGGGATTTCTTTAAGTGGAGCATGTCCAACAGCTCTGGGTTTGACATAGCTTTATATGTTAGGCAGAGATCGCCCCTGAGTAGGCGATATGCGATGGAGTAAAGCTGTAGCTTTTTGAGACGGTTTGCATAGGGCATATGTTTGAGGCCAGTAATCCTCTTTGTGAGGTATTTCTGTGGTCTTTCCAGTTGTTGTAGATGTCTTGTGAGGTACATACCAAAAGGGGTGTTGTACTCTATAATGGGTCAAATGAGTGATGAGCAGAGGGGAACAATGACCTCTTTTTTTCTGGATGAGAATCCTTCTGTGATGAGATGAGCCATGTAGAAGGATTTCCTGACCACTGTGGCGACGTGATTATCAAAGGAGAGACTACTGTCCACCTGTGTCCCAAGGTCTCTTATCACATTTTCGGCATTAAGTAGACTACCAGCTATGTGGTAGTTCATGGGTACAGAGTTTTTACCAAAGGGGATGACAATACACTTTTTGGCATTGAGCTTCAGGCCATGGCTTTGACACCAGGTATCTGTCTCAGTGAGGCCCTTTTGTAGTTTGTCCACATCGTTAGGAGTTTCAATTATGGCTCCTAGTTTGCAGTCATCTGCAGACTTTGTTAGCCAAAGACCTTCTGTGTTGGCCTGCACTTCAGAGAAGTAGATACCAAACAGGAGAGGACGCAGGACTGAACCCTGTGGTACTCCACTTCTCACTGGTCTGATGTCGGATTTTGAATCCGCTACTTTCACAATGTGGGTTCTGTCCATGAGCCAGTTGGCAACCCATCTTGTGACCTAGGGATTTATACCTAGTTTAGTGAGCTTATCTATAATTCCAGAGTGGGGGATGGTGTCAAAAGCCTTGGCGAGATCTAGATAAGCTGTGTGAACCATTTTACCCTCATCTATGGCTTTGGTGACTGCTTCAAAAAAGTCAATCAGGTTTAGGAGACATAATCTGCCTTTTACAAATCCAAACTGATTAGGGTCAAGAGTTTGGAGATTACCAATGTCTTTGTTTATGACTTCCATGGTGATACGTTCCATGGCCTTGCAGACCAGGCTCATCAGGCTAATGGGGTGGTAGTTCCTGGGGTCCATCATGACTCCCCCTTTGTGGAGTGGGATAACTGTCATGGTGCACCATTCAGTGGGTACAAAGCCTGAGGTGAGGCTATGATTGAACATGGTACTTAGGTAGGGTGCCAGTTCATTCTGTAGTTCATGCAGAACACAGCCTGGGATATTGTCAGGTCCCATGGATGCTGTGTTCTTGGCTTTGGAGAGTGTGTTTTTTACCTGTGCAGCTGTGATTATAGGAACTTTGCATTCTTCCAGTATAGAGATGGGCCCTCTAGCGGTGAGAGGGGGGGGTAAAGTTAGCACTGAACTTATCTGCTAGGATGTTAGCAATATCAGTTGGTTCTGTATATTTAGTGCCATAATGCTGTAACTCAGAGCCGATCTGAGTGTTCCCATTTAGATTCTTGACATAGCTATAGAATACTTTGTGGTTGTCTTTAGAGTCAGTGGCAATTTTATTTTCGTAACTAGCTTTGGAGGATTTTATGAGGGTCACAGCTTCTTACTGAGGTTGACCAGGGAGTTCCTCCAGTCATGGGATTTTACTCTTTTTTGCAACAGTGTCTTTCTTCTATTGTAGAGTTTATTTATGGCAGAGGACCACCAGATTGGCTTCCTTTTTTTGGAGGATAACATCTTGGTTCTATTAGGGATAGCATGATCCATGCACTCGTGTAAGTGCTTATAAAGTGCATTTGTGTAGGACTAGGCAGTCATACCTCTATTGTCCGTCTGCATGGGTGTCATGAAAATTGCCACTTCTGTCTTAAGAAGTGTGAAGTTGGCTTTTGAGAAGTTTTTTATGATGGTTCCCCTAATTGGGGCTGGGGATGTGGATGTGGATGTCTAGGCTGATTAGCTTGTGGTTGAATCTGACCAACAAGGAATTGACCTCTGGTGTGGAACATTGGTTTCCCATGTTGGTAATGACCAGGTCTAGGATATTGCTGCCCCTGGTGGGGGTGTGAATAAGATGATCCAAGGCATTGGAATTTATGAATTTTAGAAAACGTTGAGCAAAAGAGTTGGTACATGAGTAGTTTTCCCAGTTAATGGTGGGGTAGTTGAAATCACCCATTATTAGGGTGTTGGGTTGTACCCTAATACTTTCCAGTGTATCAAGAAATGAGGAGTGTGAATCCTAGGGCATGGTGGGGGGTCTGTAGCAAGCTACAATTTGGATTGCGGTCTTGCCCAGAGTTAGTTTCACTTGGATTATCTCGGATGCATTATGCTGTGCAACTAGCCTGGAGGTGTGGATAACCTTAATGAATATGGACACGCCTCTGCCTTTAGTGCTTCTTTCTGGGTTAGGTGGCCGAAAGGTGTGGTATGAATTGAAGCCTGGTAAATCTGTTGACTAGATTAGTCACACTAAGTCAAAGGCTTATTTACAGGGGTGACCCCAGTGGGTAATCATACTGACCAGGGGAAATTTATCCTGAGCACTAGGAAACATCCCCTACTCTTTTTGAGGGGATAATTCCATTTCCTGTAACATGAACTGTAGAGTAGCTACAGGAGAGAATGCTGTGATGGCTGCAGCAATGGAGCAGAATCTACCTGTTTCTAAGAACAACTTATCAAATAAAAATAAACAGGATAATAACCAGCAAGTAGATGACTGTCAGATCATGACCTTTAATGAGAGAGGTTTAGAAGATGACATACTTTGTAGAATGATGAATGATGATGAACCAAATGATGAGCTGCCACATTCCTGGTTGCATGCCATTAAATGGTGTCTTCCGTGTGAGGACAACTGCATGTAAATGCAACAGACACCTAGTATGGAAGCTGATGTAAATGAAAATGTAAGCACTATAACACAGAAAAAGGATAAGTAAACTGAAAACTGTCCTATTCTGAAGTTTTATGCAGACATGGTCAGAAAAATCCAGAAATAAAATAGCAGTCAAAGATATGTTTAACACTAAAAAATACAGTGATTTGCACTGCAAGTAAAACTAATGAAGCTGTTGATAGATAGACACATATTTTGGATACTGTGGATATAACAGCACTAATTCACATTTGATCAAAACATTTTTTGAAGCCACTTTTGAAACACTTGACTTAGTTGAGAAATTTCTGGCATTACTTTATACCAAGTCGTTTGTAGCCCGTGCCATGATTGTATCTCTGTTAAAAAAAAGTAACTATGCAACTTTGAATATCGGAAGTATCAGGGGAATAAAAACATCTTTTTTTCTACAACTGTTGTCCAATGGTACATGATATTAACAAAACTGCAGATAAGAGACATTTATGGACTAGTGATCGGTCTGCATTGGTAACTTTAAAAGTGGATGGTACATATACACAGCATATTGCCCTTATTATTAATCTGAATTGTCAAATAGGCATGATAAGAGATTGTGGTCAACCCAAACTATGTTATAACAATTCTGCTGATAATTTAATGAACTCTTGCTCTAAACGTAAATGTTCCCAGTGTAGAGATTCAAGCCATGCTGCAGCCAATTGTAAAACAATGCGGAAAAATGTACTAATGGAGGTAATTCTTGGTTTGACTGTTCTGCAACCAATGGCATTATAGTACAAGATGATTCAGCTAAATATGCTACACAAGATGATAAAGGTAAACAGTGACATACAATCAGATATACCTAATTTGAGAGACATTGTAGAAGACATATTAAGAGCCAGTTAATGCCATATCATTACTAGACATGAATGATGCACTCATTAACAAAGGCAGTGAACAGGAAGACATTATTAATGAGGGTGAAACTGATATGACTATTAAAAAATGGATTAGAGAAGAAAAAAGTTTTTTGCAAAAAAGGAAAATGTTAGCAACAAAACATTTATCTATCAATGCAAACAATCTTAAACATGATGCTAAACACCCAATGATTCTAAAATGGTTTAAGCGAAGGCATATGATCTACATTGTTTGTTAGATGCAAACTTACTGACAATAGCAATGCCCACAAACAGAAGTGATCTGACTATTATATGGATTTTTGGACAAGATAAATACTTGCAATGTTTCATAAGAGTGAGAATATTAAGATATTTGATTTGGATTGTTGTACATCACGATAGATTAATTAATTTAGACATATGATATGTATGAACTGCTTATAGACTTTATGATTACACTTGGACTTCTAACAGAGTACAATTATTTAAAGCCATGTTACTGTATGTGATCATTAATGTGGAGATTATGATTATGGGCAATTTAATTATAATCTAAAGAAAACTATTTGTAAAATTGTTTCAGATATTAAAATATGGAAAATTGATTTCTTATGAGGATTGGAAAATAGGAATTTGTGAAGGGCATGTGTACTATAGACAATTTCTCAAGACTGAAATATAATATATATTATTATCTAAAAGATTATTTGAATATAATGCTGGTACTACAGATACTGTTTATTCTTACCATTTGGCGATGTTGACTCAGAAAGTAGAAAAAATGAGGATTACTTTAAGATGGGAAAAGATATAAAGAGGTTGGCAAATCGTATGACAGAACAATACTTTCCATAGGTTATGTCTGCATTATGGAAAGACCACTTATCCATGCATCCTTTTTGTGACTCTTGTAAAATTTGGTGACAAAAATAAAGAACAGATCATTTATTTTAGTGTGATATTTTTTGGAGAAGAGTAAAGATACTGCTTTTAGACTTAAGGCAAAGCTTGAATGTACTATAGTGAAACAATCAATCTGTGTAAAGGTACAGAAACAAAAGTTGTATAAATATACTTTATGTTGAATTTATATAGTAGACAAAAGGCTTTCTTGTCTATTACAAATAAAAAATAAATTGTTTCATCTTTTTTTTTTTGGACAATTTATTAAGACTAAAGAAAGTAAAAGTGATTATTTGAAAGATGATATGATAGATAATTTAACCAAACAGGGTAACATTATGCATTTTGTAGAAGATTGCATGCAAAATTTATGAACAAAAGGGAAATGTAGCCTAAAACATTATAGAGCATTAAAACATTTATGAAAACCATAGTGAGAACTATGATCACTCCCATAATTATATTTGATTTTAATTTAGTACTTTGATGTTTAAATGATAATAACATTTATTATACAGATGGTATAGACTAAATTCTAATTAATTTACGGTAAAACAATAACAAACTTTCTTTTAAAAATCTTAAATGAATGGCTTTCTGAAGGAATTAATAATAAAGAAATATCTCATGATATTATACTTATTTGCAAGAAAAATGATATGGAAGCTATACAGTGCAGTATTAAAGGAAGTATTGAATGTAAACACACACACACACACACACACACACACACACACACACACACACACACACACACACACACACACACACACACAAGGGTGAAGGAATGGAATGTGAAAGATATGCTGTAATGCATAAGGAAGTGGTAGGTTGTATAATAACAAAAGTGGAAATTGTAAAATTTTAGTATGAGTATGTGACTTTGTGAAGGCATTTGACGATATAAATCACAATATGATGTTGAACATTGTATATTTCTGTGGTCTGCATTCTACTTCAGTTATGGTTATTTGATCTACATATGACAATACTTACAAAAACATTGATAAATAGTTATTTAGTTAATGATATCCAAATACAAAAAAGGCATAAAACAGGGATGCCCATTAAGCAGTGTGCTGTTTGGTTTGACATGAAATTCTGTGCTACATAATTGTAAATATAATTAAGTTGACACAGTCTGGTAGATGAGACCAAATAATTGTATATACCTTTATGTATGGCTTAGACAGATGATGCTGAACTTATTGTTAAAAGTAAAGTATCGATGAAGAAAGCAATTAAAATGACTGAATATGAATTCACAAAAAACTAAGATTAATAGTAAACATAGATAAGTGTAAACAAGTTTGGTCATCATATCCCATTCAGTGATATTTGTTTATCAGCTACACAGATAACTTTTAAGAGATTACCTTTTGGGGCAAGGTAGAAAATCAAATCTATGTGGAAAAATATTTCACAGCACTTATGACTGGTAAAGAATATATGGAATGTCTTTATTTTTACATAAGCAAAGAAGGCATATGTCGTAAATTCTTATTTATTTATTTTTATTTATTTGCAGTTGGTTAACCAGTATAGTCCACTGGGCCAAAGAGAACCCATTTTCAATGGAGTCCTGGGGAGAAAAGCTCCATGACAAAACAAAGATTACAGCAGTTTACAAATTAAATTTTTGTTTACAAGACTCAACAAAGTTTCAACAGTTACAATTAAATTTTTAGGTTACATTTAGTAGAAGACAAAACATTACATTAGTAAATATACAATTTCTTCAAATGGAGTAGTACAATTTGAGAATTTAAGAAGTTATTTAAATTGGCTTAGTATTTGCTAGATACAAATATGAAGTTAGTGCCGGGGATATATGAGATAGTTGCAAAAATAAGTGGAGAATAGGCTTTGTGGGGTGGGAGCAGGAACATTCCCACTTGAATGTTAGATGTGAGTGAAGTCATTTTTTAAAGGAAGGGAGATTGGCAGTAGTATGGATGGAGGAAGGGAGGGAGTTCCATAGGCATGCTAGGGCAAAGGACAGGAGGTTTTGTCCTGGGCAGCGAAAGGGTCTGTATAGTTCTATTACGTTTTGGTTGTTAGATCTTAGGAGTCTTTCTGGGTGGTACATTTTAAAGGTAGAGGAAAGGGAGGGACAGGGGGGGTGGGGTGAAAAATGAGTTTGTGTGCATAAGTAAGCTGAGTATAGATGAGATAGTTGGGAAGTTCGAGCCAGTTTAGTTTGTGGAGAGATACACAGTGATGGGTTGAAGATTTGTAGCTAGTGGCAAGTTTGGCAATTTTGTTATAACAAGAGGAGAGTTTTGTCTTGAGAGATGAATGTAGGTTTGTTAGGAGAGGGGCAACATAAAGGAGGGAAGGAATGAGGAATGTAGTAGAGAGAGTAAGCTTAGTAGATGTAGTGAGGAATCGGTTATGTTGGTAGAGCATACCAAGTTTTTGGTGTGTTTTTTTTTTTATGTTTAGTTGTAGATGGGAACTGAATTTAAGCTGGTCATCGATTTGGACCCCTAATAGTTTGGTTTCAGATACCAGTTCTAGAGGTGTGTTGTTCTGGCTGGTGATGGAGAATAGGTTTCTATCAATGGTGTTGGTTTTAGACGGGGTAAATACCATGAGTTTGTTTGTTGACGCATTGAGTGCTAGATGATTGTCTTTCATCCACTGTTCTGTGGTAGAGAAGGCATCTTGAGTTAGCTTTAAGAGAGTAGAGATGGATGTGGTGGCACAGATTATCGCTAAATCATCTGCATATTGAATAAGGTTAGCATAAGGGATTAAGCAGAAGAAATCATTTATGAATATATTGAAGAGGAGGGGACCCAATATGGAACCCTGGGGGACACCAGTGGGGGTGATACAGAAAGAAGAGATGGCTTTTTTTCCACTTGACAGCTTGTTGCCTGTTAGAGAGGTAGCTGGTGAACCAATTTAGAGAGGAAAGGGATAGGTTTAGGTTAGATAGTTTAGTAAGGAGAAGGTTCTGAGAGATAGTATCAAAGGCCTTAGAGAGGTCAAATAAGAGGGTAGATACAATATAGCCAGAATCACTGGCTTTATTCACAGTTTCCAGGAAGGATAGGAGGGCAGTCATAGTGCTGTGACTGGGTCAGAATCTGTGCTGGGTGGGAATTAATAAGTTGTTATGTAAGAGATAGGGAAGGAGTTGAAGATGGATACATTTTTCTAGGAGTTTTGAGATGGGAGAGAAGATGGCGATGAGACGGAAGTTAGCAATATTATTATTGCCTCCTTTGTGCAAGGGAATGATGAAAGCCTTTTCCCAGAGTTGGGGTACAAAACCTTCTTGGATTGAGCGATTGATTAGGATGCTGATGGGGAAGGCAATGGCTTCGGCAGCTATGCTAAGGAAGGTTGAGGGAATGTTATTGGGGGCATTGGTGCATGGTTTTAGCTTTTGCAATAATTTTTTTATGGTAGATGTAGGAGTGGGTTTTATGGAGAATGGTGGGGGTTGAGAAGATAGGGTATAGGAGAGTGGAGGTGAATGGGGTGACAAGAGAGGAGATGCAGACGTGGGGGGAGAAGTGTTGTTAGAGAAGGATGAGGTTGGTTTGGAAATAGAGTCTATGAAGAAAGAGTTGAATTGGGAGGCCAGATCTATATCTAGCACATTTGGGTCAGGGCTTGGGTTTTCAGTTGTGCTAGGTTTTAGGAGAGTAGTGATGCCTTTCCAGAATTTTTGTGGATTGGTTTTATGGTTGTTTTGAAGTAAGGAGAAGTAACTCTGTTGGTCTGCTGTGATACACTTTTTAACTCTGTTGCAGAGTGTTTTGAACTCAATAAGGGTGGTGGGAGTTATGTTTCTTTGGTAACATGACCAGGCTTTGTCCCTAAGGTGCATGGAGGTTAGTGTGTTTTTTGTTAGCCAGGGGGGCAGTTTTGTTTCTTATTCTTTTGATTATTATGGGGGCATAACTATCTAGCATTTTTAGGAAAGTTGTGTTAAAGTGTGCAACAGCATTTTCCAGGGGTAGAGTTTTTAGAGGGTTCCAGTTAAGTGATTTTAGGGAGTTAGAGAAGGCTTTGGGGGTTGAAGTTTTTTACGTAGTGAATGGTGATGTAATTATGAGTTACTTGTAAAGGAGATGGAAGATACCTTGTAAAGATGGGAAGGTGGTCGCTGAGGGAATCAGGAAGAGGCCCACTATCAGGGTACTAGTGGGGATGAGAGACTAAGATCCAGTCTAGGGTGCTACCACTGGAGAAGTCTTTAGAGGGCCTGGTAATGGAGTTCATGAGCTGAAAGTAATTATATAGGATGATATTTAGGGGGTGTGTAGGGGACTGAATGGAGGACCAGTTAATGTTTGTGTCTCCCAGGATGATAGTTTCATTACTGATATTGCTAGAAAGCCAGGAGAGGATATCCTCAAGTACTGAGATATTGTCTCCAGGAGGAATGTAAAGGGACGCTATGCATATGTGTTTGTGTTTATTTAATTGAAAAGAGCTAGTATTAATTCTGCATTGGCAAAGTGGAGAATGGGTTTATTGTAGGGAGTAATGGCTAGGGAGGATGAGTAGAGTAGAGCTACTCCGCCACCCTTTTTGTGTGCTCTGTCTTTTATTATGATGGAGTAGTTAGGTGGTATTATTTCAGAATCTTTTATATGAGGTTTTAACCAGGTTTCAGAGATAGTTAAGATGTCAGGTTTGTTGTGGAGAAGCCAGGCATGCAGGTTGGGAATTTTGTTAGCTATGCTTTGGGCATTTAGAGAAGCTAGTAGGATGGATTTGGATGTAGAGCAAGGTGAGTTTGGGCCGAGGTTGGGGTGTATATCTCCAGATAGAAGTATGATTGTTAGATGTTGGATTATGCTGAAGAGGTGTTTGGATTTCTTTGTTTCTAGGTTGTGTATTGTTAGCTTTGTGAGGGTTTTGGAGGTTAGTGGGGAGGTAGGGATTTTATAAGTGGTGATTAGTTCGTAGTGAAAGAATAGATGGTTATTAATGGGGTAAAGACCAAGGGATATTGAGATAAATGAGTGTAGGTGTGTTGTGGGGAGTGAGTTGGTTGTATGAAGAAATGATGTGTGGGTTATGGTGTTGGGCTGGGTAAGGTATTGGATGTAAGTAAGGGCAAGGAGAAGTAATAGTTGAATTGAGAAGGATGTATATTTTGTAGACATGTTGAGGCTTTGCTAAGGTGGATATATGGTGTTGAGAAAGGTACAGGAGTAGGTATTGCCTTATTAAAAAGGAAGGGGAGGATGGGGTGATAGATGGTATGTAGGGGAGGGAGTAGGAAGTGGGTGGTGATGAAAGGGGTAGAGAGAGGAAGTAGAAGTGGTTAGATGAGTATAAATATAGAGCTATGTGGGGGTGGGTAGGAAATGGGCTAGGATAGGGGAGCAGAATGAGCCCGTAGGGCGAACGGAGTAGGAAGAGCCGAAAGGAAGTGAGGACTCATGAAAAAAGTATCACCAGCTGAAACCTAAAGAAGAATGAAGATGGGCTACAGTTAATACTGAAAGATAAGTATGGTTTAGACACTTTTCATACAGGGAAAAATCAGGAGTTTTAGCAAATAGAGTAAATGGGAGGTCTAGCTAGGGAAAAGAGGGGAGTACGATTTAAGTAATTACTGTAATTCTGGTATAGGAATTACTACAGTTATATGGTGTGTGATTGTTTGGTGTAGAAAATGTTGCCACTTAGAGCAAGAGGGAAGGGCCTGTGTGCTCAAAAATAAAATAAAAACACTACTAAGAGTATAGAGTGGGAAGAATAGCATTCAGGCTGTGGTAGGCTGCTGTCACTCACTCAGGGGTCAGAGTAATAGTTACAGCTGCTTTATTAGGTTACAAGTTTTAGTTTAACACTACATAAACTGTGATGTCCTTGTTGTAGTAGCGTTCAGTGGTACTTATGTAGCAGGCAGTTCAGGATGTCATCTGGTCTTAGCAGGGAAGAATTTTTCTTGGGGTTAAACGTATGGAGGGAATACCCAAAATGGCAGACTGTCAAAAAAAAAGAGAGAGAATACAATTATGGCGATATGTTACAGGAAAGAGGAGGTAAGGGAAGGTGGGGAAATAAGAAAAATCAGAGTGTAAAGGGTTGTACAGAGTGTACTGTAGGTAGTGGGGGGGCCTAGCAGCAGATATAGATATAGGCTATGGGAAGAAGGAGATAAAGTGTAGAGAAGTAACAGCAGAAAAATATTGCAAGTAGGCAGCTGTGTACATAATAGTTTAGTCATTTAAATCACAATTGCACATTTCCCTCAGAGCCCCAGGGAGTTACAATTACCCAAGGGTGTTAGAGAGGGAAGAGTTAGGCATATAACAAGATACTGCGCGTATCAAAACACGTGCGTTTACAATAAACAAACAGTAAAAGTAGAAGAGTTAGATTTGTAAATAAATACATCATGTTTTAAGACACGAGTGGTACAAAAATACAAACAGTTAATGCAGAAGAGTCACACTTGTAAAATAGATACATAGTGCATTAAAACATGTGTGTAACAAACAACAAACAGTTAATGCAGAGACAGTTTTGCTAAACAGATACAGCGTGTTATAAAAATGTGTACGTTACAGAAACCAAACAGCTAATACAGCAGGGTAGTACTTGGTAACGTCTTTTTGGTATTAAAGCACAAGTCATCAGGGATCCATTTAGGCTATATGAACAGAAGATAGCAATCGCTGTACTTTCATAATAAGAACATAATTCAGCTACCAGCTATTGACGCTAATTATATGTACAGATGGTTCAACATATTTCAGCAGCAGCTACAGTTAAGGCGAGCCATTCAAGCTAAAAATATATTACGGATAGACTCTTTGCTAAGCCAAGGAGCGTGAATATTCCTCTATTGAAACCAGTCCAGAACGTTTAAATACTTAACAAATAAAAAAGGAACAGTCGGTAATGCTGTCAGGCAGCTAGAAAGGCTACAGTGCAGATCGCTAATCTCGTAGCTTTACATGCATCTGTGTTTTAGCTAATATCTCAAAATATAAATTACCACAGTGTCAAGATAATTAACATCTTTCTTCAAACCTACTGAGATGCGAGACGAACAGCCAGCCACAGGACCGATGCAAGGGGTTGAGGACGCTGAATTGTATTTAAAAATGGCACCACAAACTGCACTGGGTAGAAGTAAACTCCGAGGGGAGGTAGCTAAGGGGGAGGTGGGAAGGAGAGGTATGATAGGGCTAAGGACTGTAGGGGGAGTGAAATGGGATGGGACTAGAGCCGAAAGGAAGTGAGGACTCACGAAAAAAAGTATCACCAGCTGAAACCTAAAGATGAATGAAGACGGGCTACAGTTAATACTGAAAGATAAGTGTGGTTTAGATATTTTTCATACAGGGAAGAATCTGGAGTTTTAGCAAATAGAATAAATGGGAGGTCTAGCTAGGGAAAAGAGGGGAGTAAGATTTAAGTAATTACTGTAATTCTGATATAGGAATTACTACAGTTATATGGTGTATGATCATTTGGTGTGGAGAATGCTGCCACCTAGTGGCAAGAGGGAAGGGCATGTGTGCTCCAAAATAAAATAAAAATGCTACTAAGAGTATAGATTGGGAAGAATAGCATTCAGGCTGCGGTAGGCTGCTATTGCTCGTGCGGGAGTCAGCATAATAGTTATAGCTGCTTTATTAGGTTACAAGTTTTAGTTTAACACTACATACACTGCAATGTCCTTGTTGTAGTAGCGCTCAGTGGTGCCTAGGTAGCAGGCAGTTCAGGGTGTCGTCTGGTCTTAGCAGGGAGGAATTTTCTTGGAGTTAAATGTATGGAGGGAATACCCAAAATGGCAGAACTGTGATGTCCTTGTTGTAGTAGCGTTCAGTGGTGCCTAGGTAGCAGGCAGTTCAGGGTGTCGTCTGGTCTTAGCAGGGAGGAATTTTTCTTGGGGTTAAATGTATGGAGGGAATACCCAAAACGGCAGAACTGTGATGTCCTTGTTGTAGTAGCGTTCAGTGGTGCCTAGGTAGCAGGCAGTTCAGGGTGTCATCTGGTCTTAGCAGGGAGGAATTTTTCTTGGGGTTAAATGTATGGAGGGAATACCCAAAATGGCAGATGAGAGGTGAGACGAGCAGCCAGCCACAAGACTGATGAACCTATAAAATTATTTTTCTTCAGTCTGGTAGGGAATTGCATGTATACCACCTTATGTATTAGAAAAAGTAGCATATATAGGTGGTATACATGCAATTCCAACTAGACTGAAGAAAAATTATTTTATAGGTTCATAGGTTCAAAGGCAAGTGCTAGGTTTGCTGACCTTGAGTGCCATTTTAAGCCTAGCTGGTTTTCCTTTTTGTGCTTGAAATAAGCTCTCCCATTTGGTTATAGATTGGCCTCACCCATCACATGGTCGATAATTATATATTACCCCTAATGAGAATAACTGGGATTATACCTTAGATGATTTGAGAGGACCCATGCATAGGATAAAATATTTTGGCACTGTCAATTATTAGTACAGGGGGCAGTCCTGGGATAAATTTTCAGTTTCCCATCCTTAGATGTTTGTTATGCTTGAATATGACAGGGATATCCTCTTTTTCTGTAGATGGGGAGTATCTCCCACAAAAGCAGTATACTCTGCAAGATATACCTGTCCCTTCAAATCAATCCGTTGATGTTGGGGAAGATGTTTCAATCTCTAGACCGAGTTTTATCTAATGCCATTTTACTTGCTGAGGTGTAGTAAATCTATCAGTAATGGGTACGCAGATGCCTTGTTTGCCAGTCACAGGTCACCTCATAGCATTCTAGGATACCAACTATAGTGACAGAGCTTTGAAATTTATGAAATCATATGGGGGTCACAGTTAAAACTCATCAAAAGGAGCATCTTATATTGTGACAAATAAGATGCAGGATTAGGCCTGAAAAATCCTATAGTTGTTCTAGCTTCTCTATATATGCATTGGTTGTTAATGAAATTACAAAGGTAAGATACTGATGTTATAGGTAACATTTTATGTGAGACATATAAACCTTTCTGGCTGCATATGCAAATATTAAAGAGAAAAAGAAAGTGATATCATCATATGAATTGTGTAAACATCAAAATGAATTTAAAATATGGAATATAAAATTAATAGCAGCTAACAGAAGACAATGGTACAAATACATAGTGGAAACATTATATTAAAATAAAAATTAAAATAAGGGAGAAGGAATGTGATGTGATAACAATATTAACTATAGACAAGTGGGATTTATATAAGAATCACAAAATAATAGATTTTTATGAAGATTGTAACTCAATAATGTCAGTGAAAGGACAAATGAAGTATAAACAAAAACTGAAAGCTTGTGCACGACTTACACAGGTGAAACTATTCAGCATGTGTTTTTAGACTGTACTATATTGGCAGAAGTTTGGAAAGATTTTTTTTTCCTTTTACAAAATATGAAATGGTTAATTTGATAATAAATGTAATGCATATCTTGATAAAGCTGATAAATGTTTATTAGGTGCTTTGTAGATTATTTGGAAAAATAAATGTGCTAAGTTATTTTATAATAAAATATGGGAAGCACAAATAGTTGTTTTGTAAATCAAGAAAAATGGTCATGGCATAATGGCTGGGGGAAAACTGAGTGATATAATTTTTTTGCATGTAATTATTTTCATCTGTGATGATAGCAGATGTTTTTTAAATCATTTTGCTATGAACATAATGGTGAACAAGATCTGATAAAATCCAGCTACTCTTTCCAATTAGTGTCCTAAGATCTTTCACATCTGCCTGAACTCTGTGCTACCACCAACTCAGGCAGAGAGGGCCTCAGTTTAATGCCTCATTCTTCTGCCCTTCCTTTTATGTTTCTGTTTTTCTTAATAATTGTCATAATTTCCCTCATCTCATACTTCAGTTTTTTTTCAGCACAGTCTGAAGCATCTGTTGTTATTACAGTATGATATCAGATATTTCTGGGTTTCGTTGAAGATATGTTAACAAACCTGAAACCCTATAAAGCTATGTGGTTGTACAGACACTTCAATTAAGCCATTTTTAATGGCTGAGAACAAGTCAGATCCACGACTATTGAACAAGTCTGTTCATTAAGGACTGTTTCATCAAAATTATGCTTTAGTGTGCATATACACATAGGTATGCATTACAAACTGAATCTTGGCATAGCCCCTACCAAATATTCATGAAGGGGTAAATGTAAACATGTTATGAAGTGACAAAAAATGAAAAAAAAAGAAGCCATTTCAAATAAAAGTAAACAATTTATGTTCATGCACATGATGATGATGATGATGCACATCTATGGGCTATGTGAATAGGCATTCTGCCAAATGAAGGGACAGCCTGACTAACAGTCAGTACAGAACTGCAAGAAAGCACAGTGATGCCACGGGAGCCGCCTGACTAACAGTCAGTACAGAACTGCAGGGAAGTACAGTGATGCCATACAAACAGCCGGACTGACAGTCAGTATAGAACTGCAGGGAAGCACAGTGATGCCATGGGAACAGCTTGACTAACAGTCAGTACAGAACTACAGGGAAGCACATTGATGCCATGGGAACAGCCTGACTGGCAGTTGGTATAGAACTACAGGGAAGCACAGTGATGCCATGTAAAAACTAAAATAAAGGATTTTGATGAAATAAGTGCATGTGCATCTGTACTGTCTTGTAAATCCAGAATGTCCAGCTAGGCTGACCTTAGTCTGTACTCTAAATCTTACATACACAAAAGTGCTGGCACACAGGTAAGTACATCAGCACAACACTGGGTACAGCAGTAGGAACAGTCAGCATTGATACCACACTGAGTAGCCAAGACTAAAACATATTGGGGGCAGCAGGCAGGCACATTACTTTTGCACAGCCAGGAAGACTATGTCTGACAACTTAATGTTGCTATAATCCTCCTTGTGTTACATGATATTGCTGATATGGTCCAGTCAGCCCATGATATGGTTTAGCACAAGCTTCACTTTAGGCTGTTTTAGTCATGTTTTATTTCACCTAGATAAATGACAGCATGCATCCTACAGAGCACCAGGCCTGCCAAGGATGCATGTGTGATCAGAGCATCAGGCCTACCAATGATCCATGTGCAATCAGGGAATCAGGCCTACCAATGACACATGTGCGATCAGAGCAACAGGCCTACCAAAGATGCATGTATGGTGATTATAATACTATAATTTGTTGTGGAAAGGCCTTGACAAATAAGTCCAATACATGACAAAAGAATGGCAGTATTTGCTGTTTTAATGACTTCTCCTCAGCCTTTCTCCTGAGACCATAACTACATTTCCCAAATATTTTGTTACAGATACAAGAAGTTCATTAGTAACTCAAGTGGGTAGAAATATGCCAGGATCATCACTTTGCTCAGGAATGCATACACTGCATTTTTAGCAACATAAAACAGCTGTAGTTCTTGACATTGTAGTGAACTCCACACTGTGTGTACCATGTGGAAATGCTACTGCTCTTGGGGGTTGCCATAGTTAAGTTCATCCACACTGCAGCTATCACTGCTGAGTCAGAGTCCTGGATGATGTACTGTGCTGAAAATGTGAAGTGCCCCATTATTATCTCCTTTAGTACATGACATCTAGTCAGCATCTTACTGACATGTCTTCATGTCTTAAAAATATAGACCAAAGAATGTTGTTATTGGCAATACTAATCATCAAAAGGTGTGTGGACCACATAGATCTGGAGTTTGGTAGATAGCATGGTTGGAAATGTGTCATCATGTGTCATGCAGGATGCACTTTGAGATCCTGGTCCTGTGGATTTGGAAGTGTTGTTAGAAGAATGATTCACCTGCCCTGGTGCATTTTTTCACTATGCAGACTCAGACTGTGTGCTAACTTATGTAGTTCTACCTAGTAATGCCATAATTTTGGCTGCCCACCCCACTACAGTTAGATTTTCTGTTAGTGGCTGTTGTGTTGGCTGCCTGTGGATATTGTTAATGTCTGTTGACTACTACAGCCACTGAATCATTCATTTGTTACTAATAAAGCTTTAACTTTAGTTGCATCTTTTTCACCATTCTAGTGAGGTTCAGCTTGACTAAATGTGTCTTACCCTTTAGAAAAATGAGAGCCACTATAGTGGTTGTGATGACCATACATGTTCAGAAAGGCCAGAAGCAGGAGGTGGATAAACTGCAACTGGAAGGATAGGCATGATGCTGAGGTGAAGAGGATTTTTAGAAGAAATTATGAAGAATTTATCTCTGCAACAGACTACACGATTATATGCTGCTTTGGTATGTGGCACTGTATGTTGATTACAGTATGGTTACAAAAGGGTAAACAAGCAAAGAAAAAATGTCAGGGAGAAGGGTAGTTATACAGGTGATAGTTGTTAACTTGAGGAATTCAGGGTATTCTGTTTACATTCATTGTCACCTTTTTATGCCCTTATGTCCAACTATGAATGATGTATAGCAGGATTCTGTATGACTGAGATATCCCAAATATTCAGTATGGTCCTGAAAAATATATTGCAATGGCCTTTAAGTCTAGGAAAAATACTCTTTTGGCCCCTTAGAACAAGGTCATTGGTTTGAGAAGGAGCAGAGAATGATGCAGAATTAAAATGAATTGTGTGTCCAGTACTTATCAGCAGGTCATGTGAGTGTATCTTACTGAGCTGGCAGCAATGTGTACCTGCTTAAGTCCCAGTGATCCAGTTTAGTCTTTCTTCTTGAAATTAAACAGGAGATTTTTCAGCTATGATGAACACAAATCCCTCACTCTCAGTGGTTCTGTTCATTTTTCTATATATGATAAGAAAAGGAAACTATACAATAGAAGCTCCTGTCTGAACACTTGAACAGAACTCGTTTACTAGTGCAATAACAAGCAGGCAATAGACTGGAGTTATTTGCTAGCATACCAGGCGTTACTTATCTACTGAATTATTGAATTAACCTGACTTGTACCTGAAGGGATATGAACATCTGTTCCCTGTCAGAAAAAGTCAGGATGCATATGTTCAGATCTAATGTGTTTAATGGCTTGCATTTCTAAATCAGCTGTTTAAAGTACTTCTAGTTTTGGATGGATGATGCCGTAAGAAAAAAAAATAACATCACTTAGGGAGTCTGTTGCATCTTAACCTTAACACCTTAACTAAAGTACATACAGACAACTCAGTATCCTCATGATTTCTGGTATACTAACTCTACGAATTATGTGATTAAATAATTTTTGCAACTTTATGTTTTCGTAATGTTCTTATACTGAAATATGCAGTCTCTAGATGGAAATAGAGCTGTCATCTCTTGTCTTGTTTTTTATTAACATAAGCCTACCAGGCTCAACTGCATTGATTCTGGAGTATCCTAGGAACACTACCTGGTTAGGTAATCTAGGTAGAAGTTAGCTTGTATGGAACAGGAAACAGAACTTAATCTGGAAACAAAGCACAAAGCTCAGTAGAAGTTCTTAGTATTAATTCCGTGAACCATATACCATACATTCTGCAAGGTACTTAGATCTTGTAAATTATTAGGTAAAAGTTAATCAAAAGACAAAACCTTAATCTTAAGTTTACAGAAATCTATGCAAGCAAAAAATAAAAAAAATAAGCATTTTTAAAGTTACCAGGAAGTTTGGGCCCATTCTGCCTCATCTCAAAGATAGATACATTATCTTATATTTCTAGCATAACTGAAACATAGCAGAATCACCTGCATGATCATTACCATAGAACAAAAAACTAGGTTGAGCTGCTTTTAATCCAGGCAAATGGTTATTCATCTGATCAGGCACCCTTGCTGATTCTTCTGGCAAAAGAATGATCAGGAGTCCTTTGTCACTGTGAAATTAATTTCTTATAATTTGTCAGCATCAGTCCTCTAGATCTAAGTCATATACATAAATTATGACTGTCAGAGAGCACATTGATTTTATATGGTGAGATTCATCAACCTGTTTCACAAGTTACGTAGATATTTACAAGCATTCTCCAGGAGATGTCACCTGCTTTGGCATGGTATGACTTCAGAGCTGGTTATAGTTAGGTGAAAAAACAGGAGGTCTGCTTCCATATGGAGATCAGGCAATTCCCTGCCCCTTTCCCAGACTGCCTTTAGCGACTGTAAAGATTTAGTGAACTAGAACTGGAGGATGACTTTTTTACCAAATCTAATTTTGATCAACTGCAGTGGGTTGCCACCTGCTACTGCCATCTCATTGCACACAAAAATCCACCTGCTAGGAAACAGTGGTTTTAGAGGACTTGCGTGAATCATGAATTTCTCAGGCAAGTGGGAGGTTAACAGTAAACGTGAAGATCTGCACTTAACATGCCTGAGCTGTGAAGCTCTAAAATAAAACCTTTTCTTAAGTCTAGTGCTTTTCTGGTACATTATTTTAATGATGATATTTTTACCACTTAATAATAAATAAGAATTACCGCATGACAAAATATGAGCTCATTTCATCATAAAAATACATTGAAGCACATTCAGTGGCATGACATATTTGTGAAGCAGTCCTCACCAGAAAGTATAAACTTCCTTACCTGTATATAATCAAAATGTTATAATCAATGGAATAAATATCTGCTTAATGGAAAAGGGAGTAAAAGTTTGTCTAATTGAAGCTCTGCCATCCCGAACCCTACAAATGGACAGGTGCAGACACACACACACACACACACACACACACACACACACACACACACACACACACACACACACACACACACACACATGCAGTCAAAAGCAAAGGAGACACCAGTCATTCTCAGTCAAACTTTCATCATGGTAATTATAGAATATTCTAGTATCTCACGACAACATGTAGTTCTGAGAGAGACTCCACTTAGGGCAATGGTTTGTCAGTGTATTCAGAATATATTTTTGTATCACCCTGCAGCAGTACATCTGGTTCTTAGAAGTTTTGAGAGGGACAATTAAATAATTTTAAATGTATTCTACATTGGTTAGCATTAAAGAAAATGGACACATTTCTGCAGTATTCTTACAGAATTTTACATAGCTTATCAGTAACTGACCGGTATGACATAATTACTATGCTACATTAAGACAGGAAGTAACTGTAAATCAAGCATGAGTTCAAAAAAAAGTTATGCTAAATACCAAGTGTTTCTCAGTAATAACAATACTGCACTGACATCTGTGTCTGTGAATGCTACATGTCTAAACAGGTGCTGGTTGTAAAATATGCATTCCAGTGGCACACAGAAAAAGCTGTCCTTAAGGCAACCAATACAACAGAAAAGTTATAAGCCCATATTTAATAAGCTAGCAACATCCAAACAACCAGTTTTAAAATATAGATTAATAT